>NC_048228.1:100748609-100769516 GCF_002007445.2 Ailuropoda melanoleuca
CTAAAGGGAGTTTTCCATTCATTAGGTATACGAGTTTCATTATTACCATTAGGACTCCACTACATTTTTAAATAATTGCCTTTGAAAAACAATATTCAGAATAATGAAATAAGGAATTTTGCAATTTTTCAACTCTCAGAAAACAAATAGGAAATCTATTACTTTTCCATTCCAGTGGAATTTTCAGGAAAGCTTCACGCATAAATAAACACTTCTTAAACTTCCAAGAAAACTTTGTAGGAAAGTAAATGTAGGAAAATAAATAAAAAAGAAAGCAATGTCATCATTGTCTTTTTAAAAGTATTCTTCAAAATTTTAATGTAATTGCAGTTCTCTTTCCTAGTGACTGGGCNTTTTCAACTCTCAGAAAACAAATAGGAAATCTATTACTTTTCCATTCCAGTGGAATTTTCAGGAAAGCTTCACGCATAAATAAACACTTCTTAAACTTCCAAGAAAACTTTGTAGGAAAGTAAATGTAGGAAAATAAATAAAAAAGAAAGCAATGTCATCATTGTCTTTTTAAAAGTATTCTTCAAAATTTTAATGTAATTGCAGTTCTCTTTCCTAGTGACTGGGCTGACATAGGACTGGAGGAGCTGTGGGGGAAAAATAATTGCAAAGAAGAGACCCTCAGGTCAGGGTCCAGGACAGCTGTGATGCAAGAGCAGTGGCATCCAGGGAGAGGAAAGCTTGTCCTGAGCTATCATTCCTTAGAGCTGCTTACCCCCTGTTGCTTGGGTGACTCACCCAAGGGTAAGCTAATTCTTGCAAACCTTGGCATCTCCCTTTGCAGTCTCAGTTCCCAGGCCTGACCTGGTGTTTCTGCATGATCTTGTGTTGTTGGCAACAGCTAGTGCTAGACAGGGTTTGGAGTCAAACTTTGGTGCCCCAATCCCATCATCGTCCCTGCTTCCAAGGTCTCCCTGTCTCAGGAGGTGCCCTCAAGCTCATAGTGGCCAATGAAACAGGACTTTTCCCAGAAAGGGGCAAGAATTCAATAATGACAACTTACTACAGAGCTCCTAGGGTCAGCGGAAACCAAAAATCATGGTTTTCTAGGGCTGCCTTAGCAAGATACCACAGACTGGGTGGCTTAAAAACAACAGAAATCTATCTGTTGGGGAGGCTAAAAGTCCAAGATCAAGATGTCTGCAAGGGTGGGTTCTTCTTAGGGCCCATTCTTCTCTGCTTGCAGATGGCCATCTTCTTCCAAGCCTCCAGGTGGCCCTCCCTCTGTGCATGTCTGTGTCCGTTTCCTCTTATGAAGACACTAGTTGGATTGGATTTGGGCCTACCCCAGTGACTCCATTTTGCCAGAATTCCCTCTTTAATGGCTCTATATCTATAGACAGTCTCATTCTGAGATACTGCGGGTCAACACCTCAACACAGGGATCAGGCTTGGGCATCGAAGTGGACTCATGGAGGTTTCCATCCATACAACTCCATGGTTAGATCCACGTGGCTGACTCCAGGCACTGGAAGGGAGAGAGCAGGAAGCTTGTCTCCACCCAAAGGACAGGTCTTGCCTGACCTGGAGGCTAAAATCTAACATCTTGTCCAGAGCAAAAAGGCCCAGGATGTCCAGGAAGTAAAACGAGGCCACATGCCTTTTAAAGCATAACCTCCTGTCCACTAGGAAAGGGAAGCTGAAGTTAAATCCTAAATTCTGAACAATCCGATGAGCAACTTTGTCCCTGGGAAGAAGAGCTGGAGGCTAAAAGTGGGCTGAGAAAAAAAAAAAAAGAAACGTTTTTAGAAGCTCTCTCTTCTATGGTCAGAGGCTAAATTAATGTGGGGAGTAGGACAGGAATCGCCTTTCTTGTTCTGTTCTTTGGTTCCTGGCCATGGCCCCCACGGCCCCAGGGCATCTGCATTCTCATCCCGTCTCTGCCTTGGCTTCGCAGCCCCAGCACCTGCCAGCAGAGCCTGGCTGTTGTTGCTCGCTGCCCAGCAGGATACTCTCAGTTACACAATGTAGGAGCACAGCATCCTTATCAGACCCTCAAGATCCAAGCTCTGCCAGGAACTCACTCTACATGAAATGTATAGATCAAAACCCCAAGGAGTTTGACATTTATATTTTTAATAGATTTTTTCCCCTTCTTAAAACACCCACAGGCTGTGACTGAAGTGGAAATGTGTTTGCTTTAATTGCAACGTGCGCTCCATCGGCTGGGAGTCCTCCCTCTCCTCCGAAGCTTAGCGTTTGTATCAAGCAGAGCTGGGAATGCAAAGAAGAACAAAAGGTCTGAAATGCCATGTGATAAGAACGCTTCTTTTCAAACTCTTCAATAACAGAAATCTGGCGAGAATTTAATTCATAGAGGAAGATGATTTAGAGGACAGAGCAACGAGAAATTCTATTATGATTGTTTCTTGCCACCCCAAGCCCATGTTTGGAGACCGGCTGCATTCCTCCTCATCTGAAAGGTAAATATCACCAAGGCTGTGACAGCTTCTTTCTGTAACAAACACTTCCTGGGTGTCGCGTCGCCTCTGAGGGGCACGCAAACATGAATGACTCATGGTTTTGCTTCCAATTGCTCAGAACCTGGTACGTCCGAAGTGGTTCTCCGCACAGCATAGACTCCCTGGAGAGACGAAATGAGAAACTTTTCTCATCTGAGTCCAGGTGGCTTCACGACCAAAGTTCTCCTAAAGGTTTTGCTGAAAACATTTTCAAGCAACCTGTTCACACATCTGAACCTAATACTCTCCTCCGTGGGGTGAATCAGGATTAGTTACAAATATTAAGAATCCTGCTTTCTCAAATAAGAGGATTATAAGCATTCTTCAGAGAGCTCAGGGTTCAATTACTATCATCTCTGCATAATAATAAGTCTGATTCCTTCACCGGCGATATTTCATAATGATGAGCAAGGCTGGGTTGGAGGCTGCTCAGGAGAGAGATATTTCCAGTCCCAACCACTTCATTTCAACCGGCTCTGAATAGCACTTGCAAAAGGAGCCAAAGGCATGCAAGAGACTCCCTCACCCCCACCTCTCCCTCCCAGCTTCTGACCTTGGTGTTTCTTTGCCCCTCCTCCCTGATACCCAAGAATAAATTAGGGCATCTTTGCATCAGGGAAGCCTGAACATGTATCCATAATTCAAGGTTGGCCCTGCTTTGCATTCAGACCGACTAAGCCCTTATCTAAAATGACACAACTATCCCAGCTGGGTAAGAGTTGACACTTATTTCCATGTAAGGCATGTTGATTTGGTACCAAGTGTGCAAAGAGCCTATACTGATCCCACCTCAAATACGAGTAGAAACAAGTTCTCCCACCTCTCGGCAGCACCTTGTACTGCTGTCACCCAGACACATCCGGCCTCTGGTACAGCTGGTTCCTTCCTTCCCAAACCCCAGCATTTGCTCTCTTCCCGTCCACGTCCCCCCCACCGCACACTCACCACCTGTGTCAGCAGATGTGCTTTGCTAACACTGTAAGATACAGATCACTCTACACGTAAGCATATTGTTACCAGTTTAGAGATGAGAACGCTGAGGTTCAGTGCAGCTAAGTGACTTACATGTATGCATACTCTAATGAGCGTTGAAATAACTTCAGTCATCCTGTCTCCAAAGTTCATGGCCCCTCTAGATTAAGAATCAACGGTATCCTAGTAATATCTTATAATTTTAAGCTTTGTGGGAAATATATAGATTTTAGGAATATTGTTTCATTTTGCCGTTACCATCATCGCTGTCTGGGAAAAGGTATTATAGCCCTCCCATGAGAGATATCCATGTATGGGCACTGGAATCCAACATTCCTGAATCCCAATTTGGACTCTATCTCTGACTAGCTGAGAACACTTGGACAATCCCTTATTACATCTGAGACCCCCTTTCCTTATCTGGAAGAGAGAGAGGTGGGGCATAACCTTCCCTTGATATGCTGACATAGCAAGTAAGCAAGAGTGGATGGACGGGAAGCTCATTACCTGGCACTTGGTAGTGGCCCCACTGAGTCCAACTCTCTTTTCACCTGCCTAGATTTCACATGGGGTTAAACTGAATTAGGTCATCTATGAGGGTTTTTTTTTTTTAGCTTTAAAATTGTATTTAAAATGTCCTTACCCATTTCTTATTCCCATCCTCCTTGTAGCTATGTGACAATGTTTTATTCACAGATGAGTTCTTCAGGGAATTTGATTGAGATTGATAGGCTGGGGTTTTAATCCAAGCATACATCCGTGGGCTACAATTGTGCTGATTCTAGATGAGTCTAAGTGACATCAGAGGGAACTTCCCTCTCCCCATCCACTTCCACCTCCCAGGCTAATATTATTAACATCAGCCAGAGGCAAGGAAGTGATAGGTACAAGCAACAGACACGGTAAATGAATTATCTCGAGCTACTTATTCCTTGGCAGTGAGGCAAGCAACCTAGCAATTCATCATCAGTAAAACTCCCCGTTTTCCCAAATGAGTTGGCATAGTGCCCCCACTGGCTTGTGTTTTCAGCCTTGTTTCTAAAGAAAAATTAAGGACATTCTGTTCACAGTTTCTTTCTCCTTTCTCCTTCCTTTCCATTAAAAAATAAGCGCTTATTAATTCCAGAGATCAATTAAAGAGTAGACAGAAACTTGATAGTCAGAAATAGAATCTGAAGTTAAAAACAAGATCTGCCCTAGACCTGCTTTTAAATATTGATGCCAGAGTCACCGAGGTTACGTGAGGTTAACAGTTGCTGATGGAGCAGCTCAGCTCTTCCCAACTTGGAGATTAATTCTCTTCTTTGCAAAGAACTCCACCATTTAGTTAGGGCTCACTCCACTGGCTTGTTTTCTCTCTTTTCATTTACTCTAATTTGATGAACCAAACCCTCTGCACTGAAACACCTCCAGCACCCACCTCCCCAACCCCACAAAAAGGAAAAATAACAATAGTTGAAAAATGTATCCAATCAACCAGAAGCAAATGCATTTCTAATTAAAGATTATAAATGTGGGTCACCCTTCAGAACAAGCAAACACAAGTCAAGCATCATTCTTCTTGATTTGTTCCGGGTCATTGTTCTCCTCTGCTTGGCTGCAGAGCACTAATGGATCATCTTGATAAAAATTCATTTTTTCATCCATCTGTTATATTGCACTTTTAATGTCAATTTCTCCTAATGTATCTTGATTTCACCCCAGCCCCAGCTTCAAACACTGTGCTTTATTAGAATAAAGTCTCATGTCTCCAATCCTCGAAATGAGGGAAGTAGCTACAAGACCATTTTCTCCTCCTGCATTTGCAGTTTTAAGTTTCAGCATATGTTAGTATAATGCTTTCATTCAATACCATTTCCAAAGGCAGAAGCCCTTCTGAATTGATTTCTCAATTCAGAACCAGGTCAAATCAAATAAGCAGTTTATACACAAAAAAATGGAGATCTGATAGCAACAAATGTCAAAGGCAATAGAGAAGAGAATATTGCATTTGGGAAACAATTCTTAAAGCATAGAAAGTTTTGATCCATCTTAATTAAATGGAAAAATACAAAAATCCTCTAATTCTTCCACTGCTATCTGACAAATGATGAAAGCTTTTAAAGTAAGGAATGTGCACCCAGATCACTTTCCAAATTCATACGTGAATTATAAAATTATATTAGAAATGTGACTCTAAGTAAACCCAAACCTCAACGTTCCTGTTCTGACTGTAACTCCAGATGCCAGAAGCAAGACCAAGAGCAACTGGGCAAAGTGTCAGAAGATGTGACTGAAAAATTAAGGACAAACAGTGATATAAGAGGAGAGACAGTGCGGATGAATGAGACACACTTTACAGATGAAAAAACTAAAACACAAGAAGTTTAAGTCATTTGTTAGCAATTAATATCAGGAATCACAACAACAACAAAAAAACAGACTGTTGGAGTTGGGTCATAACTTGTGGACTTTTTGACATATTGAAAGATTTAAAGGAGTACATAATGGGGTCTGTGAAAAGCAGTGTTTTAGGACAATGAGTGAGTCAAGGTTCTCCAAAGAAATGGAGCCATTAGGATAGGTAGATAGATGATAGATGATAGATAGATGATAGATAGATAGATAGATAGATAGATAGATAGATGATAGAGAGATAGATAGATAGATGATAGAGAGAGAGATAGATAGATGATAGATATAGATAGATGATAGATAATAGATCGATCTTTAGCTCTTTCTATAGAAAGATTTCTATATAGATAAGTACAAATGGATATATCTTTTACTTTTAAGAGTTGGCTCACATGATTACAGAGGCTAAGAATTTCCACAAGCTGCCGTATGCAAGCTGGAGACCCAGGAGGGTCAAGGGTGCATCTCCAGTCCAAGTCTGAAGGCCTCAGAACGAAGACAACCAATGATGTTCAATTCCAGGCTAAGTGCAGAAGACCAGTGTTCCACCTTGAGAATGGCCAGGCAGAGAGAGCGAACTCTCCCTTACTTTACCTTTGTTCTGTGCAGGCCTTCAGTGTATTGCATGAGGCCCATCCACATTGGGAAGAGCAATCTGCTTTACTTAGTCTACCAATTTACATGTTAATCTCATCTAGAAACACCTTCACACCAGAATAATGCTGAACCAAATATTTAGGCCCTCCATATTCCAGGCAAGTTGGCACACACAATTTACCCCCATAGTGAATATAGTGCATTGGTTCTGCAAAGCACTGAGTCATATTTACTTTGCATTTAAGTACTTAGGAGAACAGCCTATCAGCTGCTATTCATTCTGGGATTTGGAGAACCCCAAAATTATAAATCTAAAAATAATTCCATTATTTCTTTGCTTCTTGGAATATAGTTTCCATGCCTTCTAATGATCTATAAAATCTCTGAGACTTTGGTCCCTCTCCTTCCACTCCACTTTGCCCACCCCTCCCCCAGGGCTGCTCCACCAGCACTGGCCTTTTCCCAACCAGAGGATTCTAGCTATCCCATAAGTCCAGGAAACCTTTCCTCCTGATCTTTGCACAGCAAGTCTCTTTTCATTATTCACGTCTCTTTCAAATATCTCTTCCTCACATAGAACTATCCTGATCACCTGATACATCACTTTTCACCGGGGAGTCATTCCTTGCTCTGGGCTTAACTTCATCTGATATTTTCTTGTTTATTTGCTTGCTGATCCTTGCTGCACACAAAAACATACTTCTACTGCAGCCTCCTAGAGCAGAAAACATATCACTGATGCCTGACACACAACAGAATTTTCATAAATGTTTGTTGAATGAAGAAATTCGTTAGAGACAACAAGTGAGCATCCGAATAGGCTCACAACAAACACAGACCAACTAATCAGAAGGTAACATCCTCCTTCTGGGCTGGTGCTCATTCTGACCAAAAGAAAAAGGGATGACAACACATTCTTCCCTTCCCAGTATCTTACTACAATCCCCACCTCCGTTACGTGTCGTCTCCTCCAATGTGGTCAATGTTCATCTTTTCGTTTGCATGAGTCCTTGCAAACAGTAGCTTTAGTATATATTTAAACGTGTCTAAATGATATTGTGCTATTTATCTCATTTGTTTTTTTACTTCTTTCTTTCAGTGTTATTTAAGATACATGCCTTTTTATAATTGCATGTCTAGCTCCTTGCTTTTAGCAGCTGTGGGGTTTTTCATAGCACACATCCACAATGTCTACATCCCCATTCCCTTGGTCTGGGTAAGTCCCTTTTGCCATAGACAACGCTGTGACAAATCTCCTTAGGGATGATTTATTTCAGGCCTGAGAAGGGAATTCTCTAGGACACGTGTCCAAAAGTGGAATTTGGGGGTCATAGGGCATCTGTATGCTTAATTTGAACTAAGTTCTGAGTGACCACTGAGTTTCTGAATGTCAACTTTCCGGGTACACCTGGAATTATTAGTTTTCTAATTTGTACCAATCTGATAACTGTAAAATAATAAATCTTTGCTGCCGTAATTTTTAACAGCCATTTATTAATAAGTTTAAGCATTTTGTGATGTTCTTCGTATGTGTCACCTTTATATTTTGGTTCTAATTCTTCTCTGTTAGTATTCCTGTTTTTGCTAAGTGGATAATTAGATCATCTAAGAGAATGATCCTCTTGTCCCTTGCTTCTGATTCCTACTCCTCTGACTTACTTCCTTATAATGGATGACAAAACCTCTGAACTATGCAAACAGTCATTGTGATAAGTTGGTCTGAACTTAGGAGGAATGTGTCAAACTTCTGACCTCTTTAATTTTAAAGTTATTGTTTGTTGTTAATCTTTCTAGTTTTCTGTAACTGTGTTTCAAGTTATAATAGTGTAAAAATTATTATATATGCTTTAGTTGTGTCCCACAATGTTTGACATGGCTGTTTCCATTGCCAGTTATTTCCCAGTATTTTATAATGTCTTATCATTTTCCTTATAATCCAAAATTATTTAGTAGTATGCCACTTATTTTGTACATACATGGGATTTTAAGCTATATTTATACTATGGATTTCTAATTTTACTGCATTGTGACCTGGAACACAGTCTATATAATATCGAGATTTAGTTAGTGACCTAATACTTGGTCTGTTTTAGTTAGGATAGGACATGCTTGCTGTGGTAACGGATTAACCTGACATCTCACTGATTAAGCAGAAATGTATTGCTTGTTCAGGTCAACAGATTGCATCTGATAAATTAGCGAAACCATATGGTAATTGTCTTGTGGAACATAAGAAATAGGAAGATCGGTAGGAGAAGGAAGGGAAGAATGGGGGGATAAACAGAAGGGGGAATGAAGCATGAGAGACTGTGGACTCTGGGAAACAAACGGAGGGCTTCAGAGGGGAGGGGGGTGGGGGAATGGGATAGGCCGGTGATGGGTAGTAAGGAGGGCACGTATTGCATGGAGCACTGAGTGTTATACGCAAATAATGAATCATGGAACATTGCATCAAAAACTGGGGAGGTACTTGTATGGTGACTAATATAACAAAATAAAAATTATTTAAAAAAAAGATTGCATCTGATAACTCAAGGATCCCTCTTATCTCACACCTCTTCCATCAACAGATGACCCTAGTGTTCCCTCTAGTTTTTAAAATCTACATACAATTTGAATCATTTTTTTTTAATCACTGCACTTCACGTAGAGTTTCGGATCAAAACCAGCTCTATAGGGTCGGGTTTGTAATTTGGATTCAAGCCGATCAGACTTTTAGGATGGCTCCCCCATGACAAGATTATATCGAGGATAATTCTACATATTATAGAAAACATTTTCTCTATCCCTTGTTGTCCCTTCTTCTGAATTTCTTAACTCCCCCAATCACTCTAATCCTAGCAAATGTCGCAGCTTGCCTTTAACATCTTCCATTGGACTCAATCAGCCTCAGGTTCTGACCACCATGAACCTTCTGTTTTGGTGGCCATCTGGGCTCTCCCTCCTGCTCTGTTCCCATTTAAGTCTTGATTTCCATCTACCTCCTGTTCCTGTCATAGTCCTTAGACAGGAAATTCTCTCTGAGAAAATTCTGTTAATCTATTTCAAGTACCTTGCCCAAGTATGAGAACATCTTGCACTCTCCGATTTGTTTTCAAATCACTGGCAAGTATAAACACTGTATATTTATCACTTGCTCCTCTATCTCCCAGCCACCCTTTGCTGTGATATGAAAATGGTAACATTGTATAACTTGATTTTGTGAAGGATTTAGCAAAATTATGTGAAAACAAAGATAAATATCAACATGATTAAATTATTCATTCAACCAACATTTATCCTGGCCTTGGTAGTAGGAATTCAAGGAGGAATAAGATACGATGCGAAAGAGCTCTTGATCTACAGGAGAAAGACCTATCAAGAGCCACTGATTTTTAAAATATGTAAGTCCAACGGTAGATACTTACACATGGTTTTATGAGAAACTAAACAAGAACATCTAACTCATAAGGGAAATGGTAACCAAGATGGTTTTAAAAGATAGCTGTGTTGGGTAAGCCCGTTGTAGAAAAAGGAAAGAGCATGAGCAAAGACATAATGATGAAAAATAGTATAACATGAACAGGGATTATCCAGCATGAGGTAATGTGAAGGTTAAGCAAGAAGGAAGAACTGATGACAAGTGATGTTGGAGATGTTAGGTTGACATCATTTGGGACCTTGAATGCCATGCTAAGGCTCTTGGACTCAAGGGGACAGGGACTGCAGATCCTTAAAGAGAAGTAAAAACGAATACTGGTCCAGACAAGGAGGGCCATAGATAAACCCTATGCCCTTCACTCTTCTAACTACATGTGTGCAGAACATTTATTTTCAGGAACAGTGATTTTCAGAAATCATTTCCTCAGTACCCCTCTGTGTTAATATTACCTGCTCACATTCATCAGCCAAACCAGAGAGGAGTTTCACTCTGAGTGAACAAGCAACCAGTGCTGCTTGATAATAAAAAGACTGTCTGGAGCATCCTTCTTACACCTGTAGCACATCGGTCAGGCCAGATCACCTGAAGAGAACAAGAGGAAAGTTCCTCTCTATCAGACCGCTCATGGTGGGTCCAGCTTAGGATTTGGCATACATATATCACACCTATCCATCGTTAAGGCAGGCACTTTGGTATTTGCCAAGTTTCTATATAGGAATATGTTCTGAGTTTCCCACTCATTTATTTCATGAGCATTTGCTAAGCCCCTATTATACCCGGGAAGATGAAGATGAATAAAAGAATGCGGAGCATTGTCAAATTCTCCCAGAGCAGACCCTGAAACAGGATTCCTGTGCATGTGATTCTTAAGGAAATGCTCTTGGGAGAAACCAGTAAAGGAGTAGAAGAAAGAGAGAAGGGAAAGGAGCGAAGTCAAGCAAGGATGTGACTTCAGGCAAAGTCCCACAGGAGACAGCTACAGCCTGATCCCACAGAGGTCTGAAGTATATACATCAACTTCCAGAACTGATCCCAATTCAGAGCAAGGGAGCTGGTCGTTCACACTCCTGTGCAAGTCGGTCATTGACAAAGCCCTCCCCAGGGAGCTGCACATTCCCGGGGACTTCAGGCTCTCTGTGCTGCATGCAAACCAGTGCCAATAATGTAGGGTCTCAGGGGTAGGTGCTTAGTAGCAAAGGCACGCAGAAGCTGGGGCAGTGATACAGAGTGTAAGAAGGATCTGAGTGGATCTGTGCAGAACAGAGTCCTCTAGCACGTACAGCCTGACAAGGAAGACATACGTGATCAGAGAGGTATAATCATGCATTTTAGATACTCTGAATAGAAATGAGTTTATTATAGCAGGTGAACAAACACCAAAGTGACCAGTTACTGTGTATTTGAAGAAAGCCTTCATTATGATGGAGATATTAGTCTGCTCTCTGTGCTGCTTTGTTTTATTTTTTCCATGTTTGTGCTCTATGAAACTTGATCATTTTATTGACTACCCCTTTTAGTTTGCAGTCAGGCATGCTACAAAGGAACTCCTGAAATTTGGGTGATCTATGATCAATGCAACCAGCAGGTGTTAATTATCTGTCTCTTTCTTCACTTGCTAGAGACCCTTTCTGTCACCAAAAAACCTTCAAGAACTGCAAATGACAATTGGTCATCAACATTCAGATCTATCTATGAAGTCACTTTGAATAGTGCTCCGTCTAATGAAGACTTCTAAATTTGCAGTAGCACCAAGGCCTTTTCTCTATCTTAGTTTGATGTTTATCAATGCCAGATTCTATTTACTGATCATAACGGAAATAAATCCTTACTGACTTTCACTAGTTTATGGGTCTAGAGCTTCTTATCATCCATGTATAGCACATGGCTAGAGATGAAATACTTGTTTACATGTGTAATATGAACATCACCATGATACTGGTTTTTTTTTTCCAGTTAATTGACTCTGTCCCAAATAGAACCAGACAAGATTAAATGACTCCCCCTCAAATAGTACCTATTTTAATTATGAATCTTTTGACTTGGAAATCAAAGGAAATAAAAGGAAGGGCATAAAATAAAGTTGTATTGCATTTACTCATTTATCACAGAACACAGGAAGTGGCAGTCCTTCAGAAACTCTAGAAAATTTGAGTGAGAAATTTAGACTAATATTTGTTACAATGAAAATTTACTATATCTCTGGAATAAATAATATTCCTTCACATGGCATCTTTTTATGGGCCAAAATATGCTTATCATTATTCCCACAAATTTCCAGAATGATTTTGGGGCAATGTATATGGTAACTTAAGAGCTGATAGGATTGCAAACACTAAAGGTAGGCATAAAGACAGTTGGGAAACAAAGGCAGGGACAAAGTGAAGTTGGTAAAAGCACAAGGAAGCATATTGTAATGGCCTATATAGCTATGAGGGTAAAACTAACAAGAAAACATATCAGTTTGCTCAAATTAGAATAATTCTTTAGGAAAAGAGAGACTGATGTGGGAGAAAGCAGACTTACAGCAAAGGCAATAAAAGAAAAAAAATCAGTGTCTATAAGATATAAGAGAAAATTAGCATCTGATGCTTTGCATGCCTTTTATCACACAGGCATAACACGCCTTGCACACACTTGGAAGAAGACCAAATTCTATGAAAGTTAATGCTGGGTAAAGATTAGCTGATGACCCCAAAGAACTTTCAGCTTTAAAAGGCATGGGAACTTTTTTTAAAGGCTGAAATAGGCAGTTTTGTGGTCCCCTGAGAAGGTGGCACAAACCACCCTGAAAAAGTGAGTTGAGCCAAAAGAGAAATCAAAAAAGGAGAGATTTGGGAGTGGAGACAAATATGCTTATCTTTGCATGAGTGATTGAAATCTTCAGCTCACTGCATGCCTCCCTCATGGCCTCTGGGTAGGTGAAGGGTTTAGGGATCAGGTTATTATAAATATCCATAAAATGACAGGCTTTGTGATGAGTAAACTTAGTTGAATGGGAAAAGGTGGAGCTTCATTCTCAGGGAGCCTTGGAAGAATTTGCTCCATAAGCAAAACCCACTGTGGAGGAATCACAAATTTAGCTCTAAGCTTTCTAGAAAGCAACACAAAAATAGAAAACTTACGTGTTACAAGATTTGAAATGGTCATGAAATAAAAATAAGCCAAGAGCTCAGGAGAATTGTAACTTTCCTTGATACTAAAATCCTATAGGAATATCTCCTAGGGGTACTCGAAAGAAAGAAAGAAAGAAAGAAAGAAAGAAAGAAAGAAAGAAAGAAAGGGAAAGAAAGAAACCTTGTGATGAATGCCGTGACCTGTACAACATCCTTACTATGAACCCTGCTAATATTTCAGAAGGTTGAAACTTATAATATTGAAGTAAACTAAACAGTATTACAGCAAAATGAAATTCAATTTAAGAAATATCCTTCCAGTCTTGGGTTATTCTATGTGATCCAGGTATATATTTAAGGATATCTGAAACAGAGGACAGGCTAGTGTATCTCAAGCCATCCTCCCTGAATATCATTCTTCTTCTCAGCTGGTTTTTGTGCCAACATGGAGAAGTAATCAGCTTGGGATAATTTCTCCCTGTGAAATGCTTTGAATTCAACTTGTCCATGCTCTCTGCAGCATTGAGAACTGTGTGCCTGAGAGACCAGCAAGCTAGGAGCAGGGAAGTAAGCTTTGGTGGGAATTGAGGAGACGGATTAGGAAGAAGGGCCTGAATGTCCCAGAAATGAGGTGAGGCCATGATGAGGACATGAGATGAGGAAGAACTGTCTGGGAGCCGAATTCACTCAGAAGGTTGCTTCCAATTTGCTCATTAAGCACATATGACCAGCTAAGTAAGGACCCCAAGTTCCTGTCCACCTACATTGCTGAAATAAGACAAGACTAAGCACCCACCCAGGACAAAAACAAATGCACAAATGTTTAAAAACACTTCAGTAAAGCGTCAGCCAAGCATCTAAATTTCGGCTATTCTACATTTCAAAGGACTGCCCCTAATAAACTGTCGAGGAGGTACACAAACAAGTTACCGCATAAGGTAATTTACTGAGGGAATTATGATTTATAAGCAACTTAAAATGACCCTCCTGGAATTCCACACTAATTTACATTCCCTCTGTCAACGTATGGAAGCATCCAGTAAGTCCAAGTCCTTGCCAGCACTTGGAGAGTAATTGTGCCATTATTCATACCATGGAATTCTGCACCACCATCAGAGGGATAAGTCTATAGTGGACTGATACGGAAATATTTCTTAACTACGAAATGACTAAAGCAAGGTATATAGTGTGAATGGTGTAACTATTGTGTGTATGTGTGTGTACATGTATGTGTGTTGAAAATTGATCACAGCCAACTATAAATGGAGAAGAAATGTGGGTGAATGGCAAATGGCAAATAAATCTTACAGTCATACTTGCCTTAGTGACTTACATGGTAAGAGGAAAGAGAATTGACTGAAGGATAAGCAAATTCACTTAAGGCACTTGGGCTGATTTGGAATTATTCTTCAAAACCCTCAAATGTTTTGGGACACCTGAGTGGCTCGGCCAGTTAAACATCTGGCTCTTGATTTCAGTTCAGGTCATAAATTCAGGGTCATGAGATCAAGCCTCATGTTAGTCTCCACACTGAGTGTGGAGCCTGCTTAAGATTCTCTCTTCCTCTGCCCCCCATCCAGGTGCACATGTGTGCACTCACTCTTTCTCTAAATAAATAAATAAATAAATAAATAAATAAATAAATAAATAAATTGCTCACATGTTTCTAAAATTCAGTTGTTGATGAGCAGCGAAGAGCAAGACTCTTTGCACTGTAATGCTAAAGTCTCTGGGTTACAAACTGCCATGTTCTTGTTGTATCTTCACGTGGTAGAAAGAAGACAGGGAGTTCTCAGGGCCCCTTTTATAAGGCACTACCCTATTCATGAGGCTCCACCTTCATGACCTACTTAGCTCCCAAAGGCCACACCTCCTAGTACTGTCACACTGGGGGTTAGAATTTCAACAGAATTTGAAACTTTGAGAGGACACAACAGTAAATTCATTGCAGTAGAATATTTAAGCTTGCTTGGATGCAATTATGATTATACGTACCCAATGGCAATTCCATATTCATCGTTGAGCCATAGATTTCTTAATTCACGAAGAACATCATGTATGTAGGATACTAGGTTCCATCAATATATGTATTCATATTATCACCACAATTTTTCTTTTAATTGTATTTACAGGAGCACTTATAATAAGGTCGGATATGTCATCTTTGACGGAATGAAATTCCCAAAGCTTTACCCTGATTTACTAAATAAACAGTTGAACACTTGTTGGGAAGATCTTAACTGATTTTTGTTTTGCTTGAAAGATGAGATGATATCTTTAACTGTTTGCAAAGATCTTTTTCTTCTAAGAGAGGAAACACATTCACATATATAACTTTCATTTCTTTGGTGGGGGAGGCAGTCCATATGCAACAAACAAAATTAAAAACAAGGAAAATAAATCTGGAACAATACTCAATTGATCTAAATAAGAAACCATGTTGCACACCGTCTGCAGTTACAAGTGTTACTCTGTCATGTGGGGCAGAGTCTGCAGTCAGTGACGTCACCGCGGCCTTCTTGATGGATGGTTAGTGTCAAATACTTTGAGCAGGTCCCACCATGATCATCAGCTTTCTAGAGAAATGAAAATCTAGTGCCTAATTTCTCATCGAACATGGATTTTTGCTTTTTGAGCAAATGGCTGCCAAAAATAAGGTTTATTGTGAAACAAAGAAACAGAAAAGGAGAAATTATCAAACAATAAAATAGATAAGGTTAAAGATTTACACCACAAAATAAATGACAAAGCTACTGTAGTGAGAGAGTCAAAGTACTCTCTGAAGGATCTTTGCGCTCAATGGCAAGGCTGCTCAGCCACTGTAACCGAAAAGTATTGGAGGAACATGCAACCTATACTTTTCCATGTTCCCCATTGGCCCGGCTGACTGGTAAACCCAGTGGTTATCAGGAGAAACAGCTACAAATACTTCTCCCACCTCTACCGGAGAGCAGAACAAATTAGCTCTCCCTACAAGCATTCACATCCAAACACCGTTTCACCAGCAAGGGCCTGCATGCTGCCTTTAGAAGAGAGGTGTTTTTTTGTGACTGGAAAGGATCAAGGGAAGAGAGACAGGTTATCACTGCTTGTCACTCGAATTAATCACGTGTTAATGGGAGAACTCTGTTCACCACAAGTAGTTTAGACGTCTGGCAGAAAATGTAATTTTTCACATCAACTGAGCACGATTATCTGGAGGTTCACAGAGTGACTCATATACTTACAATGTCACCTTTTGGGGAGCCAAGGAACCCCCTTTAAATGGAATTCAGCTGTAGTCACAAGATCCTTTGGTCCTTTTGCGGAAGCTGCTAACCTGCTGGAATGATGGGATAGTTTCTTAGAGATGGAGTTAATGGTCCAACTTAGACATGATCTCTGAAAGGATGAGACACGTGCCTTAAATCAATGGTAGATGGTGTTGTGCTCTCCGCTGGCCCATGAACCTAGGCACGAAAGGAGCGCTCTTACTTGCCAGAATTCCCAGAGACTCGGTTGGGAAATTTATGTTTCCTCTGCTTACAAATCTTGGCTCTATGAGTGTAAAGTTTTTTCCAGATGGGGAAAAGATTTACAAGGGACATCAGAACTATCACACCCAACTGAAAGCCTCTTGTCACCTTGTGGTCCTCATGCCTGGACATAGCAGACAAGGAAAGGAATTCCCATGCTGGCACGGTAAAGGATCATGACCATCCCAAGGAGATAAGATTGCTGCTACATAGAGGAATAAGGGAAGAAAATATTAGGCAATTCACTGGTATCCACATGCCCACTTTCATTATAATTGGACAAGTAGAACAACCAGGACTAAAACCTCAGAGCAAAGACAGCAAAGGAATGAATAATTGTGAACTATTAATACCATCTATCACAGCAAGTTAAACCAAAAAATCACTTTGATTTGCTCTGGATTGAAGCAAATTTCCTCCAGGTTCAACTTTGGGCTTTTAATTACTTTCCATTATCATTAATAGTTGCCTTACCAGAAGCATTAATTTCCCATTTATCCTCTTATAATGCTAGGACAATGGCAGATAATGCTGCCAGGCTCCACATAACATTGTAGAAGGAAGTTAGAATGCTGCACAGATTATTATTTTTTACAGAATTACTTTCAAGACAAATTGAATTTCATTGGTTGAAATGAATTTTTATGTTTTTGCAGAGAGGGGACAAATGGGTGTCAGCCATTACAAAGTACATGGCAATGACATAATTGAAAGAAATCAAACAGATTTTTATACATGAGATTTAATGCTATCTTTGAATGAGCTTTAGGAGTTTTGTGTCAAGGTCCTAACACATGATTCATCACTGCAAAGTACAAGTGACAAAATTAAGATTACTGTGTATCAATAGAGAGATAAAGAGGCCAATTCTCATCATCATGGCTATTTTTCAAACTCAAATGCCAAGACTGCTTTGAAGTCAAGGGAATTGAGATGTCTCCACCAATGATTCCACCCTGGAATCCATAAATGTTCAAAAATATTGGTTATTACCAATATCAAACAGGGTTTTATAAAACCATAAGATTGATGAAGATATACTTAAAAAAAATAGGAAGTGTCTTTTCACTGTGGAGGCTGAACAAGTCCAGTGATACTGGGTTAGTCCTCTCTGGGCTGTATCCTCCTACAGCCTAAGGGGCATGAAGGATGGTTGAATGTCTCTCACTAGGACAAATCAGGCTCTCTCAGCCCTGCCAGTGTGAATGGGAGGAGGATTGACTGTCGTGATGAAGGAAAAAGAAGAATTAAGAATTTCTCCCAGGTTTCTGGCTTGAGCTCCTGAGTGGTTATGATGTCATTTGCTCAGATAGAAGGGACTGGGGAGACAAGGAATCATAAATCCCTTCATAAAGCTTCACAGATATGCCTTTCTGCTTCTTACTCTCCTGAGAGCTAGAAGTTGTGCTTTTTAGTCAGATTTTGAAGATGGACTGTTCAAGAGGAAGTGCTTGCTTGTCTTTCTCTTCTGCAATTCTTTAGATGGGGCTGTCCACATGCAGCACCCCAGAGAGTGCTTCTGCAGCATGTTTTTCCCCCTTCTCTGCCCTCACCAGTGTCTCTCAGGGGTTCTAAAACATCTTTCCTTTGAAGAAACTTGCAGTGATATTGTTGTCTCATGCAATCCAAACAAACTCCTCGAGCTAAAGTGGGTGCGTAAGTTGGCAAAATGGTGTTTCAAAGGCCAGGTTCACTGATGGAAGACAGAAGACAACACACAAGGTTTATTTTTGTACAAGAGAAGTCATACAAAAACAGGTGATATACCCAGTACCAAAAGTGGCCTGATTTATGGTCAGGGAAAAGTAAGATAATTAGTAGATAATTACAACACCTGACTTTTAATTCCTAGATCGCAATCCTATTTCCTGCCCTTCGTTCACTTCAGTTTTGTTCCTTTTGATCTTCAAATTTGTTCTTCGATAAATGGGATTTTTCTCTTCCTTGGTAATCTCTTCAAAGACTATAGTCCAGGAAACTGAACACACTTGGCCTGGAGCATACAGTTAGGCCAGAAGACAGGATCTAACCTTTCCTTATTACCTAAAACAGTGCCAGGAACAGACTACTCAGAAGGGAGGTGAGATGCAAGACCAAGCAAACAAGCGCTATGATCCGACCATGAAGATATTATTGAAATTGGTCTTAAAAGATTTCACTCTTCCCAGGAATTGGCAGCCCTTCACATTCTTCTAAGGTTTGGCAGCACTTCAAACGTAAGAAAGGGAGAGAAGAAAGCAAATATTACAATATTCTAGCAAAGCAACAGAGGGCTAACATGGTTCATGAAGTCCTTTCATATATGTTAACTCAGTTGAACTTTACAACAACGCTTTGAGGAAGGTGTTAGAGAGAGATCACAAAGGCTGACAGAGTCGCACACTTAGTAGTGGGGTAGGTAAGATTAAAGCCCAGATCTTCCAGTGTCTGAAGATCATTATCATATCACTATTTTAAGAGGGGAGCAGGAGCCAGAGACCTTGGTCTTAAAGGTTTTGCAGAGTATCGGACTACAACTAGTTTCACAAGAGATGGTAAATTAATCACAGATATGAGAACTAATCCCTTACGTACAAAAAACATTTATTGAGAGTGTGTTAGGATTCTCTGAAGAAATAGAACCGATGGGATGTGTGTGTGTAGGTGTGTATGATTTATGATAAGGAACTGCTCATGGTATTATGGAGACTAGCAAATCCCAAATACGCAGTGTGAGCCAGCGGGCTGGAGACTCAGGAGATAGGAAAACCAATAGTCTAGATAAGGTCTGAAGGCCACCTGTTAGAGAATTCTTTCTTACTCTGGGAGATCAGTGTTTTGTTCTATTCGAGCCTTCAACTACTTGGATGAAGCCCACACACCTTATAGAAAGCAGACTGCTTCACTCAAGTCCACTGATTTAAATTCTCAGCTCACCCAAAAACACTGTCACAGAAACACCGAGAATCATGTTTCATCAATTATCTGGGCACCCTGTAGCCTAGGGTTTTTGTTTTTTTGGTTTTTTTCTTCTTGACTTTCTAAAACTCAAGGAGATAAACATTTAAAAAAATCTTAATAAAACATAATTCAAGGACTAATTGTTCAGATTTGATGGAGTATTTTCAAAAAAAGGGCATTGGCAGTTAGTGGGAAACATGCATTCAAAACCTAAGGACTTGTAAACTGACATGCAAATGAATTTCGACTTTATTTGGTTGGCAGTAAGGTATTACTGAAGGGTTCTAGCCCTCTGATGACAATGGAAAGTGTGGAAGGGAGATGAGTGAAGGTAGAGAAAGAGAGGTCAATCAAGAAGCTTCAGAAGATTGGAACCAGAAGATAGGAGAGCACATGCTACCATCTTGGCATGGGGCAAGTATTCTCATATATTGATTCATTTAATTGGCAATAATCCTGTGAAGGAGGATCCATTATTATAGTTTTCCCAATTCACAGAAAACAAAGCATCAAAAAGTTCTGCAGCTTGCTCAAATAGCAAGACTAAAATATGGTAGATCCAGAATTTCAACCCTGGTAGTCTAACTGCAGAAACCACACTTGTAACCGTTAAGCTATGATAAATTGTGGTCATTATGATGATGATAAGAAAGGATGTAGAGACTGATTCAAATAGTGAGGGAGGGACAGAGGACCTTGGCTGTGTCCCAGGTTTCTAGGTTAGATGTCTTAGAGAATTAGTATCATTACCCTAAAGAGACTAAGTGGGAGGCAAAGACACTATTGGGGAGGAGAAGAAGGCAATGAGCTCCGTTCTGAAAACTGAACATTCTGTAAGACATTGAGTTAGAGGTGTACAAAAGGAAGATTGGTATACAATTCTAACTCGTGAAAAGCATCAACAGGGGACACTTGGGCTTAGAAGTAACATAGTCTTGGCATGTGAACCAACTGTAGGTACCATGTTCAGTCAATTTTCAACCTGATGGCCATTTGTGGAAAAATATAACCATTAAGTAGAGAAAACTCATGTATGCTGATTAGCACATTCTCTCCCTGTAGACTTGCTCTGTGGGAAGCTAAACCATACTCAAAAGATTGCTTGGTAAGCATAGGTTTAGAACAAAAGGAATTACTTATAAAATGTTATTAAAATATTCAAGGCGAGGATGCAGAGAAAGGGGAAACTCTTACACAGCTGGTGAGAATGCAGATGGGTACAGCCGCTCTGGAAAACAGTGTGGAGGTTCCTCAAAAAATTAAAAATAGAACCACCTTATGACCCAGCCATTGCTGGGTATTTACCCAAAGGATATAAACGTAGTGATCCAAAGGGGCACCTGCACCATAGTGTTTACAACAGCAATGTCCACAATCGCCAAAATATGCAAAGAGCCCAGATGTCTTTTGGCAAATGAATGGATAAAGAAGATGTATTTATATATGATGGAATATTACTCAGCCATCAAAAAATGAAGTCG
>NC_048228.1:100771225-100899221 GCF_002007445.2 Ailuropoda melanoleuca
GAGGATGCAGAGAAAGGGGAAACTCTTACACAGCTGGTGAGAATGCAGATGGGTACAGCCGCTCTGGAAAACAGTGTGGAGGTTCCTCAAAAAATTAAAAATAGAACCACCTTATGACCCAGCCATTGCTGGGTATTTACCCAAAGGATATAAACGTAGTGATCCAAAGGGGCACCTGCACCATAGTGTTTACAACAGCAATGTCCACAATCGCCAAAATATGCAAAGAGCCCAGATGTCTTTTGGCAAATGAATGGATAAAGAAGATGTATTTATATATGATGGAATATTACTCAGCCATCAAAAAAATGAAGTCTTGCCATTTGCAACCATGTAGATGGAACTAGAGGGTATTATGCTAAGTGAAATAAGTCAATCAGGGAAAGATAATTATCATATGATTTTATTCATTTGTGGAAGTTAAGAAACAAGACAGATGAACATAGGGGAAGGAAAGGAAGAATAAAATCAGACAAAATCAGAAAGGGAGACAAACTATAAGAGACTCTAATTCTAGGGAACAAATTGAGAGTTGCTGGAGGGGAGGCAGGTGGGGAGGATGGGGTAACTGGGTAACAGGCATTAAGGAAGGCGCTTGATGTGATGGACACTGGGTGTTATATGCAACTGATGAATCACTGAACTCTACCTCTGAAACTAATACTACGCTATATGTTAATTAATTAAATTTAAAAATGTATATGTGGAAAAAAATTTGAAAAATGAAATATTCAAAAATAGTAAGGTACCACGTTGAGGTATTTTGTCAGGCCCTGGATTCCTTATATGTTTGGTGGCAAAAATAATTATAACTTGTAGGTTTGTTGTGATGATAGATGGAGCTCCTACATGGAAAAACACCTACCCAAACTCTGTTAAAAGTATTGAACAATGTATGTATCATTATTATGATAATGATTAATCGATTATTACCCATCTCTACAAGGGGTATGTTGAAGGAACACATCCTCCTCTTCCCAACACCAGGTTCCAGGAAGATCTGTGAAGCATTCCTATGTCTATTTTTTCTAATGGATATCTCTCTCCTTAGAAATGCTGAGAATTTCAGCCAAAGTCAAGATGAGCTTGGCATGAAATATTCTGCAGCCATCAAAAATGATGCAGATTTATAATTGTTTTTACAAAATAACATGTTTTTCCAGTAAAAAATTAAATTTAAAACAGCTTTCACTCTTAATTATAATATTGTGTATTCTCTAACTTTTCAAATTAACCAATATCCATTGTGAATCAAAATTAATGGGAAAAAATAGAACTCCAAGATGTGTTTATTAAAATATCAGTGGTAGGACTGAGCGTTTGTCTATATATAGAGTTCTATGCACGAATATAATGACCAGCCAATATTATGAACTAACACTTAGAAACTATCCAGAGAAAACATGCCAGTGTATTATTTGTGATGGTGTGTTTTGCATACTTCAACTTATTTTTTCTTTGTGACAATTAGATGAGTTCCATACCATTATTACCTCAAGTTTATGAATGATGAAACTGAAGCATGGAGAATTAGTGTAACTTGCCCATGAACACACAGACCACTGGCAGAAACTGTCCAAGATCAGTACTCACCTTCAGCCTTCATGGTAGGTGGCTTGTCAATGAAAAATGCATGAAACCCATATGGTGAAATATCAGTACGCACGTAATGAGTTTAAAACTGTCGTCATTTTTTTATCCCCCAGCCTCACTAAGACTGATTCACTCTGGAATGAACAGCCATAGCTTACAGTAGAGAGAAGAAAGGAGAAGGGAGACAAAGAAATGAGGAAAGAATACGAGGAAGGATCTCCATCAAAGCTGTCCGCGGCTTCCCAGAAAGAGAAGAGAAAAACAAAAGCCTCCTTTTCTCATTAGAGGAAAAATTGCTCTGCTGATATTAACTGGAAACATTCGTTAAATTTCACAGACTTACAAAGATAAATAAATAAAGGGCTGGAGAGAGGATTCTGGGAAGATGACCAAGCAAGAAGCACCAGAAATCCCTCTCTCTACACCCTCTCTCTACAATTGCACCAGCAGAATCTGTCAGATGTAACTATTTTGGAACTCTGGAGGCTCCTGAAAGTCTACTTCCTGGAGAAGGCTCTGATGGTAAGTTGCAGTTGGTATTGGTCAATTTCAACGCCTAGCACAGTAGCAGCTACCCACCTCCCAACCTTCAGCCCTCTGACTGTTGCTCCTGGAGCAGCTTGTCACAGCTTACAGGAGCAGGGTGGGAAACAAGGATTCTGTCTTCCAAATATCAGTGATCTGTGCTCTGATTTCTGATTGCTTATTCTGAGCATGGGAGTGCAGTTAAAGAGGCAATGGCCGTTGTTCCTGCTCCTTTTCCCATTGTTTGCAAGCCCTTAGGCCTCCACCTCCGGCTGAGGTGACAGCCTGGGGATGTAAAGGGCTAGAACTTTTATTTTGTCCTCTTTATTGTTCTCCTTTTCTCCTTTTGAGAGACAGACATCAAGGACTGTAACATTCAAAGCAATTATAAGGGGAGATCTAGAAAATTCTCATGCATACCCAGAAGGTATAGGCTCAGAAAAGATCTGAGATGTATAAGTCCTTAGGTTTACACCTTAGGCTGATCCTTGGGACAGAGATAACCTACAACAGCCAAACAAACAAAATAGCAAACCCTTCAGGGGAAGCGGAGACCTGAGTTTCTAGAATTATATCATCAGATATAAATGTCTAGATTAAAAAAAAAATCAGGAAGCATGCCAAAAACCAAACAAGGAAACAAGCATATAGCTTATTCAAAGGGGAAAAAAAAATTGATACTGTCCCTGAAAAAGACCTATTGGAAGATCTACTAAACAGTATTTTAAAATAACTGTCTTCTTGAATTTATTTTTTTATTTTAATTCCAGTATACTTAACAAATGGTGTTATATTAGCTTTGGGTGTACAATCTAGTGATTCAACAATTCCCTACATCCCCTGGTGCTCATCACAAGTCCACACCCATCCCTATTTCACCCATCCCTCCACCCACCATCCCTCTGGTGACCATCAGTGTGTTCTCTGTAGTTAAGTTTCTTGGTTTCTCTCTCTCTCTCTCTCCTTCCTTCCTTTGCTCATTGTTTCATTTCTTAAGTTTCACAAATAAGTGAAATCATGTTGTTGCAGGATTTCTCTGCCTTTAGTGCCTGTGCTTCTCCGTCACGCTGCTTTGAAGAAGGAAGAGGTAGCCCAGATGATGGGCAGCAAAGCAAAGTTTATTGAGTGATAGTACAAAGCTCCCGAAAAGGGAGGGGACCCGAGATGGTTGCCATTGGAGTTTCTAAGTTTAGGGGATTTTATGAGCTCTTAAGCAACCAGGGTGTGCTGAGTCGTGCCAATCAGGGCTTTGTCATGTTTCTGTCTACCTATTAGGTTAATGTGTACGTGCTGATGGTCTTTTTTTGGCTGACATCTGGGGGCTTATGTCTTAACTGCCCCCTGTTGTGATGGTGAAAAATGCTTTGTGGTTATTTTATTTTAGGACATCTTGCAGAAGTCAATTCTGCAAAGGTTACAAAACAGAAGGCTAGTGTGGTCCTGTCTAAGCTGCAAAATAGGATGTTAGTGCTGTTTTCCTTTAATTGTCTTGATTCCATATTTTCTTTAAGGGGACCCTGGCCCTAACTACCTAACTGTTCAACTAACTCGTAACATTACGGTATTTGTCTTTCTCTGACTGACTTATTTCACTTAACATCATACTCTCTGGCCCCATCCACGCTGTTGTAAATGGCAAGATTTCATTTTTTCATGGCTGAATGATATCCTATTATATATATATATATAGATAGATACCTATCTATATATATATCTATATCTATAGATTATATATATCTCACATCACATCTTCTGTATCCATTCAACTCTTGATGGACACTTGGGCTGTTTCCACAGTTTGCTACTGTAAATAAAGCTGAAATGAACACGGTGTAGCACGTCTCCGTTTGAATTAGTGTTTTCTGTATTTGCGGGGTAAAGCCCCAGTAGTGTGATTACTAGATCACAGGGTAGCTCTATTTTGAACTCTGAAGCTCCTCCATACTATTTTGCACAGTGGCTGCACCACTTTGCATTCCTGCCAACAAGGCACAACCTCGCCAACACTTTCTCCACGTCCTCACCAACACTTGCTTCTTACGTTGTTGATTTTAGGCATTCGGACAGGTGTGAGGTGATACCTCATTGTAGCTTGGATTTGCATTTCCCTGATGATGAGTAATGTTAAGCATCTTTTCGTGTGTCTGTTGGCCATCTGGATGTCTTCTTTGGAGATATGTCTGCTCATGTCTTCAACAAATGGTGTTAGGAAAACTAGTCAGCTTCGTGCAAAAAAAAAAAAAAGAGAGAGAGAGAGAGAAAAAGAAAGAATCTGGACCACTTTCTTGCACCATACACAAAAATAAACTCCAAATGAATTAAAGACTTAAACGGGAGACCTGAAACCATACAATCCTAGAAGAGAGCACAGGCAGTGATGTCTCTGACATCGAACATAATAACATTTTTCTAGATATGTCTCCTGAGGCAAGGGAAATGAAGGCAAAAAATCAACTATTGGGACTACATCAAAATAAAGAAATGGAAAATCTAAATCAATGCATAACTAGTAAGGAGAGTCAATCAGGAATCAAAAATCTCCCAACAAAGAAAAGTCCCAAACCTGATAGTTTCACCAGTAAATTTTTCAAACAGTTTAAAGGATAATAGTGAACACCAATTCCTCTCAAACTTTATCAAAAAAATTGAAGACGATGGAACACTCTCTAACTCCTTTTTATGAAGCTAACAGTACCCTGATACCAAAGCCAGATGAAGACACTATAAGAATAGACCAATATCCCTTCTGAACATTGATGGAAAAAAATCCTTCACAAAATATTAACAAACTGAATTCAGCACAATATTAAAAAGATTCATAACATGTCAATATTTAGTGTGATTTATTCCTAGAATTCAAGGATGTGTCAACATATGAAAATCAATCAATATAACACACCAGATTAATAGAATGAAGGGAAAAAAGAACATGATTATCCCAATGCGATAAGAGCATTTGACAAAATTCAACATGATAAAAAACACACGCAACAAACTAGAAATAGGAGACTACCCCAGCATATTAAAATCCATATGTTAAAAAACCCACAGTGAACATCATACTGAATGGTGAAATACAGGAAGAAAATTCTCATACAAGCTACAACATGTAGGAATCTTGAGAACATTCCGCTGAGTGAGAGAGCCAGTCACAGGGAGTCAAATACTGCATGATGCCACTTTCATGAGGTACATAGCATAGTCATAATCACAGACACAGGAATTACAGGGGTGGTTCCCAAGGGCTGGGGGAGGGGAGGAATGGGGAGGTGTTGTTTAATGGGTATAGAGTTTCTATACTGCAAGAGG
Source organism: Ailuropoda melanoleuca (assembly GCF_002007445.2). Taxonomy (NCBI): domain Eukaryota; kingdom Metazoa; phylum Chordata; class Mammalia; order Carnivora; family Ursidae; genus Ailuropoda; species Ailuropoda melanoleuca. The sequence continues at coordinate 100,776,653 of NC_048228.1, forward strand.
AAGAGAGTTCTGAGATGGATGGTGCTGATGGTCACACAACAGTGTGAATGAATTTGGCATTGCTGAACTGTGCACTTAAAATATTGAAAAAAGTGAAAAGACAAACGTTTGGAGCCCTGAGAGCTGTCATGAGTAGGTGAAGTAACTTTCCCAGTTGAAACAACAGAAGTGACTTTTATTCAGTTGTTATTCAATGCTTATTGAGACCCTGGAGCAACACTGGAGATACAAAGAAGAGATGCCTTCAAAGGGCTCACCGCCCAGTGGGTAAAGCCAGAAATCCTGGTGGAATGAGGACAATAATAGGAGTTTGTGTAAAGTATGAATACAAAGGAGAGGTGGGATAATTCACCTTTGGAGATGACGAAAGAGGGTCAGGAAAGTCCACCTGGCGAGTGTAACATCTAGAGCAGGTCTAACATGCACTCAGGATTTCAGCAAGAAGCACAAGGTCAGGGGCAGTCCAAGCAGAGAGAAGAGTCCATGCCAAGGACTGCAGGATCGAAGGACGATGGTAGCCACCTGCCGTGCAGAGAGAACGCTAGTGCGGGGCACAAACACGTAATCCCACCTCGGGTGTGGACTGTGTATTGTACGGAGCTGCTTCATCTTTCTAAAACATACCCCCCTCATCAGCAAAAGGAAGATAATGACCCCTACCTTGTATGGAAATTAGGATAATTCGCGGTGCTTAGGGGATGTTTGTAGCTTGCACCAATGCAGGCCAAGGGAAATGCCCACTGAATTAGAGCTCTTACAGGGACTGTGGGTTCCTTGCAGAATATATATCAGACCAGCCCCCAGGCTGAACCTCACCACGTGGCCACCAAGCCGCAGGACCACAACTGGCACAGAGATGTTGACTCGCCCCTTGAGAAGCCCGTCCCCAAACTTTGCAAGTGAAAAGTTGGTGAAGGGAGCTGCAGGCTGGCGAGGCCTGACCCCCGGGACTGGCCTCTCCCAGCAGACTTCTTCAGAGCCATAAATCAACGCTCTGCCCTCCAGCCATGGAAACTTCATGCAGGAGGCTGGAGGCGGTATTCTTTTCTCCAAACGAATCTCTCCACCGCCCCCCCCAACCCTGGACATGGAACATGGACATGGAAATAAGTTACTGATTCTGGTTGGTGCAGGGCCAGGTCAGATGACCTTTCACACAGCAGGGGGCACTGGCCGGGGGGGGGGGGGGAATGTGCTTTCACGGGGGAGATTCTTAGTCATGATGATGTGGGAAGTGAGCTCAAAAAATAACAAGACCTCCAGATGCAAATTCCTCCCACGACCATCAACCTCAGCCTAGCCTTGGTGTGAACCTTGCAATCTTCCTGACCCCATCCCCTCCCTCTCCTTTTCACACCATGCTTTCGAAACTGCCTCCAATTCCTGGTGTATTTACTTCTATTTCACACCTCCAAAATGTTTGCACAGGAGAATCCCTTGGCGTGGAATAACCCGTCCACTCCCTTCAGCTAATTAACTTCTGTGCACCCTTCCAAAAAAAAGGGCTCAGCTCAAACTTAACCTTCGCCCTAAGAAGTTTCCTTGGCTACTCCTTTCCCGCTCAGATTCTGATACCCCCACCTCGGAGCTTCACAGTCACACAACAGGTACTTGGCAATCACCCATGGCCTGACAAGCCCTATGGTCTCATGGAATTCTGTAGATGTTATCAGATAGAATCACAGGATTTTCAGTAATTTATTTATCTGCCTTTCCCACTTGAAGGAATGTCCTTTAATGGTAGGGACCGAATTTGATTCATCTCAGCTTCCTCAGTGCCTACAGCAATATATTCAATATATATTTTAATGAAGGAAGCAATGAATGGATAGATGAAAGGAAGGGAGGGAGCGAGAGAGGGAGGAAGAGAGAGAGAGTGACAGAAGTAGGGAGATGAAGGAGGGAGCAAGAGTAGGAGGGAGGGAGGAAAGGAGGGGAAGAGAGAGAGAAATGAAAACAGGACGGGAGGGAGGGAGGGAGAGAGGGAGAGAGGGGGAGGGAAGGAAGGAGGGAAGGAAAGAGAGGAATTAAGGGAGGGAGGGAAGAAGAGAAGGATGAATGTCCCAAATCTCCCCTCCCTCCCACCACCTCCCACCACAGTGAGCAGATTTCTTCCCCAGCCAGTGGCTTCCTATTGAAGGGGTCTACACCTAGCTTTTGGTGTCACTTGCTGGGAATCTTTCTCAAGCCTGTATTTGCTCTAAACAAGCACCTCTTGGGCACCTTTTGATATGAGCTTGCAGAAGGAGCATGAACTTTGGACTCCTTCAGACATCTGTTTACTCCCTCTCTGCTGCTTAAAATCTTTCTGAAGTTAGGAAAGTTATTTTACATTTTTGTCTCCTTTTGCTCGTCTGTAAAAACCGTATTTATTATACCCACCTTGAAGGTAAGAGTAAAAGGACTTGAGGAATGTTTGAGTTGTGGGGACTTTTATTAGAGCCTAAAGCAATCGACAGGGGATCTCTCGGCTCTCAGAGTTATTATGAGGTTTTTCTCAGTTTCATTCACTTTTTGAAAACCCAAGGAGGCTTTATGAGTAAACATTGTAAAAATGTCTCCTTCTGCTTCTCGCAATCACACACCTAGTGCACTAATAAAATTAGACCTCCTCTTGGCTCAGCATATGACTCCCTGGGCTTAAATATTTCCTGCTAAATGGATCTTTTAAAAGTCCTGGGGAAAAATATTTGCATTAAATATGCCAAGAAAATAAATACATACCTATAGTATAACAAGAGGAAATTCAAATTAGTGAGAAAAACATCAAGTTTACAATAAACAGATAATGCATATGCATTCCTGCTAGAGGACAGGTGGAGAGCAGGGAGGTCCAGCACAGCCGACTTCCACATGTGGCTACCCCTTCCCGCACTCACTGACCCTTAGAAAGCTATTCCATTTCTCTGGGCCTCAGTTTCCCCATCCATAAAATAGATGCAACAACAATGTCTTTGTAAGAGAGGTAGGGTGTGGATTAAAGGAAAATTAACACTAGACCCGTGACCAGCTGCCTAGAACATAGTAAATGTCCAATAAATTGTCGCTTTCTTCTTTTTCATAGAAATTCTCAATTTTCCTCTTATTCAAGGATAGGTAAATTTCAATACAAATGAGGTGTCATCCATACCTTCTAGATCACAAAATTTATTATCATGACAATACCCACTGCTGGCAGTGTGGTTAAGAAACTGATCTGTTCTGTGGACTCTGAGAAACAAACTGAGGGCTTCAGAGGGGAGGGGGGTGGGGGAATGGGAGAGACTGGTGATGGGTAGTAAGGAGGGCACGTATCGCATGGTGCACTGGGTGTTATATGCAACTAATGAATCATCGAACTTTACATCAAAAACCAGGGATGTACTGTATGGTGACTAGCATAATAAAAAAAATTAAATAAAAAAATAAAAAATAAAAAATAAAATAAAGAAACTGATCTGTTTACAGTCTTCTGGGAGCAAAGCAAATTTTTTCAACCCTTTTAAAATATGCATACATATATGAGAGTCATATAGAGATTTTAAGAAATATGTAGAACTTTTCATCCAAAATTCTACCCCTGGCTATTTATCTTATAGAAGGAATTTCCAGCCCTCCTGAGAACCTCTGGGGTTGCGTCTTGGAGGTAAGAGAGCAAGTAAGCTTTATTTCTGACTGTTAAATATCTTGCAAGTCTATATAATATTTTTGGCGGGGGGGTTGGTTTTTCTTCCCTCCAAAGTAAAAGAGATTATCATTTGGAAACCAGTGTTCGAAGGCAATAATCCAAAAGAAAAAGGTTGTAAACACAATGAATTTTAATTAAGCAATAACTTATATGAGATTGGGGAAAAAGTAGACTAAATATCCAACAGAGTGTAAAAAAATTTTAAATGGACTGTTCACTTGATAAAATGCCTGGCAACTTTTAAAAATAATCACTATAAAGACTGAGTTCTAACACAATAGCAGAAACAGATGGAGGAAGGTGTGTGAAAGGCAAGCCAAGGCTTCAGTGTTCATTGCTGATTATTTGTCAGACAGGGAACCACGGGCTCATGGAGGATGTGGGAAAAGCCTGTAGCATCCATGGTGGGAAAGGAACAGAGCCCCAATACACTATGCATCTGTCATCGCGACGACGTTAACCAAATTCCTTATGCTCACGGCAGGGACTACAAGAGAACTCTAAAAAGAAAAAAAACTGATTTTCTGAGATGGACAGGTGAATCGTTTCCTTTGTTTCTTCTGTTTTTCTTTTTCTTTTCTCTTTTTTTGTTTGTTTCTTTAACATTGGTCTTGTAATAAAAGAAAATTGTACCCTACTTGAAGAAGAAATTCCAGTTTGTAAGAGAATAACCAAAAAGTTCTCCAGTTTAAAAGAAAAAAAAAAGAGCCTCATAAGCAGATTGCTGAAAATAAACCATTTTATATTAAAAATTCTTTTTGTTATTGTTATTTTTTTTTTCAGTTTATGGAAGCACACCAATTCCAATCTCCGAATAGAAACTGAGAATGACTACAGCCTGCCAGCGTCTGCACTGGTCCTCCTCCAATTGCTTCTGCCCAGCAGCCAGAGTGATCTTTCGGAAATAGAAATCAGATTGTGTCACTCCCGTGATTAAAAAAAAAAAAAAAATGTCCAAGGGCTTCTCATTGCCCTTAATAAAATAATCCGAGCCCCTTACTGTGGCCCATGGTGTCCTACCTGATCGAGTCCTCCTGTCTCCCTCTGGATGCCTCGCTTTCCAGCCTCCTTTGGATTCCAGCCCCTCTTTCCCCCATTCTTCCTTCTCAAACAACCCCATGCATCCATCTCTGAGTCTTTGTACTTGCATTGCTTTGAATACATTTTCCCCTCGGGTTTTCTCCAAACTGGTCAGATCTCCCCAGAAATTATCAGAGAACTGTGGGACTCCTAGGATGTACCAGGCCCGTTCTCAGGGCTAGTGGTCAGCAGTTTACCAGACCAGCCCCAGCACTGAGGAACTTCCAACTTACGGGCTCACTCAGGAAGTAAACAGGCAAGGACAGCTCATGGTGACATGTGTGGTGGGTGCTGAAGACACAGATGTCAGGGTCCCTGGAGTTACAGAACCTAGCCTTGCAGAAATTGGGGTGAATTCCAGAGGAAGTAGCATCTAGGCTGAAAAATGAGGAAGGGCTAGCTAAGGGAGGGGTAGACAAATTGTTCCAGCCACGGGGACCAGGAAAGAGTGTGTCTCATCTGGAAACTGAAGGTGTTTTTTGTTTTTGTTTTTAAAGATTTTATTTATTTATTTGACACAGAGAGACAGCCAACGAGCGAGGGAACACAAGCAAGGGGAGTGAGAGAGAAAGAAGCAGGCTCCCGGCAGAGGAGCCTGATGTGGGGCTTTATCCCAGGACTCCAGAATCACGCCCTGAGCCGAAGGCAGACATTTAATGACTGCGCCACGCAGGCGCCCCATGAAGGTGGTTTGCTCTAGTTGTTACAACCCAGTGGATTCATCCAGAACCCTGCATACACTGGTAGGGGAGCTCTTAGTCATCTTATTGAAGAGGTAGGAATCCGGGGATCTCACCAACAGTACTGCATATGCGTATGGGTCAATTGCCAAAACCAATTATGTCCTACTTTCCTCATAGCCCTACAGACATGCCAACCTCACTTCCCTCCCTCCTGAGTTCTCAGGATAGTGGTGGGTCCTCAGGCCTCTGAATGGGATCTTGACAGACTCCCTTCTCCTTCTAGCCTACTCAAGAGTGTCTGGGTCACTCCACTCACCCAAACCGCCTCTGGGACAAGGAAGCCCAGCAGCTCCAAGAAGATTAGATTTTATGCTTACAGTGCAGGTCCCCAAGGGGCAGGAGAACGAAAGTATGATCATGAACTTTGAAAGGCTCTGCCTCCCACCCTGTGGGTAGGGCTTTTGAGCTGTGCAGGAAGGGAGATTGCATATAGGAGGCCTGATGTGTTTTCTTATGTTCTCACCCCTCTTGGCTAATCCCAACATGCAGGGCAGATTAGGATGGAGAGCAGAAATAACCCCCATTCTCAACGATCAGCAGCCCCTGGAAAGAGTCTGAGATGCCAAGAGACCTGGTCTCCACTCTGCTGTTAGCTCGGCTGTGAAAACAAAATGCCACAGGTTGGGTGGATTAAACCACAAACATTGATTTCTCACTAATATAGAAGCTGACATGTCCGGGATCAGGGTGCCAGCATGGCTGGTTCCCGGTGAGAGCCCTCTTCCTGCCTTGCAGATGGCTGCCTTCTTGCTTTATCCTCACAAGACTGAGAAAGAGAGTGAGAGAGCTCCTTGGTCTCGTGTTCTAGGACACAAATTCCTTCATGAGGACTCCCCCCTTGAGGCTTTATCTAAACTAAGTGCCTCTCAAAGGCTTCATCTCCAAACACATCCCATTGGGGGTGACGGCTTCAACGTATGAGACTGGGGAGACACAATTCAGTCCATAGCATCTGCTAACTCTGACTCTCTTGGGAGTTGGCTGTCATTTCCTTTTTCTGTCCTTTCCATTTCCCTGCCAAATGAGCAATGCCAACCAAAACAACAGGCACCTATAATTACAAAACACTGTGTACTAGGCACTGGGCTAGAAGCTTGGCATGTATTAACTCCTTCAATCCTTACACAACCCAAAGAGTCAGGCACCATTATTTTCGAAGCTTGACAGCTCGTAAAACCGAGACACAAAGAGGTTATGAACCTAGCACCAGGTCAACTAAATAGCACTTCGAGGGAAAGAACCCTAAAGATGTAAAGAAAGGACAACTGGGTTCGAGACCCCTACTGAAAGGAGATGGGTGTTGCTGGCAGAAGGAAGGCAGTGAGGAGGCGTGCAGCCACAGGGAGGCACAAAGTGAGTTGGAGAATGGGGGTGAGGCGAGCCGTCCAGGCCTCCCCTCCTGTGAGAGCGCATCTCACCACCTCGTACAGCCTCGGCACAGTCCGTGCTCAAATGATTGGGTCGCCAGCTAGGACATCCAAACTCTGTAGTTTCAAAGCTCCTTTAGGAGGCCTATGCTTCTGTGGTCCCCAAAATAATTTTCTCTCATGTCACTTTTAAGGTATCTGAAAAGAGAAACCTATTAATAAAATGAATAAGGAGGAAACCAGGCCAACTCGAAGCTCCCATCCAGGGAAGCTTTGTTCTTTTTCATTCAACTTTTAGGGGGTGAACCCACATTTGTGGAAGGGAATTGGGTGGCAGCAGTCCTGGGAATTGTTGCTGTTTTCCAAAACAGGGTAATTGGCAAAGGAGCATTGTGTGAACACTGTTCCAAATGGGATTGCGAGGGGAGGAGCCCCTGCAATTATGGCCACTGTAGATAAAGGGTCTGTATTCAAAGACATCATTGTGAAGGTTCAGATGAAGGGGTAGAATTAGTGAAATAATAGAAGTTAATTTCTATTTTCCTTTTCCTGAGTGAATGAGGCATATAATTAAGTCAAATCATCACCCACTCACACGTATGCAGAGCACACGTACGCATGTGCAAGTACCTACACACACACACACACACACACACACACACTCTCCTTCTGTGTCTCTAGTCATAGCCACTCACACCAGAAGAGCATTGACACCAGAATAACCAGTTCTACATGGACAGAATCCCCTTCTATCACTCTACACTCGCTACCATCTTGGGGCGTGGGCCACTTGCTTTGTTGGGACCCCGTCTGTTGTACCGGTGTGGTGGTGATTTCAACTGCAGACGCGGATTCCAGTCCCAGCTACAGCAGAGAACTGTGCAAGCCCACCCCGGGCCTCAGTTCCCTCACCATACACCTGCCATGATAACAGGGCAAGGGGCAGTGTTCCTACCTTGAGGACGTGGATTTTCCCAGTGATGAAACTACCAGCTAAGGTAAATGGAAACATCTTCTCTCCTTGCTGTGGAATTTTCTAGACTAGAACACCTGCTCTCTGGAGAACATTTGCTTCTTGTCTGCACATTTGTTCAGTTGGACGATCAGCCCAGCAGACTCATGAACCAAAGCATCCGGCAAGCTGCCAGATCCTGAGCCCCAAGAGGCTGAGAAAGGCCGAGAGCTCTGCCAGGGCCACTCAGGCTCCAGTCTTTCTCAGGGCTGGGATTAGCGTGAGGCCAGACAGGTACCACACGTGCCCCATTTAAGGAGGTGCCCTCCCTCAGGGCATGCAAGTACCAGGTCCTTACCTTTTCTCCCCTGGCACTTCACTCACCTTGCCCTAGTCTCATCCCTGGTCTGGTTCCAGGTTTTGACAGGTGGAGACCTTGAGTCATGTTTCTTACTGCAACAACATCCTTCTGCTCTCAGAGGACATGGCACTAACATATCATTTCCCCCTACAGGGTCCCTCCTCCTTCCCAAAAGGTTCGGCTACATTTCCAGCATGTTAGCCCACATCTTATGTAGCTCCCTTCTCTTCTCCTAAACTATTAGGGTTGGCACAGTTTGCTGGATAGGAGTGCCTTCCTTTCTCTTTGTTGCTGACTTCAGAACTTTCTGGGGCAAGAACTAATGGCACATTGTGGTCCCAGGCGGACACACATCACAGCCAAGATTAGTATTAGGGCAGTGTTTCTCAACCTATCTTCCGGGCTAGCTTCCTAACACATACAGCCTCCCCGGAGGACTTTAGAGACGTTGTTTTCTCCCACTTGACCCTCTCTCCATGGAGTTTTAATACCAAAGATACACTGTTTATCTGTTGACCTTGCCACATAGAGTTCAGCTTTGGAGGGTTACAAGCTATTATAATACCTAAGATGTTTCACCCTCTTCACCTCAAGAATCACCCTGAGGGGGGGGGTTGCCCACACTGAAAATTAAGGTATTAGGGAGCTGGCCTAGGAAGATGGTAGCCAGACTCCCCTTCTGTGCCGTTGATCTCCCACAAGGGAGACAATGTGAGCCTTGATTAATTACAGGCTTAGTAGTTGAGTTCAATAGGTTAAAAGAACTAAAAATTCAGGGAGATTTTAGAAGTAGGGAGCTTTCACTTTTTCCTATTTTCCCTGTGGGAGCTTCCCTGGTTTATCTTTCCAGCAGGTCGAAGACATCACAAGGGCTTAAGAGTCACTGGTCCACCTTTATCTGTTGGTGTAGCTAATCCATCTGAAGAATCTGCAAGTCTTGGGGATTCATTGTCCCACTTCCTATCTACCCAGAGCTGGCGTGAAATAACGATCCCACATGCTGTGTCTGCCTGGCAGACCTCGACTTTCTTTCCAGACGTGAGGCAGAGAACATCAGCAAGCTTCTCTGGCCACGGTTCCAAAGCCACATTCTCCAGTCATTCCCCAGTAAGCAGTAAAACCGACCATTTGGACTCCATCTCTCTCATACCTTATTTCTCACTTGGTTCTAAAATCAGGAAGGGAAAAAGGAGGTGTTATTTATATGTCCCCTAACGCTCCAACATGTATAGTCCTCGTGTAGGTTGTGGGCTGTCAAGAGAACATTTTGTGGGTTATATTTCATCCGCTGTCCTGGAATCTAATAATAATACATTGTAGATAGTTTCATTAAATATTTTTGGATAATGAGTAGATTGATGAGTCAAATATTTCTCTGAACTTTGAACTGTCATTTAAATATGTTTATTTCAATTTTGAGCTGCAACAAATTTGCTGTGTGCTCTCGAATGTCACTTCTTCTTCCCTGGTCCTCAGTTTCTCCATGTGAAAGAGAGCTCTGAAGTTTCTTTCAGCTCTGCTGTTCTAGGATGCTGGCACAGATATGATGTGACCAAGGCATTTAAGGAGTTTGGGTCCGAGGCAAAGGAAGAGATTCCATGGAATGTTCATGGTCCTGAGCCATAATTGTTCAGTGTGGCAATATTGTTTTTCAATTTCTCTGGACCTGGGTGACAACCATTCAAACTTTTCCAGGTATCCTGGAACAACTACGAAAGAACAAGGTGGGACAGAAAGGATGAATGGGAGAGGGAGGGAAGGAGAGAGTACGAGGCCGAGAACAGGGAGATGGTCAGAGAGACAGAGGCAGAGAGATAGCCACAGAGAGTCAGAGAAAGAGAGAGAAACGTAGCAGGAAACTGAGTTAGAGAGAGTGGCAGAGTGAGATAAGGGGAGAGAGAGAATCCTAGAGAATCCGAGAGACATAAACAGACACACATAGAGAAACAGGAAGGGAAGAGAAAAAAAGACTAAAAGACAGACTCAGAAAAAGATAGAAGCAAAGAAAGAATCACAGAAAGAACCAGAGACAGAGACAGAGAGACACAGAGATAAACACAAACAAAAGAAGAGCAGAGCTCAGAAGCTGCTGACCAGACACAGCCACGGAGAGACTTCCAGGGAAATCTCTGGCTCAGGAACAAGGGGAAAAAGAGGCATGTTTATAACCTTTCCCAATTATCACCATTACCGAGATTTTTCCCCTTTCAGGTATCTTGGGCGGGGGCCAGGGCCCCCCTTCCCTTTCCTGCTCTCCTCCTCCAAAGCTCTGCTTGTGCACCAAAGACAAAGTTATTTGAGTCCCGAGTGCTGTTAAATGCTCTCTTGCCTTCATTTACAATGTGCTGGAACATGATGTTCCTCAGGAGATTTCGTGTGGGAGAGAGTCCCTGCAGCCAAGAATAGCAGGGGCTGCCAGCCATCCTCCTGAAACCTCGGCACAGCCAAGAGGGGATGTGTTCACACGTCAACTTCATGAGTTTGCAACTTCAGTTTAATAGGCCCAACAGTGCCGACACCAAACAAATCTCTCCCTGGCCCAGAAGCAACCCTCCTCCCAGGCTGAGCTCCTAGGAAAACACTTGCTTAAAATCCGAAGCCTGCAGCCTGGGCGGGAGCCCACTTACTGCAGGTACTTGCTGATTTGTGTATCCTTCTGGGAGTCGAGGAAGTCTTTACTCGGCTTCTGCTTCTGCAGATGGCAGGGGCTCACAGTCGGAAAGGTACGGGCATCATTCGCCCCCGGTGGTGGTCAGCATCAACATCGAGCCACCCGTGACTCCGCTTCTCACTGCATTTTTAGCCCCATCCTATTTCCCAGTCTTTCCTCCCAATTCAGGCATCTACTCACCTGTTTAGGGGAGATTAGGAGAAAAAATAAAATAAAATAAAATAAAATAAATAATAAAAATAATAAAATAATAAAATAAAATAAAAATGCCATCACCTTCTAGGCGTTGATCTTTATACACGTGCATCCAGGAAAGTGAACTGTATTATTCCGTAGGTGTCACGCTTTGACCCCGGGGATACCTTGCAGTACCATGCAGTCTACTCCTTGTCTTATTGCTTCTCTCTATTAAAAGTACCCAGCACGGCTCCTACCACTTAGGAGATGCTGTACAAATATTTTGAATGATGCAATGAGTTTTGACCTCCGCTTGACCACTCTTCCTTACCACATGTGGCCAGTGAGTGAGGCTCACATGCAGGGTTTCGTGGGCTTCCTGGGTGTAGTCAAGGAGTTAAATCATCCTGGGGCCATGCAGAGTAAAATGAAAAGACCATGGGAGTTAGAATCTGGAGACCTGGGTTAACCTCCCGGGTCTACACATTTGTTTCTTGAGGGATCTTGGTTTCACCTTTTCAAAATACGGGCATCAGAACCTAATGGGCTTCCTTCCTTCCCACGAAGGTCAAACGAACTACAACAGACACAGGTTTTTGTAAATGGCAGGAATTTAGATCTTTACTCTTTTTTTAGGGTTGTCTATAGTATCATTAAGCCGGAGGCCAATGAAAATGAGTTTATTTTAAGCTCCATGGGGAACAGTGCCTGACTACACAGGAGGCACTTAATCAATATTTATTGAATAGGGGAATGTTCTTGATTCTTTCTCTCATCTCTCTCTTTTACTCTTCATTCAAATACCTTCCTGACTTCTGGATGTACAGCTTTGTCTTCTGTTTCAAGCCAGACCCTGGGCCCTTGGCCTAGAGGACAGAAGACTTTGCGCCCTTCTCATGCCCTCCAGTGTGCCCCACTGGACATGGAGGTACTCACCCGGGGAGCTCACCCACATCACTGTCTCTAGAACTCAACTTCTTTTGGGATCTTGACCACAGTATCTTTCTCACTTCAAACACACATATTCATCTCGAATCAATAGCTAGTCAAAAAAATCTCTCCCTGTGCAACAGCCCATGAAAAAGGAAGGCATTTCTAATCCATGTTGGTAACAGAGACTTAAAGGGAAACACTCTGCCCCTGGGGTCTCAGAATGGTGGGAACAAAAGTTAGCCGAGTGGCCCCCAAGGAGGGGACAGAGCTGAGGTCACCTGACCAATTTCTCATTTCCCCGAATAGTGTCCCTTCCCATCTTTCTAAACTCACACCTGTGGCTCAGAGGTCAATCCCTCACTCTGCAAAACCAGCAGTTCTCCCTCTACAAGGATGAAGGGGCTTCCTAAATACCTGAGAAATCTCTAAGGAGAAACAGCGTTGCTTTTGTGTGCATTTCCACTGGCATAGCCTGCTCATAAAAACAGCCTCAAAATTCAGGCTACATCTAAGCCCAAATTTTCAAGCCTTCACTGTTAATCCTTTTTTAATTGACATGGGATGTATTCCCAATTATTAATGGAAAGTGTGCTTTCTGGAGTCTAATTAAATGCTCTAATCACATTTCTACCATTGAAAATGGTTTCAGGTTGTTGTTTTGGTTGCTGTTGTTTCTCTAATGAGCTGTTTACTCTGCTGCTAACTGCAGTGTGGACATAAGGGGGGGTTCAAAACAGCTCCAAATACTCAAAAGGAAATAGTTTGCTATTGGTAAAAATACCACCCTTATGTACAGCAGGGGGTGGTAAGAAAGCCTAAATTTATTACTGCTGTGTTGAATGTGCAAATGTCACTTCCTCAAAGAGGGAAAATTAGTTTTTAAGCCTGGTTTAGCAGCCAGAATCTCTGGCTGTCTGCATAATATTGGATTTTTCAAGGCTTCTATGATGCCCCGGGGTAGGGTGTTTTGCATGCAAATTGCAAATTATATAATGCCAAAGATGTTATATAAGGAAAAAATGAAGACTGGGTTCTCGTTTTTTGTTTTTTGTTGTTTTTTTTTTTTTCCATCTCCTCTTCAACCCTCTGGTCCTTTGCTTTCAGCCAACATTTATTGAGCTCCTACTGTGTGTAAGGTGCTTTTATATCATTGAAAACTCATAACAATGATTCGGAAGACATAGAATTATTTGATTTTTGTGGATGTGGAACCTGGGACTCAGAGTTCAAATGACCAAGCATCCCATAAGGTAGAGGTATTGTTCCCCTGGTCTACACTAGAGCTTCTTAAACTCAGGCACATATCAGAATCCCTGGGATTCTGCAGTGGGGCCCAAGAAGGTGCATTTCCAGCAAGTTCCCAAGTGCTGTTACTGCTGCTGCTGGTCAGGGGACCCCACTCTGAAAAGTACTGTTCTCCAGCATGTGAACTCGTTGACTCATTGACCTTAGAGGAGGAAGGAGTTCCAGAAGGTCATTCAATGCATGGCTCTGCTTTAGATAGGTTAAATATTAATTATGCCTGTGCTATAGATGAGTCATTGGAGAATTGCTGGAAGCTAGAGAAGGAATGTCTTGCCCCGAGTCAGCCGGGTAGGAAGTACCGGGTTATTATCATTGTTATCATTGGGTTGGCCTCTAGCAGATAGGACACTTTTAAAGTGTGGACTCATCCAATGAGCCAGTTCCCCCCTCTACGCCCTGATCTGTGAGCCAGGTTTTAGAAGGAAGGTACCTGGTTAGCTTCTTCCAGACACCAGGGTCAAGGCCCATCACCCGTGATGGGGATATAAGGAGTGGGCCAGGCAGGGGTGGGAGGCAGCAAGGACCCCTCAGTCTAGACCTCAACTTGGACCTCAGCTTCACCGAGGCTCTCGTCTGCTCCAGAAGGAGCTATTCAAGTTCTTCACACAGTTCTAGCGAGAGGCCGTTGGGTTGAAGGCAAAATTCGTCATTTTGTCTTAAACTTGTATATTCTACCTGCAATATACTATGAACTCTTTTTTTAGTAATCTAGTAAGTCGTCGTCTCCCTTTCTACTTTTGCACCTGGAAAACAGCTTAACTGAAAAAAACAAGGTTTAAATATTTAAATATAAACTTTTAAAATATGATTTTTATAACCTTATTATCACATTTCTTTCTTTTTGTTTTTTTTCCCCCCGACTTAAAGGGAGCTTCCGAAAAGAGTGACTTGGTCTCCCTCAACCTTAGAGAGACTCTAATCACGGTGCCTGTGGACGTGCAGAAACCACACCTCACAAAGCAGCATTTAGCAGAGTCTAAATGAGACGACAATTGCAGAGAATGCCGGCTAAGTGTTCAAGCCCACACCTCTGGAGGCAGCCTGTCTGCCCTGGTGAAGTAAGAAGAGCAGAGCCTGTGCCAGGCCTGGCTTTCAGACCAGGAAATCCCTGTCTGCAGAGCCTCCGATCGGCCTCCCAGCCCAGCCCCCAGCCCCTGAAAACCTGGGTGCCACAGGACGCCAGGGTAGTGGCACTGAAAACCCAGGCCTGAGCCTTCCAATTTCCCGTAGCACCCTCCCCGGGCACTCTGGGGTAAGACAGTGTCCCCATGCCCATCCCTGAGCCCCGGAGCCAGGGCTGAGGCCAGGTGGCTTGTCTTCTTGTCATTGGGGACGGTGCGGCTTTGGTTGCAAACCATTGCAAGGTTTTCAGGAGAAGAAATAGTGTAGAAAGTCACAAAGAAAAAAAGACGTTCATTAAGGGTTTCATCTCTGTTGTTTGGATACGATTGCAAGAAACAGAGGGAAGTTCAAATCTAATCTCTACAGAACCATAAGTACTTTTTAAAAAATAAAGTCCCAGTACTCCGCCCTGCCTGCTCGTTGAATTTGAGCTCACACCTTCATAAATGCCAGCACATCTGTAGATGGGAAAATACTTAATCCAGAGAGCGATGTGCCATTCTAGAAAACAGGGGAGGACCGGCATTTACCAGGAAGCACACAGCTAGGGAGGCACAAGACAGGGATCCACCCCCAGAGCCCTCTCATTTCAACCTGTGCTCCTTATTGTCACCGCACAGGTGGGTTGGGGCCAGTTATGGCAGGATGTCTCCAGAAGGCCAGAACCCGGGCAGTGCCCCCGCCATTCCCAATGAACCCAGTATCCTGAACTCCTGGTACCAACTTGGTCAGTCTGTTTATCCAAGTTTAGGACTCAAACTCCTTCTTATCTCTTTGTTTCCTCCAACTCTGAAATTCTGAGTCAATAAAATCCACTGGTTTGTCTTCATCCTTATAGACTTCACAGTCAGGATGCAAAGAAAAATATTTGTTTTTAATTCTTGCAGATCTAAAATACAGTTTAATTCCTCTAATTTTACTTAGCTTTTCTCTCTCTGTGGTTCTCTCTCCTCTTTCTCTGTCCTTTCTTACTTTTCTTTCTTCTATTCTGCCCCCTTTGCTGTCCATTCTCTCATCTAGTGTTCTGTGCATGACCTACGTCTTCTGCCCCTCACTGCCCCTCCGATTGCTAAGTGGACAGAACTACTAGGACAAATGTCTCAAGGATGCCTGGTGATCTGGGACAAGCCACGCACCCTCCTGGGCCTCTCGTCTCCATCTGTTGATTGAGAATTTGGAGCCAAATGAGCTTTTATTTTATTTTTAAAGATTGTATTTATTTGACAGAGAGAGACACAGCCAGCAAGAGAGAGAACACAAGCAGGGGGAGTGGGAGAGGAAGAAGCAGGCTCCCAGAGAGCAGGGAGCCCGACGTGGGGCTCGATCCCAGGACCCTGGGATCATGCCCTGGACCGAAGGCAAACGCTTAATGACTGAGCCACCCAGGCACCCCCAAATGAGCTTTTAGATTCTTATCTTTGTATAGCTATCAACCTATCCCCCCCCAGAAGAGGAAGGACATTTGATGGCAACCGGGGTTCTCCTGCCCTCCTTCCCCAGCACCACCTCATCTTTTGTCTCCTGTCTTTCTCCTTGGGAAATGTGACATTTGCCAGGACTGCTGAGTGCCCCCACTCTACCTGGGACGAGAGGAGATAAAGGCATCAGACACCTCCTGGCAAGTGAACAGACCAGCTCAATGGTGCCAACGGTGACTGATGATCAGTTTCCGATTCAGCAACCAGAGGAGCTTAAGGGCACTTGGACACTTCTCAGACAACGGGCTCAAGAGCAGTGAGCACAATGAATCTATTCATGACAGACCGTCTCATGGCAAACGGATGAAGATGGAATGAGCCTTGTAACTGAGGGCATGGAAGGGACAGAGTGGCTTTGATGTGGACCTGGGGGACACTACTGGTCAAATCATGGCATGGACAGGGAGCAACTTACAGGAGAACACAGTTAGAGTAGAGACACAATTGTGCAAAGAATAAAATTAACCATGAGCTCCAAAGTGCCGTATGCCGCAGTTTTACTGCTTTTATGTGGAATAACTTTTGGTGACCATGTTCCCCACTTACAGTCTTGGTAAGTTCTTTGTGGAGCAACAGCCCCTTGCTGGAAAGGTAGGCAGGGGCCCTTCTGATTCAGTGTGGGTGTGATATGAAACCTGAAGCCTCAGATTACAGCAGGAACCCTCTGGTGCTTGCTCGCTCCTCAGACCTCATCTCTGTAGGGCCATCTGCCCATAGGAAGCAGATATGCACTGAATCAGCCATACCAGTTGACAGAAGACTGAAATGCTTCTATATTATTGGTTAAATAGTCATGGCCTGAGCCCCAGGGTGCCATCACCACCTACCTTAAAACTCCCCCAGCGTCTCCCAAGGTCCATTAACTACAGTGACTGCCTGATCCTATGGGGCTTCTCCTGCTCTTCCAATTGGTTGGACTTTATGGCAGACAGAGATGAGCTGCTCAGATCCGTCTTTGATGAAGGACTTACCATTCCATTGCAAGGAATCCACACAGCAGACACTAGGCAGGATTTGATTCGGCTGCAGAGAGCCAGGGTCCTGCTCTCGTAGATCAAATAAATGAATAAGATGTGGTCTGAGGGCCTGGCCACTTCAGCTCAATGGGACTTTTCCAACAGGCGATATTTTCTCTAGACCTCCCTGTGGGATGGGCCATCTCCCCCCTGCCCAACCTTGCTTCTTCTCTTTTCCTGCCACAAGTCAACACCTAATAAACCTTTGGCACACATCTGTCTCAGCATCTGCTTCCAGAGAACTCAGCCTGCCACAATATCAATATTATGGGTGGTTAAATATTTTTTCTGCCAGCCCTGTTTACATAAACTGAGTTGTTTTTCTTTTCCAAGGCACTTCGAAGTCTCTCATGCTTCTCCACCTTAGTTCCTTCATGTTGGTATAACCTCTAGGTCATGATTCTACACCTGGATTATTTGGCTCTTTCTTTCAGATCCCATCCCCCTAAGTCAGGAGATATCAATCCTGGGAATCTTCTCATGAGTATAAAAGAGTTCTATTGCTGTGTAAGAAATGACCACAAACTTAGTAGCTTAAAACAGCAATATCTTGTTTGCTTTCTTTTGGGCCAATAGGAAAGTGTCTCTTCGGACATCACCTTTCTTGAAGGGGATCACCTGATTAGGCGAAGCCCACCAGGATCGCCTCCCTTTTGATTGACTCAAAAATCATTGATTAGTAATGTAATCATAGGGGACATGTCCCATCTTTTTTTTTTTTTTAAAGATTTTATTTATTTATTTAACACAGATAGAGACAGCCAGTGAGAGAGGGAACACAAGCAGGGGGAGTGGGAGAGGAAGAAGCAGGCTCATAGCGGAGGAGCCTGATGTGGGGCTCGATCCCACAACGCCGGTATCACGGCGTTGTGATCCAAAGGCAGATGCCCAGCCGCTGTGCCACCCAGGCGCCCCAAGACATGTCCCATCTTATTCACAGGTTCCATTTACACTCAAGGGGAATCGTCTCTATCTCCATCACAGCCAGCCACCATGGCAAAGGAGCCAAAGAGTTTTGTACTAACAATTGGATGTTCTAGCCCGGAATGATGAAAGCACTTTCATTCACAACTCATTAGCCAGAACTAGCCTCATGACTCACCTGACCACATAGTATCCAGGGAGTGGCTGGAAGCAAAACAATTGGAAGTATTTGACAACCATTACTGAAGACTATCACAAAGGGTCATTTTCTTCTATTTCTTCGTCCCTAGTACTTGCCTAGCAAGTAACTGAACCATAGCAACAAATATGGATGTCAAGAAAAAACACTCCCAAGGTTCTCTTTATCAACCATTTTTTCCTCCCTTCTTCTACAAGCTTGAAATTCAGAAAATGACAATTCATTCAACTGTGTTTTCAGGGCAGTTTTGTATTTATAGTTGTCTTGACAAAAGTATTGTTATTGAAATTAGGAAAAACAAAACCCATATTTTAGAAACAGAAAAGCATAAAAATATTTCAGTGTTACTATATTTAAGAGAAATGTGGGTCTCTAGTATATACATGACCCTTATCAATGTGTTTTGGTTCTCGGGGGTCTTCAGGGGACTGTCACCTCGCCCATGAACTGAGGGTAGCTATTCCTTCTATGATTCTGAAAAAGCGATGTTAAAATAAGTTTAGAAATTAAGTGCGGTGTGAGTTAAATATTCATAGTGAGCATTTTCATTATCCTTGTAAGAAAATGCCCTTGAAGAAGCAAATTCAGAACATTCCTTACATTGTAGTATTTTTTAATCTCGTTTTCGGTATGATACAGATAAACTTCAGAGCAGTGATGCACAAACGTCCGTTCAAGAAGCCACAGCACTGGAATGATGCATTTGGGAGGAACAATAAGCAGACTGAAGCTGTATCAGCTTTTCCCCAAACCAATGGTTTAAAATAGAACACTGTAGTTAGTCCAACTTTTTGTATGCCTGAAGAATCATCACCACTGACTTCACTTTGGTTCTTCCCATATAGTCGGAGATTTTAGACATAATTATCAAAGTAACGAGTTTTAACACTCTGCAGAGATGGAAAAAGTGGGATCTTAGATAAGCATATATGGGAAATGCGGCCCCCTCTAGTAGTGGTAGGCTGGGTCCCAGTCTATCATCGTACTGTCCAATTCTGGTTCTGTAAAAGGGTTTCCAGGCATGGGGATGGGAACAGAGTTAAGGGGTTGTCAAGAAACCTGTCCACCCAGTGCCCATCCTTTGGTTTTGAAGCAACAGAAAGAAATAGCATCACCCTGAATTCCAAGTGATACAGGAGCAAGGGAGCTGCAAGCATTCAGATTATAAAACTTGGAGATCTCAGTTCCAGACTGAGACAGGGAGAGAGAGATGAGTCAAGTCGGTCAGCACAGGGCATCTGGGTGTAATGCAAAGCCAGGCTTGTAGGAGCTACACAGACAGGGCCTGGGGTAGGTGCTCGCTCAGCCCACCATGCACCAAGACCAAACCATGCGTAAGTAAGACAGTCTATGGGAACAAGAATAAACCAGTGTAGGGTCAGGGCTCAGTGAGTGGACCAGGGACAGGGAAGCTTATCAACAGCCAAGAAGAAAGAGAAAAGAGGAAGAAAAGAAAGAATTGGTGCAAAGACCCAGGGTTAATGCTGAGAGCAATGATAAACAGGGATGCCGCAGGACCTAAGATTCCATTGCAAACCCAGGTATACTTCCTGCCGCGCATTATTTTTCTAGGGTTCCCTTTTTGAAAATATGCAGATTCTTTGTTACTGGGCATCACTTATGAGCCATTCCCTGTGTGAGGGGCCAAAAGGACAAATTCAGCATGTATAGTAGATACTCAATAAATATTTTTTATAATAATATTTTTATTATATTATGTTAGTCACCATACAGTACATCCCTGGTTTTTGATATAAAGTTCAATGATTCTTTAGCTGCGTATAACACCCCGTGCACCATGCAATACATGCTCTCCTTACTACCCATCACCAGCCTATCCCATTCCCCCACCCCCCTCCCCTGTGTAGCCCTCAGTTTGTTTCTCAAAGTCCATAGTCTCTCAGGCTTCATTCCCCCTTCTGATTACCCCCCTTTCTTTATCCCTTTCTTTCCCTACCGATCTTCCTAGTTCTTATGTTCCATAGATGAGAGAAATCATATGATAATTGTCTTTCTCTGCTTGACTTATTTCACTTAGCATTATCTCCTCCAATGCCGTCCATGTTGCAGCAAATGTTGAGAAATCATTCTTTTTGATAGCTGAGTAATATTCCATTGTATATATGGACCACATCTTAATCCAGTCATATGTTGAAGGGTATCTCAGCTCCTTCCACAATTTGGCTATTGTGGACAATGCTGCTATGAACATCGGGGTGCATATGGCCCTTCTCTTCACTACGTCTGTATCTTTGGGGTAAATACCCAGTAGTGCAATGGCTGGGTCATAGGGTAGCTCAATTTTTAACTTTTTAAGGGACCTCCACACTGTTTTCCAGAGTGGCTGTACCAACTTGCATTCCCACCAACAATGTAGGAGGGATCCCCTTTCTCCACATCCTCTCCAGCAATTGTTGTTTCTTGCCTTGTCAATTTTTGCCATTCTAACTGGCATGAGGTCAATAAATATTTTTCTGAATGAAAACATAGANTTTCTCCACATCCTCTCCAGCAATTGTTGTTTCTTGCCTTGTCAATTTTTGCCATTCTAACTGGCATAAGGTCAATAAATATTTTTCTGAATGAAAACATAGATCCCATATTTGCCACCAGGGAGTTTGCAGGCTAATGGAACAGAAGACAGAGCATGAATATATGGAGCGTTACCTGCCCACTCCACCTAACACAGAAAGAAGTTGAAAACCATTTCAATGGCGGTCTCTCAGCTTCCCTATTCAGAAGCAGGAGCCACCTGGCAATTGTCAGCAAGATTGGTAACCCTGTTTGCAGTGACAGGAAGATGTTTGACAAAAGTGCCGAAGTTTCTTAATGTATTACAAATGAGTCACTGGGACACTGAGGAGGCTCACACGTGCAAAGGAGACTGGCCACATCCCCAATGCCGCTGGATTTCACAAGGGAGAAAACTCCTAGGGCAGCAGCTACCACTTGGTTCAACAGGATGGTGATAGAGGCACGGTGGTCAACCCAGCAAAAATTTGAGCAGGTAGTGAAATGGGCTGTACAGATCTGGTGGGCTGTTTGGCAGGTAGTTACTTTAGGGAAAGGATATTCATGACATTAAGAGGAAAGAACTTTCTTCCACTCAACTTCTCTTGAAAAGAAATTCATTTGTTAATCGATACAGGCCATACAAGGAGCCCTTTGTTCTCAGTTTCCTAACAGTCCAAGAGGCTTTGAGTGGGGGCTTAACACTGATAGAAGGGTTCACAGCCCCATCTGATACTGGCCCCTTGACCCCAAATTCAAGTTACCTTTTCTCTACTGGTTGCTAGTATGTAAACACAAACAAACCATTAGCAGGGACTCTAAAGTCCAGAATCTAGTCTTGGGGCCATGGGCCATATGACCTGACTTATGGGGCATGCTAGGGGTACTGGACAAAAAAGAGGAAAGAGCCTAAATCCAGAACAAGAGAATCTGGGTGATAGGAAAATCAGCCATTTGAACCATTCAATACCAGAGAGATAAAGCAACCTGACATTCCACCTGAACCAGCTAGCACCTTAGAGAATTATCAGATGGTAAGGCTGGAAAATTACTTTTAATAGTAATAGTTCTCAAAATCATGGATGAGTATGGAGGACCAGATATGATGTAGGGGTCAATAAGGAACCAAACTCATCGCTCCCAAGGAATGTGGGGATGGAAAACACAAATAGATTTCAAGAAGCTCAGAGAATTAACACAAAGTTGCCTTGAATGAATTCCCATCATAAACCTTAACAATTAAAGGCTGGGATGGTAACAGGCCTTTCCCAAGGTGGTACTACAGTCAAGTAGAAAATGAATTCTGGCTATCATCCCTTTGTAGACTCTGATTCTTGTCTAAAAAGACCAAATCTAGGGAAGGTTGGCCTGAAAGTATCTCTTTATGGTGATGTCCTTGATTTAAGTATCTTGCCTCTTCTCCTGGCACCCTGACACCTGCCTTACGATCTGTCCATAAGGAACAACTGCATGATGAATAAACCATCTTCTTTCACCCTAGTTCCTCTTCTGCTCTTGATTTTCCAATCTTTTGACCTGGATTACTCCTGAATATCCTTAAAAATCTGCCTGCAAGGTTTCTCTTCTGGGTACACCTGCCTGATCCTCCAGGATGCTAAGGGTCCCTTCTCTGTTTTCTGGAACACCTTGGGCTTACTCCTCCGCACACATCTTTCATCCTTTGTATTGATGTTTACTTATCTGTACCACTAAACTGTCAACTCCTCCAGCCGAGACTGTGACATCCATCTTCAAGCCACAGGGTTGGGAATAAGGCCTGACACATTATTAAGAGCTGAATAAATATTTGTTGGGTGTGTAAATGAAGGAATGAATTTAGAGTTACTGGGGCTGAGATCTTTGAAACATCATGACATTTTGAATGTAGAAAAGAGTTTCTAAAATCCTTCATTTTACAGCTACAGAAAAGAGTATGAGAATATTCAGGATTTTTTAATGACTTTGTATATTTCAGATTGTGATGCAGTTCATCAAAGCTGTCATTGCTCACATAAGACCTCGCTTTCTCAGGGCAACCACTTGGAAGAACTACATTGATCTGGACTCTTGTGTTTGCTAAAACCAGTTTCACTTCTTAGACACTGTCTTCTCTAAGAGTTTGTTTTGTTTCAACTACTATAAAAGTAGTAAATAGAATCTGAGATCTCCGAAATTATAGAACCACTGGCCACTGGGGTTGTATTATGATAAGCAAAGAGAGAGAGTTCCGCAGCCAAGGACGTTGCTCTAAGAGATAGATCTATCTCATCACTATTTTTGTGCCATTCTGTACTTTGAACTTTTTTAAGTGATGTGTAAGCAACATAGAGGGGAAAATGGCACGGATACCATGCCGTATATAACTTCTATAAAGCTATTTCAACCATTTCCTCATCAAAGAGTCCATTGCCTTTTGGGTCTAGCCAATATTTCAGACTCCCCAGGAGACCAACGTTTCATCATGGAAACAGTCAATAATGTGTCCCAAGGTTCAGAACCTCAATTTTTACCCAAGGTCCCAGGCACAATTTCTTGTGACTCCCATGACTTCCATTGACTTGTGACTTGGGAATCCAAGAACCAAGTTCAAGCTCTTTCTAAACATACTCTCAGAATATTTTCCTCACACATCCAGATCCAAAACCCAAATTGTTTCTTTAAAATCAATGTTTCCTTCTAATGTGAAATTTTGAAACTTGAAAAATTATCTAATTAGCCATGTTATTAGAGGACACAGCTGAGAAAATAGTATAAATGAGCAGAAAACCCCCAAGTAAGTTTCTTTTTCTATTCTTTACCCCTAGCAACCAGCCTTCATATTGTATATTATGCTTGCATGGTACTCAGAGGCAAGCAGGAGAGTGGGCAAGAGGTTCTAAAACAAATGTATAAAGATGATGATGATGCAGAATGTTTAAGATGTTAGAATTCATAACATGTTTTCATTTCCTTTAACTCTCATGACAGCTGTGTAAGAGTTGGCTAAATGGATAAGCAAGATCATGCCCTGAAAAAGCAAAAATTATAAAATTAGGCAGCTTAGCCTCCAATTCCAGTAGTGCCATTCATTAGCTCTGTGATCTTCATCTGGTGGCATTATGTGCCCCAGAACCAATTTCTTTATAGCCAAGATAATGATACTAATTTTGTGCCTACCTCATTCATTCGATAGACACATACTGACCATCTGCCAGGTTCCAAGTGTCTATATAGGTTTGGAAATGCCATGATAAAAAGATAAATTCATAGAAGCTAAATAAAGGGCAAATGAACCAACCTACATGAAGTTCCTAGCATACGATTGATGCTCAATGAATGTGATGATCTTCTACAACTCTATTTTATAGATGAAAAATTAAGTTCAGAAAATTATATGATTCATCCCTGGTCACACACCTGGTAAGTGACAAAAAGCATCACTTGAAACTAGACGTACCAGTCAAGGTCCTGGCAGGAAATTAAACCCTGAGCTGGGATTTTTAGAAGAGTTTTTGTAGGGATATAACTATTTACAGAAGTGTCAATTGGGTTTAGGAATCCCAGAAGGAATGTTGAGGCACCCAGAGATGAATGTTGGCTGGATGTCTTTACCAGCCCCTAGTCCTAAAGGGAAAAGAAAGGGGGTATGTTACAGAAAACCCACCTGTAGAGCTATATCTATGAAAGGACACAGCCTTTGCCAAAACCACTCTGAAGCAAGGAGGAAGCAGAAAGAGTAAAGCCTTAGCCTTGTTCTTCTAATTGCTGGTCTCCTCCGGGCACCTCCCACTGGCCAAACTTAGGGAAAGCCAGAAGACAAGGAAGACCTGATGCTACAATCTATAAAGCTTGGCCTCTTGATGCACAGAGAAGTATGAAGAAAAGCGTAATTTGCCCTTTTGTCCCAGTAATTCACACCCCCTGACATACAAACTATACTTTACCCTCCCTCAAGACTCCCCAGATCCCATCCGTCATATGATCTGCTTCAGTGGGATCCATGATCTCATGCTCTGTCTCAAGTCCAGGTGTGGACAAGGTTACCCGGGGGCAGCCCTTGTGTGAAGATTCTCTTGAACCAGAGATCCATAAACTAAAAAGGCAAGTTACCTGTTCCCCAGTCACCCAACATGCAATGGCGAGGCAGTGCCTGAGTCCATTCAGGCTTCTATAACAAGAACACCATAAACTGAGTAGCTTATAAACAATATCAGTTTATTTCTCAGAGACCTGGAGTCTGGGAAGTCCAAGATCAAGGCCCCAGCAGTTTCAGGTTGGATCAGAACCTGCTTCCTAGACTGCCATCTTTTTGCTGTAGCCTCACCTGGTGGAATGGACAAGGGATGTCTCCGGGGTCTCTTTTATATGGACACGAATCCTAGTCATGAGAGCTTTGCCCTTGCGCCTTGTGATCTAATCACCTTTTGTGATAAAAGTTAATTTAAAAAAAAACTCCAACAACCCAATATAGACAGAAAAGCGAATAGTATAGACTCTTGGGAATAAAGGTTCAAAAAAGACGGCAAGGGACCATGATCACTTGAGGTGCTTACTGAGAGCAAAGGAATATGAAATGAGGCAGTGGAAGAAGTTATGAGTGCCAGCTAGGAACTATGTGACAATTTGTAGATCTGAGGGCTATGCAGTTTCTTTTTTGCTTTGACACAAATATATTTATTTGATAAGTAATTTTTTGTTCTTTTTTTTCCTTATCCTATTCTCCTACTATATGATACCAAATATTTTTTTTTAAAGATTTTATATTTACGGGGCGCCTGGGTGGCACAGCGGTTAAGCGTCTGCCTTCGGCCCAGGGCGTGATCCTGGCGTTATGGGATCGAGTCCCACATCAGGCTCCTCCACTATGAGCCTGCTTCTTCCTCTCCCATTCCCCCTACTTGTGTTCCCTCTCTCACTGGCTGTCTCTACCTCTGTCAAATAAATAAATATAATCTTTAAAAAAAAACAAAAAAAAAAACAAAAAAAACCAAACAAACAAACAAAAAAAAGATTTTATATTTACTTATGTGACAGAGAGACAGCCAGTGGGAGAGGGAACACAACAGGGGAGTGGGAGAGGAAGAAGCAGGCTCTCAGAGGAGGAGCCCGATGCGGGACTCGATCCCGCAACGCCGGGATCACGCCCTGAGCCGAAGGCAGACGCTGAATGACTGCGCTACCCAAGTGCCCCATGATACCAAATATTTTAAGCATAGTTAACTTTATATCTCAGTATTTAAGTTTTCAGATACCAAGGGGAAAGTGTGATTCAGCGAGGAGAAAAATGAGCACCACCAAAAGGAGGATAATGTGGTATAAGAGACTTTGTGCATCTGATTTAGGGGATAGGCTTAACATATTTTTAGTTGTACAAAGGAGAGCTACATTATGTAAAATTGAAATATGATTTTGATATTAACTTTAAAATTCAATATGATTTTTTATTTTTTATTTATTTTTGTTTATTTAGTTTTTAATCCAATTTAATGATTTTTTCTCTTTAAAAAGGGATTGTATGGATGCCAAGTTGACAAGGGGTGGACTGTGCTTCATTTTGCTCCATCAGTTAAGCTAGAAACTGTTTCCTCAAATCACCTTCTCCGTGAAGTACTATGTTAGAATTGGCCAAAAGAGGAGCTTATGTGAAATTTGAAAGACTATTACTTTTGAAACTCTTTGTGGTCAGATGTAGAGATGGTTGGTGGGTTCCATCTTGTCCTCAGTGTCTTCTCTACATCTCACTCTTCCTCCTGTCTGCTGGTCTAACTAAAGTCAACACTAATGGCTAGATACTTGAGGCCTTAGACCACCCGACATAAATCTAGTGTCCAGAGGACGAGGATTGTTATCTTTTGAGTGGCCTCAAGTCAGACCAGAAGGTCCACCAGTATGGACCCAGACAAAATTGCAGATCCACCCGATTTGTGAGCAGAAAACAGGGCTTTGTTTTAATGCTTAAACCAATAGGTTTTGGGGGTTTTTTTAATGTAAAAATAGATAATACATTTGGTATTAATTATTGCAGATGTTACTAAAGAGATATGTTAAATATATAAAGGGATATTTAAATGTATGTTTTTATATTTGCTTCTGAGCTAGTGGCAAAGTAATAAGATTTATAATGACACTATAAACCCCAAAGGATCTGTTTCCCACCAGCTTACTGACGGCCTCACATTAGGCAGGGTACGTGAGTGTGTGTGTGTGTGTGCACACAAGCTTGTGCACGTGCACATGTGTGTTGGTGAATGTCCAACACCTACCATAAAGTCTGGAAGCTAATACACCAGGAAGCTAATAAATGTTTTGAATTGAGTTGAATTGAATTGAATTGAATTGAATTGAATTGAATTGAATTGAATTGCTTGAAAACGTCTTGAACCTCATGGAATAGAAGAAGATGAAGAAGCTTCAGATTTGGGATGTTCTATCATGTAGCAATTGTGCCGTCTGATAAATTGGTGTCATGATGATGCAAGTTTACTACGGAGCCATATTACATGGGCTTAACTCCCAGCTACCGATTTACCAGTTATATCACATTGGTCAAGTTTCCTGGATTCTTCTGCCCATTTCTTTATCCATGATGTACCCATAAAGTTGTTGTGAAGACGGAGTGGTTTAGATCCAAAAAGTCCTTAGAATAGTAAGTGTTCAAAAATTATGTACATTGTAAATTGTGTAACTATCCTCAGCCTCAATTCTTTCATCTATAAAAATGGTAAGCATTACATCAATTTCCTAAACTGTGAACATTGCAGAGAAAATATGTGCAAAGGTCTTATCACAAGGTCCACCTGACAAAGAACTTCAATCACTTTTTCCTCCCTCCTGTTCTTTTTTTATTCTATATTCAACCTTTATTTTTTTATGTTCAGTTAGCCAACATATAGTTCATCATTAGTTTTTGATGTAGTGTTCAACGATTCATTAGTTGCGTATAACACCCTCCCTCCTGTTCTGACATCTCCTCTTCTTCCCCTCCAACACAAGCCTGAGAGCCCTTGGGCCTCACAACCAAGGGAGGCCCATTCACATTAAGGTTAAGTGAGGATCAAATCAGAATATACATACATTCTCCCTGGAATGTTCTTCAAGTGACAAAAGCCCTGCAGGTGTTTGTTTTTCTTCCTTCCTCTTCCCAACCTAACCAAAACAGAGACTTAGATGCTGCTGAAGAGAAGGCGGGGCTCCCTCCAAAGCACCGATCTTTAAGGCAAAGCATTAATTGAACCACTTGGTCTCTCTGTGCCTTAGTTTGCTCATCACAAAATGAGAGGTCTAGAAGACCTTTGACATCAGGTGGTTCTGGATGGATTTGACTGGGATGAATACCACAAAACCAGAGATGCAAAGGGAGAATGCAGAAGCCGAGCTCTGATCATCATGTCAATCCTGTGCTCCAAACTCCTCAGAGTCCCCTCACTGGGTAAGGCAGGGAACAAAATCCTGAAAGCTGATCTCCCAATGCCTTTTTCAGTCTTGCAAAACTGCATGGTCAGCCCAACTCTCTCCACGTACTACATTCTTCATCAGCACCAACATGTCTGCTATGTTCTCAGTGTGTGCTGGGCTCCCAGTCTTCCAGGTCTTCGCTTCTGTCTTACTTCATTCTTTGAAGACTCTTCCCTGAGATTTTTCTCCTGTAGAAAATATATTGAAGTCCCCCATACACTAGTTAAAAGACGGTGACCCCCTTCTATTTACTCCCATTGTACCTGGTTTGTGCCATCATCCTAATTCAAATTATATTCTACCTGAGATTAAAGTGTAAGGAAGCTTCTCCCCTAGTTTTCCAGCTATTCTTTGAGGGCAAGGGTGATATCATATTCATTCTTGACATTCCCTATTGCAGCTAACATTATTGCCTTGCACATATTATATGTTTCATATATTTTTCTCTATGAGTAGATGAATGAATGAATGAATGATTTGAAGAGAGATCTCACAGATAAAATATCATTGTGCTTAGGGACGAAATCTTAAATCATATACAATTTCAGAACTTGTTTTAGAAGGGCTGTGGTCTAGAACCTGCCCCTAATCCAATTATAGAAGAATGAGTGCAACTGAGAAATCATAAATGATCAAACAAAGGCTTTAATTTTGTTTTTAGATTGTCTGGTTGCAACTTGACTATTATGGACAAATAAACAATTACTGTCAGCCATGGTAAGATGTGAATGCTAACTAAGTGTAGCTATTGGAATGGGATTGCACTATGTAAATAGTATTGATTTTTTTGTTTGTATTAGAGTAAATCACTGTTAGAAAATAGCCTTCCAAGTCAATGGCTCTAATTTAAGCTTAATTATTTTAATTATTCCCCAAAGCAATCACATGATATTTTGCCCATATATCCCCGGCGAGTATACCAAGCATATATATGCACGTGTACACTAGAATCCCAAACACAGAGTCTGCGGCTCATCATGTCTGCTGGTATGAACCCTCTTCAGGTCAAATCCCACCCTCTCATGGAACCCCCTGCCCATCCCCACTCAAGCTCTCTTCTGGAACACTTCTTTCCCCTACCACGGTTGGACCCAATATCTGTATTGGTATTACTTGATTAATGTGAATCAATTCTTCGTTCAAGCAAAGGTGAGGAGATGTGAGGGTGGCAGACCGGAACAGCTTGCCCTGTGTGTTAGGGGTCCCACTTGGACCTCTGACTGGGTCAGTTATATATGAACAGATGGGCGAGGCAGCAAGAAGCAACCCCTATGAGCCAAACAAGGAAATAGTTTTGCACATACATTTCAGGGGAGCAGGGGCAGGAAGGAATGTCCTTTGCAGTTCCTGGTCCCGCAGCCCCATGGATGTCTGTCAGCCATGAAAAGAGAGAGGTCACTACTGTTTAACCTGGAGAAGCAGCATTACTGCTTTGGTGCCTGGAGAGGAGATGTGGCTGAGTGGGGCCTCCACAAGGGGCCCAAAATGCTTGGATGCCCCAAGGCAGGAACAAATGCTTCATAGCCCCCACAAGGCTGGCAGTTTCTGAAGAAGCAGCAGCTTTTGCCAAGACACCAGTGTTCTGTATTCAACTGTTGCAGAGGGAGGGACGGCCCTCATTGGTTTTTGACAGTGGACGCTGACAAGAGAGAACCAGACCAGATGAAGGATGAAGGACCAGCTGGAGAGCTCGTGTGACACAGAACTCTGGGAGCCCCAGGAACGCAGGGCTGGGAATGAGCCAGAGAAACTGTCACGGCATGATTTTGGCTTTATTTGGACTGATCCAATGATGAGTCCTGGAGAAATTATTCACATAAGGAGCAGTTGAAAGCGTATACTCCATTGACTTGGAGAAGACAAGAGGAATGCCTCTCTTTTTTTTACCATAAAGCCCATTTAGAGAAGGGGAGCTAGAATTTTAAGCAACTCTAAGGGAGCCAGTGGATGCAAGTACAAGGACAGGCCAGTCAGTTTGGCTGCAGGAAGAATTCCAATGAAGGAGAGGAGGAAATTTTCCTCGGTCCAAGGTTCTTCTACTGGGCTAAGAATTAAATTGACAGGAGACAGATTAATAGGAGAAAGAAAAAAAAAACCCAAGGTTTAATTACATGTGCACGGAGGCCCAATAATGAAATTGAGACGTAAAGAAATGACCAAGGCAGGCAGTTTTTATACTTTTTAGACAAAAAGACAGTGAATCTCTGAGGAATTGACAGGACAAAGAAAACTTAACCTTGGGAGGTTCAATTAGTAAGGAATTCTAAACAGAATTTGGGCTTGGGGAGTAAATTAGTAAAAAGTAACAAGAGTTGTTTGTACTGCCTTCTAGGCTCGAAATTTCCCACCTCTGGTGATGAGAATACTCTATACCTTCCAGTACGGGGAGGGCGCCTTTCACATGGGAGATTTATTTCGGGCTTTCAGAGGGACAGAGAGCCTGAGTGCCCTTCTGGCACAGACTGTCTCTCTTTAGTAACTTTTATTTAAAATAACCAATATGCCAGAGTAGCCCGTTTTGGGCAGCCTGCCCTTGGCCCTACCCCAACAGCCAGACAAGCTGCCTCAGAAGGTAGTGAGCTCATTCCCATTGGAAGCATGTAAGCAAGGAGACTGGATCCCATCAATGATGTTGAGCTCATTCTTGGGCCAAGTGAAAGACTAGCTGTCATAGGGAAGTAAAAGAGATTAATTCCGCATGATTCCAGAGGGGAGGAAAAGGGCTCACTGGTTGAAGCTACAAGGAAATAGATTTTAGCTCATTAGCAAGAGCTTATTACCAACAAAGCGGGCGGCCATACAAGTTGATGAAATCGCTGTTTATCACCAGGCGTGTTCAAGCAGAGTTTAGCTGACTACATTACAGGGCCTCTTAGCACTGGATAAAATTAGCAAAAAACTGGAGTATGCGTACAGGTGCACGGAGTATTTTCTTAACAGTTAAACCTTCTCATCAGCCGATGTGTGTCGGATTTCAGTGGCGATGATGATGCAAGCTTATTAATAACAACAGAAGAGACTTCCATAGCACTTGACATATGACCTCTGCTGTTGCAAGTGCTTTAAGTATATTAGCTCATTTAATTCCCACACAATCCCACGAGGTAAGCATTATTATTATTATTTTATTCCCATTTTATAGATGAGTAACTGGGGCACAGAGTGGTTAAATAGCTTGCCCTAGATCTCATAGCTACTAACTAGAATCACACCCAGCAAACTTGGCTCTGCCATCCATGCCCTTAACTAACCTGCCATATTGGCTAATGTGGGGCTGGGAACTCAGGGACCCATCCATCAGCCTCAGTGGCCTTGAGACACCCCCAATAATCTTGCTCACCTTTTAGAGCAATCTGGAAAGTCACTGAGCCTAAAGGACTGTTAGGTCAGTTCCAATTTAATTTCTAGACAGAGGAATTCACAAATGGAAAGCTCAGAGGACTTGGGCTCTGCTGAGGGGAATGAATTTGTTCTCTTCTTTTCCTGGATGGTGTGAGCCATCCCTCAGTGGAGAATAAGCTCTGGCCTGGCTAGAGAGAGAGTCACATTACCTGTGGCTTCTCTTCTTTTCAAGACTTGCCAGTAAAAGAAATTTGTCTCAGAAAATTCTCTCTTCATGTAGCGGTCACAGATTACCCCCAAGGAACTCATTAGCAAAAAAGAAAGGAAGGGAATAAGGGAAGGGGGAGCGACAGAGAGATAGAGGAAAGAAGGATACAAGAAAGACACAAAGAAAGAAAGGACACAGAGACAGATAGATATAAACAAAGAAAAGGAAAGAACTTGATGAAGTTTCTGAATGCTGAACATCAACCCCCCTCCCCCCGCAGGCGAAGAGCAAACTTCACTGATGTAATGCCCCTCACTAGAATAGCATTCTACTCCTCTTCTGTCATTTACTAGAACTGGGAAGACAAATGAGCCAAGGATATTAACAAGAATCTGAACTTTATTCCAAAGCTGCCATATGCTAGGCTTGAAACCAAGCTCTGTAGCATATGTGCCCAACAGCAACTGAATGCGAACAATTTCACAGAAACGTCAAGTACAGAGTGGTTTCATGCATTTGTCTTCAGGAATTCCCAGAGCCTTTCTAAGCACGGCAAATCCTGCAGCTCGCCTTGGTCTTCTTTGGAGCACACCTCAGTTCATAGACTCTAGGGCTAAAATGCTTTAAACTCCTTAGGAATTCCTCATAAAGGAATACAACCCACCCACTTTACCAACATTAAACCAACACATTAGAAAGAATAGCACCATGCCAGAGAGACGAAGGGAGGGATTTCAGAGACCCTCAAACGTAATAGTGTCATTTTCAAATGAGGAAACTAAGCCCCGTGATACAAATTCAGGACTGGAGGTTGAATTTCTGGCCTCCAATACGGCATTTTGCATTGAGTATTTACCCCCTTTAATTGCTCCACATCATATCTGAGTCTTTCCAAATCATTTCGTGTCTCCTGCTTTCTTGAACCCCTTCATCCTCTATAGGCTTACAAGAGAGTCATTCAGTGTCACTGGCCAGCCCTCTGTCCCATCTATTCTGAAAGGACAAAATCTACGAAAGGTCTATTTGGCCAGAGATAAACTGATTCCAAAGGAACCCCCAAGTATTGGTCATTATTGTATGTTATATATTTTTTGCTGAAGGTCTAAGCACTCTTTTTCAGGATAAATTAGTAATTCCAGGTCCTCCCTACTCCAGGATAGCATGTAGAGTATCTGATGCATGTCTCAACTCAGTAAGGAGTTCTAGATGGAGCCACCCTGTTTTCCCTCCTTCCAGCTTTCATGTGGCCCTTTGGTGCTCGCTTGGCTCTCACCTCATTCTCTCTGTCTCTCTCTGTCTTTCTCTGCCTCTTTGTCTCTCATATTCTTATGCTCTCTGCTCTATTTCAGTATCCACAAGCCGACCCAAAAATGCTGATATAGATATTTCAATGCACAATGAAAGAGAAGGCTCAGCTTAGCCCAGACCGTCAATCAGCCTTTCCTGTGCTCTTTCCAATACCACCAGGGCAACTGTGAAGAGAGTGCTTCTCTTTACAAGATAATAATGGTGGTATTGAATTTCAACCCATAGAATTGCATTAAAAACCCATGAGCTCTATTGATATAATGAAATCAATCAATCAATAAGAGATAGCTCTTCCACACAGTAGAATTCCAATCAATAAATGCAGTAGATTAGAAGGAAGTCTAGGATCACCAGTAGGCAAACACCGCAGTAAAAAAGCATTGCAGATGCTTTTTTTTGGTGAGAGTTTGAAGAGAATCACGATTTCCACAGTCTCAGAACATCTCACCCAAATATTTGTCAACAACAAAGGAAAAAATAATTTTACAATGGAAAAACTTGACAGATGTTAACTTAACCAAGGGATCGAGGTAAGCATGACTAGCTTTAAGACACTGATGGTAAACATTGATAAGAAAACAAATCCATTCTTGGCACAAATCCAAATTGAGAGATAATCTACAAGATAATCAATCTGTGCTCTTCAGAAGTGCCAAAATCATGAAGGCGAGAAAAGACTGAGGAACTGTTATAGAGGGGAGACAGCTAAGGACATCTAATAGGAGAGAAATGCAGCGTGGGATCTTCAATTGGATCTTAAAGGAGAAAAAGAACACTATTGAAAAATTGGTGAATTTTGAAAAATTTTGAACTTCAGTTCATAATATCGCACAATGTGAATTTCATGGTTTTGATAATTTCACTTTAGTTATATAGTATGTTAACATTGTTAACGTTTGGGAAAGTATGATCAAGCATATAAGGGAACTTTTGTACTATTTCTGCAACTTTTTTAAGTCTAACATTAGTCCAAATATAACAAAGAAAAGAGCATGCTACTTTTTTATTCTGCCCTTGTACCTCACATG
Source organism: Ailuropoda melanoleuca (assembly GCF_002007445.2). Taxonomy (NCBI): domain Eukaryota; kingdom Metazoa; phylum Chordata; class Mammalia; order Carnivora; family Ursidae; genus Ailuropoda; species Ailuropoda melanoleuca. The sequence continues at coordinate 100,810,479 of NC_048228.1, forward strand.
TACCGTCCTGAAGTATGACTGTCCCTGTCATGGTACTAACAAAATAACAACCAAACCCAACATTGATTCCTTGGAGAATTCATAACAAAAATAGCAGTAAGGAGTCATTCAAATCATTCAGCCAATCTGCTCTTAATAGATACCGTGGAGAAAATGAAACACATAATGGACCTTACAGTCAGCCTCACTACATCTGTTTCCTCACCGATTTGATTGCCATAAAGCAGTGCTTGTAGGGGGAACAGCAAGATTTTAACCCTTTTTTATTATTATAATTTTTTACTATGTTATGTTAGTCACCATACAGTATATCCTTAGTTTTTGATGTAACATTCCATGATTCATTATTTGCGTATAACACCCAGTGCTCCATGCAATATGTGCCTTCCTTAATACCCATCACCGGCCTAGCCCAGTCCCCCAAACCCTTCCCCTCTGAAGCCCTCAGTTTGTCTTGCCAGATCAATTGTGTTTATTGTGTTTTGGAGTTAGATGTCCTCCTAACATTTATTTGCTTTTAAAATACATGTAACGCCACCTTTATTGTTTATCCCTTAAACTTATCTTTTTTGGTGTATCTTGATTACACTAGTAATAATCTTTACCAACCATAACATTTTCCAGAAATGTGGTTGGCAAGCGTTATTATTTCCAGAAAGACAGAGTAGCATGTGCAGCTGGACTGTTTCTTTAATAAGCTACGCTTAGGATCATCTTGTAAAAAGAGGTTTTATGTGTGAATAATGGGAACTAAACTGCAGTTTCTCAGAAAGGGACCCGAGAATGTTCTACAAGGACAGACAACCTTATGATAACTACTGTTCATTGAATGCCTTCTGGATTCCAGAGGCATGCTTGATACTTGACCTGCATTATCTTAGTCAATCGTGTATCAGATCTTCAAGGTAGCTTTCATTATATCCATTTTTTAAAAAATAAGAAAATTGAGATTCAGTTTTCACACAGCTCATAAGTAGTGAGAACCAAGAGCCAAATCCTTGTTCCACTGCCTCGAAAACCACACACGTTTCTTTTTCTTGTAACAGGTTGCCCAAGACACCGAGAGTTGAACATCTTTAGGATCAAGATGATTTGACCGAGTGAGTACCTTAAAAATATCCATCTTGTCTGAGATTATTGATGATGTTGTTTGTGCTGGCTGTGTCAGAATGAGCTGAGCGGTTGCTCTCTGGCTGATGTGACAGTGAGCAGTTCCGCTTCCTGTCTAGGAAATACCAAGAAGACGAACTTAACTAGCCATCCTTGGGCACAAGCAGCCCCCTTCCAGAGGAGGTGACATTTCAACTGAGTCTTGAGAAATGAGCTAAACAGCCAGACAAGTGTGGCAACTGGTTCCCAGCAGAGAAAACAAAGGTACAGAGGCGTGAACTGGAAAGAACTGAAAAGTACAGCTCGAGTAGAGGGGTAATTTACGTGGTGCCCATGTACACAGAAGAAACACAAAGAGAGTTCAATCATAATTGGTACCTGAATAGAACTTGTAGTCTAGCCAGGGAGACCCAACTTCCACACAGGAAGCAGATGTGTTTTCGAATGAGTAGTAAAATTCATCTCTTGATACACAGCAAAATGGCTCTCAAACATCTTACCTTCTCCTCTACCTTCTTCTCACTCTTGCTATGTTGACAACACATGAAAATTCTACTTGAAAAGTAAGGGGAGAAAAGCTGTCTACTTCTCAATATTTATTACTTGGAAAACCCAATGGTAGACTTAATATTTTTTGTGTGAAGATAACATATAAAATTCTTATCCCTACCGATCAGGTCCCTTAAGAAAGAAGCTGATTCAGGTGAGTGGATTTGCCAAGTTTATAATAAAAGCCATCATGGCACTTCACCCATCTATTATGTCACCTTAAGCAATGACAGAACAAATACCAACCAGGCAATGAGCACATTAGCAGTGAATACTTGGTGAATGGCCGCTCTGTGTCAGACAGAGGTAATGCTTTTGCCGGAATCTTCTTGTGTAATCATTACAACCACCCAAGGTCTTAAAATATTGTCCTCTGTTTGAAAGAAGAAACTGAGGCATAGGGTGAGTAAGTAAGCTGGCCAAGTACACCAATGGGTAAGTAACAGAACAAGAATTTACCCCAACTGTATCTGACGCCATGAGACTCATTTTATCTGTCTAAAAGCCCTATAATTTAGTGAATGATTCTCCTGGGGCAGAAGTGTGACACTTGACTCCCCCAACTTTATTGCTTACAGGCAAAATTGAGGTTCACCATTCTAAATATACCATATTCTAGCTAGCCCCATCCAATTTTGTTGAGTACTCCAACTTTCTGTATGAAGAAATGTGGTCAGGAAAGCCATGGGTAACTTGAGCTTTCATAAAAAGAGAAGTAGGAGCTCTAGTGGTATATCTTTCCAATATGCAGAGGCCATCTGGCTGGTGGCAAAAGCCATCTGGGACCCAGGCATCTTTACATGCTGGGAAAGAAAGCTAGATCTCATGCCTCCCAAAGATATCACAGGAGGCACGCTGTGGGGGAACAAACTGAATGTGGGGCAAAAGAGACATTTCAAGTGAAGTGCGTGAATTCTATTTATCTTCCACTGAGGGTCCAACCTTCACATTCCCATAGTCCCATGGTGCTGTCTAAGAAAGTGTTGGAATAACTTGCCCAGGATACACACAGTTGGTAAGGAACAGAGCAAGTGCTCCAAAAAGCTGTCCGTTTCCTAGTCCATTGTTCTGACTATCTGATTTGTGCTGACTTTCAACTGATGTTTGCAACCTCATGGGAAAGATACTTAGGAGCCGCCCTGCCCTGAGCAAGTCCTAACATGCTTCAAACTTTAGTTTCTCTCCTCCTCTTTCTTTTCGTAATAGAGACATCATAATCTCTTTCCAAACTGTTTGAGGAGATTAAATGAGGTGATGTATGTGTGGCATGATAAACATCACAGAGCACGCTCAGGACAAAAGGGGCTCAAACTGATGTTTAGATTTCAGTAGAGCTAAATATCCCTCAAATACCCCTTGTCTTCTGCTCAGAGAGAGGACAAAAGAGTGGGAATAGAAGATAAAGAGAAAGACAAGGATAGAAGGTGGAGAAGATTGCAAGGAGAAAAATTAAGTGCGTTGTATAAGGAACTTCAACCAGTCAAAGGTCTCCTAGACCTGTCCCTCTCCTCCTTGATATTCATTATGCTCCTCTCCACTCTGCGAGGCAAGTCTAAAACCAGCTCTCTAGGGAATCGACAGTCATCTTTACTATTGCATGAAATAGTTAAGCAAAGCATTGTTGAAATAATGGCCGAGCAAAAGGGTTGAAATTATGGGTTATACTTTGACAATATATGGTTTTAAAAAGGGGGAGTGGGCCAGAACTATGGTTATTTGAGGACAGAATATGTAGAAACACCGTGAAGCTTTTTTGCACACAGTGTTGGTGGAATATTGTACAGTCAGCATTTTCAGCTATAAAGAGTGACAGAACCAGACCCTGGCTGATTATTAAAAAAGTTATTGGGAAGATCATAGAATTGCCGGGAGGCTGTATAACCAGAGTTTGAAAAGGGACAAGAACAAAAGATGGCAGCTCTCATCATGACCGTTGGAAGTCTAGTCAGGGTAAACCTTGCTGCCAGGAAGCCACGTGGACTTGACAAAAGAGTTTTAAAGCTAGCGAAGGTAGAATATCAAGTTCAGACCAGTTTCCAGCCTTATTTCCTTTGACTCGGGGTGGAACCAAAAATGGCAGCTGCCATTGGTGTGAGACCCTTTATCTTCTAAAGCACAAGTCACAAAGCCAGCCACTAGCCACTTTGCTAGTGACCTTGGGAATCACATAAGATCCCTCCAGTTCAAGTTCTGCATTCACCAGGTAGAGCTAGTAACCCCCAGAATGTTCATGCACAGGACTGCTGTGACAGGTAAGGGGGTGGGGAGATATAAATGGTCTCAAAAACTCATACGTCCCTGCAAAATACTAAGAAGAATCTTCATAATCATTAATTTTTAATTTTTACTGGAAGGTGATATAGCACATGTAAAAAGCAATGTCTGGAAATAATTACCCCAGGGTCAAGCACCTTTTACCATCTTGATGGCCTTCGAAAAGCCCAGTTGACTTTCTGAGCCTGTTTACTCATTTAAAAGATGGGCATAAAGTTGTCTATCTCCAAGAATTAGTGTAAAGATGAAAGGACATGTCACATGCAATGAAGAGTTCCTAGAGCTTAAAAAAAAATGGTACATAAAAATAATTAAACCAAGAACTACTAATGGTAGTAACACTAGATCATGCCTCATTTTCCCCTGGATATTACTAACTCTTTGACCACCTATAGCAATTAATCCCATATAATTTCATAGCACCTCTTGAATTACTAGTATTCGGAAATGATCATTAAAATTTTATTTACATTTTATTGTTGCTGTTGATGACATGCCATTTCTTACAGGTCAATTTGATGGAACTCACCTTAACCTCAGCCAAGAAAGCTAAAAATCCTTCAAGAATCCCTGCTTTTCTGTGTGTCAGCCACAGCAAGGAAGAGGTTACTGAGTATTTGGAACACTTGCTGAAGCATAAGGCATCCGACCTTGTCAGGAGCCCTCAGGTTTTTGCCAGCACTTCTGCTCTTCCCTGAACACAACCCTCAGTGGAAAAGTACTGCCCAGACTCTGTGAATTATTAATCTCTTCATGACATCAAATACCCACTAGATGAAAAGAACCAGTGGCCTCCATGAGGATCTCAGAGAAAACCAAGAGCCAGTGATATCCTTTTGACCACAGTCAGGATTTTCCCTTCTCCCCTCACGAGTGGGAGACAACATCACTCATTCTCATACATATAACTTGAACACCATCAGGCTGAATAAAACACTGCTGTTTTCTTTGGGGGCTGATATGGAGGAATAGGCTTTAAATGACTCCTCATTTCATCAATGATGTCACACCAATTTTAAATGAATTTATGTTTTGAGTTCACAACTACTGGAGAACAAGAGAGGGTTCAAGGTCTTTTCAGTTTTCTGTTTTCCCTTCAAGGATCAGTTGCTGAATCCAACCAGATCAAAATCACCAGAGGGTAGAAAATTATTGACACATGGAAAATTCCAGTAGTAATATGTCCATAGGAAATACATCTGTCATTTTCTACATTACTTGACAAGGCTTTGAGCCAAGTTCTTAGTAAGGCTAACCTCTAAAAGAATGGATTTATTTTTAAGTCAGAGAGAGAAAATGGCAGGACAGAAAGATCATGGCTCAAGAGATTTGAGTTCTGTAGCCTTGAGCTTTCTTTCAAAAGCATTTACTGAACACAGGTACTCTGGAGTATACAGATGTATCTACCAGTGAAAAACATCTACCATTTATGCAACACCCAATATGTATCAGACACCCTGCCACGTGGTTTATTCATAATAGCTAATTTACCCTCACAACAACCAAAGGATACATCATTTTGTGCCCCTTTTGGTTTTGAGGAAATTGATGCTTAATGAAATATGCATACTAAGGTCATTAGAGTTGAAATTCAAACCCAGATTTATCTGGATCTAAAATTCTTGGAAACAAACTGAGGGTTACTGGAGGGGAGGTGGGTTCAGGGTTGGGGTAACTGGGTGGTGGGCATTAAGGAGGGCACCTGATGGAATGGGCAGTGGGTGTTATATGCAACTGATGAATCACTAAATTCTACCTCTGAAACTAATAATACACTATATGTTAATTACATTGAATTTAAATAAAATATAAAATAAATGAAATTCTTAAGAAACGTCATTTGGCAGCAGAGCTTTATAAGTAAACAGCTAATGACAGAACAATATGCAATTAGCAGGGAAAGATGTGGGAAAGGGGGCATAAATAGGGAAGAAGTGAAATAAACAGCATCTTTCCTTTTGCTCTAAGGCTGCTATTCCAGGATTGGACTTCTCAGGCAGCAAAATCCAATCTAAGCTAAACAGAAGTCTATATGATATATCGACTAAATAGACTAGAGTATATTAGCATAAAATTTAGTACTTCCTTTTTATGGGTTGAATTGTGTTGTCCACATCTCCACCCCCCCCCCCAAATATATGTTGAAGCCCTAACCTCTTAGTACTTTGGAATGTGACCTTATCTGGAAACAGGGTCTTTGCAGATGTAATTTAGTTTAGATGAGTTTGTAGAGGTGGAGGGTGAACCCCCACTCCAATACAATGAGGGCCCTTGTAAGAAGACCAGCGCGTGTGGACAGAGAGCCCAGGGAGGGCGTCACGTGACACCCGAAGCAGGCACTTTAGCTGATGGAGCTGTAAGCCGAGGAATGCCAGTGATTGCTGGCAAACCACCAGAAGCTAGGAAAAGGCAAGGAAAGAGTCCTTTACACGTTCCAAAGGGAACACAGCACTGCTGACACCTTGATTTAAGACTTCTGGCCTCTAGAACTGTGAAACAATCAATTTCTATTGTTTTAGGACACCCGTTTTGTGGTACTTACGTACAACAGCCCCGGGAAGCTAATACACTAGCCAAACTCTATCCAAACTTTCTTTTACCAAAGAGAGATAGAATGTAGATAGGGCAGAGTGTAAATGCTCTGTTACAAAACTTCTAGGAAGCAGGCACCAAGCTGAGTGTTTTCTTGGGACTTTTTCAGTGAGTCATCTCAACAGTCCTATGACAGTCCAGGCAGAGGTGAGAACCTGAGACTCAGAAAGAGGTCACGGCTCAGCCACAAGTACACAGCTCCGAAGTGGCAGATCCAGGGTTGGAACTCATGTCTCTCTGAATTCAAAACAGAGATGCTTAGCTTTTCCGCCCTTGGATTTCCTAAAAGGAGTGACAGAGAAGCCAAGGCAGCGAGCCAGATGAAACCGAAGAAACTGGCAGAACCCTCAGCAATTTACAAAACATGAGAAAGCGCCATCTTGAGGGAGCTGGGACTGAGGTGGAGAGGGACAAGTGGAAGGGAGACTTCTTGCCCCACAGCCCTGAGACACCATAATGTGATGACGTTCTTATCAGCAGGACTTGCCTCTCGTCTTCCCTTTGGACTCTGGAACACAGGGGGAGGCAAAAACAAAGTGTATTCAGAGCGATCTGAGAGTGAGGAAGTCTTTTTACAAGTCTCTGGGGCCTTACAGGGAAGACTCTTTCCTAAAGTTAATTACTTTCTGGATGAATATCTGATTAGAAATATCATTTGCAAGCCCCACCTGCTGCGGATGTCTCCTGTTTTTAAAGTAGATGTTCAAAAAATGTTAAAATCCTAATATATATCTTCATCTCCCATGGAAAACAGAACAGTGATTATTTTGGTCCCCAGGGAGTTGGGATCCAGTCACGGAATTCATCTCACCCTTATGTAATCTAGGAGAACAGGGAACAGATCGGATGAGAAATCTCAAAGGAAAACATGCCGCCCACAAAATTAGCCTGAGTCATTGCTCCAAGTGAGAGGCTGGGTTTAAATCAGAACTGATTTTTAAAATTTCAAACAATGACCCCTTGACCCTGGCAACGAGGCTATTGTCTTTGGAAATAAGCCAGTGTGTTTTCCTCTCTGTGTTAAAAATATACTTGCTGCAGTATTCACAGTATAAAGGAAGAGCGCAGAGCCAGAAGCCATGAAGGGAGATTCCAGTCTCCGCTGTGTGAGTTAGGTACTCTGAGCCTCAGTTTCTCATCTATAAAATAGTTTTGATTTTCATGTATTTATCTCTTTCTTGTTTACTCTTCCCTCTTACTTCCTCCCTCATCCTATCTACTTTCTTTCTCAATTCCCCACCTACTTATTGCCATGATGAAGAGACAATGTAACAATGTAAGTTGAGGGGTTGGTGAATGCACTTGGACAAGACACAGGAAGGGGCCATACCATGGATTCATTCGTTCATTTGTTCATTCATTCATTCACTCATTTCACAGAACATGTATTCTAAGTTTCAATCAAGTGCTAGGCTTTAAGGCTAAGAGACTAGCATATCATCCTTGGATCCCACAATCTTGGTGAGGAGAGAGAAAAATAAATGGTTAATTACAACTGAATGTTACAGACAAGGAAACATTCAAGATTGAACCCAAGCAGGTATTAGAGGGCCTTATCTAGTTTTTCTTTGGTGCAGGGGATGGAAAGATTTCCAAAAAAGGCAAATCTGGGGGGGGGGGAAATTAGGAAAAAGAATACTCTAGAAGGAAAGGGTACTGAGCAATAAGCAAAAGTTCAGATAGTTATGTATATCTATAATTGTAGGCATGAGGTTGAAGCAGAAAACAAAGAGCCAAGGCCTTATGGGTGTTGTTGAGGGAAACAGTTGACTTACCGCTCATGGTCTGAATGGGGAGCTGAAGGGTCCACAATCACTTGCTGGCACTAGCATATGCGGCACTGAGTCTACAACTGTTATCTCTCCATGCATGAGGACATCACTTAGAAGAGTGATGAGAACCATTGTGTGGAGCTCCAGAGAACTTAAACTGAAGGGCAAAAACTACAGAAAATCACAAACTTTTAGCAGTCAGTGCTATTAAATTGGAAGAGGTTGCTTGGAGTAGCAATAACACCCCATCAATGGTCGGCCTACCACTTGCTAAAAATGTACCATAGTTGGACAACATAAGCTTTAAAATCTCTTCCAAACCAGTGAAGCTTAGTTGGTATTCACATTTCCTCCAAAGGACATCTGTTGAGTCACCTATAAAAGAGAACATGACAACAAATTGGTGATATTTCTGAGATTATTTTTTTTTACCAATAATCTTTTTTTTACGAATTCTTTCTTCCCCATTTACCCCAATATGAACCCAATCTTGTGAAGCTTTTTATTAGACAAATTGTATTTATCAAATAATAGTTGTCCAACTTTGTATTTCAGTAGTACAAACCAAACAACATACTGTCATTTAAGTAGGGCTTTTTGAATATTGTAACTCGCCTGAAATCTGCCACCTGGGGACTCAAGATTGGAAACCTGCAGAGAAAATAATCTCCAAGATCCCCACCAGCAATGGCAGTCTATGACTCTAAAGATCAGAGTGAGAAAAAGGAGGGAGATGTTGGATCCTCTCAAGAATTTGAAGACAAGCTCTGAGGAGAGAAAGCAAAGGTGAGCGTGTATACACATCAGTGAGGAGGGAAAGCCATTGGGAGGGAAAATGCCAAGAACAGTCTAAAGTAGCAGAGAAGCAGGAACAGGGAGGGAGCATCGGGTGTGTGCGTATGAAGACCTGGCATAGAAGTCCACTGGTCTATGGGTTGGCTACCCACTGACTTTGACTTTGATTAGGGGCAAGACTCTGTGTCTTCAGTTCTGTATAACGAGCCAGTGATTCTTAGCTTGAAAGTGCCATTTCAAAGATTAAGTGAAATACTACGTAAAGCAACTAACCTATCCTTAGCACACAGTAGGTTTCCAAGAGACAGTAGTAATCATAAGACAATGATGCTTTAATCAAGAGGTTTAGACACCAAGGAGCAGTTTAATTTGTTTACTGTGCAGAAAGATGAGAGTTTTTATTGCTCTAATGACAGTTAGATGGCTTTAGAGGCCGCCTAGGGATAGTGTGCAGTTGTCATTGTAGATAATAAAAGCAGAAATGAGAGAAGAATTAATGAGGAAACCAGACAAATCCAAAATGCTGGGCCATCATCCGTCTGGACCGCATCAATGCAGGGGAGGGAAGGGATGACGTAAGTGTTTATTTCCAACTCTCCCTCTCTGAGAATGCTCAGTGTTTTCAGTCTGACTTCTGCTTTTAGCACTCCCAACACACCTGGACTCCGAACAGCGTTCTTTTTAAATCTTCTGTTGCTATTGTTGCTGTTGTCATTGGCCTGGATCCCTGAAGCACCTGTGTGCATGATTATGTGCTTGGTACATGGGTAGGAAGGTAATAAGGATATGCTCCCCAAGAACTAGGAAATGAGGCAGAAAGATAGTCCTCCCAAGAGTTAAACCGGGAAGTTAATCCAGTTAAAACAAGATACGCAAAGTCACCTCCCAAAGACCATGACCCCAGGCCAGCAGGATTGGGGCTAGCCTCAATGAAGACATTAAGGTATCTACAGAAAAACTTTTTTGGAAATTCGAAACTGATCAACGTGGAAACATAGAAAAAGAGAACCAAGCCCCATTCAAGGTCATGCCACTTATCCAGTGCGCTGGAATCTGTCATGGTTGCCAATCGAGTAGAGGACAAACCCCCCCAAATCCCTCACATGGCTGCTGAGACTCTTCATGACTTAGCCCCCGCACCTCTCTCCCTCATTCAGTCCCCTCCCCCTTGGCCTTCTTGCTGCTTATACAATGTCTGTCCGCTCAGCCTGGATTTCCTTTCCCCCTAATTTTACATGGCGCTCTCCCTTGTTTCACGGCTCAAACTTTACTCCACAGGGAAGTCTCTCCACACTACCTTGTCTAAAACGCATCCAACAGAGAGCCAGGGTCCCACAACACGTTTGCAACTTGTGAAATGACCAGACACCATCCCGAACCTTATGAAAACAATGCATGCAAAAACACAATTCAAGTGCAAAAGCCAATAAGTATCATGGCAGAAAAAGCTGATTTAAAAAGTTGAGAGAGGTATACTCTGCAAAACATAAAGCTGGTGAAATACTTAGCCTTGTGCATTGCAGTGTTGCAACAGTATTTTCTGAACAAGGAGGAGAGTCCTCCAGAAGTTTATTTATTGGAGCAAGGTTTCATCGTCATGAATCTGGCTTGCTAAAGCAAGTGAGTATCTTCTAGAATACTTATTCACTCTGTCATTTAAATGTATGCGGTGAAATTTTTAAATTGTTTTCCCCAAACCCTCACTTCCTAAGACCTTGATCTTACCCAATGAGGTTTATGAAATAATGGAACTTTAAGAAAGGGAAAATGAGAAATTTTTTTCATTCGAATTTGGTAAAAGAATTCCAAACGGAAAATGGAGATGTCAGACTATCTTAAGATATCACTACACTCTCAAATCCAATCCATGCTCTTTGCTCTGATTGCATTCACATTAAGCAGGGTTCTGATTATGACTTGTCTTTTCATGTAGGTCTGCTTGGGAAAGAAAGAACTAGAAATGTGGACCCGAACTTTCTGTCTTCCTATGTCAATTGTATTTCTCACTGTTAATCAACATAGAGCACAAATGGCCTCTGGAGTACTTAACTTGTGCTTTTGTATTTGCCATTCATGTCCTTTGTACTGTGGATTCCTACTTGAGTATTCTGGTAAAGGTGGGAGGGACGGGTCTGTGGGTGTTTGTATCAGAGAAGAATGGAAGGAGAGGATAAAGCCTTTTTGGTTACCATCTCCTGGGTCCTTCCTAATTATTACCTGACACTACATGGACCAATGGGAGAAACATGAAGAATGTGTGTGAGGTGTGTGTGTGTGTGAGTGTGTGTGTAACTCTTTCAGAATGTTGCAGGGGGCCACAGGTGGGAGGAAAGTGTAATTGGAAATCTGGTGGATCCCTTTATACATGGTGCCCATGAGGAAGTGGGGTTTGGAGAAGGACGGCCTGGACAACCAGTCTTGCGACCCAAAGCCCAGGGCAGGTGTGGTCAAGCATACAGGACCCTAAGAATCTGAACAAGGAACCAGGCAAGTGCAACAATCCAGTGGGTGAAGCTTGAGTCAACTCTAATAATTTGAAGATCAAAAATGGATGGTGATGCAAGCATCCTGTGAATCTAAAGAACTTTCCTCCCATTACAGATGAAATGGCATCTCATGTACCTTTCTCTGCCCTCACTTGACACACAGACAAATCTGGATTCTGATTTTGCACGGTGCGCATCCAGCATTATGGTGACGAACACCAAGCTGGGAGGTTGTTTTACCAAGTGCTGTCCATGCTCTGGGAATAACACGTACCACTCTGTGGTTTCTTCTTTGAAATTTCAACTGCAAGTTGGGGCTGGTCTTAGAAATTATACAAATAGATAACATTTCCAGGAGTAACTTCTCAAATTTGCTCCCTATTTGCTCTGGATATGCTTTTATTGGGGAAAAGGTCTTTCCACCACAAAAAAAAAAATAAAATAAAACAAAATAAATATGATTATGTTATGTTATGTTCTCCATATCACAAGTGAGCATACTAAAGGCTCAAAAAATTTAAGAAAGTCATCACAGCCACTCAGCCAGTAGATGACAGATTTGACACTCAACCCCGAGTGCCCAAGTCCAGTGCTGTTCTGATAAAACTAAGTCATTCTGCAGTCATGAGAAAACTTGAAAGTTAACAAAGAACGATCCATTTACTCTTTAAAAGTAGGCACTCATTGCATGGAGCACTGGGTGTTATATGCAAACAATGAATCATGGAACATTACATTAAAAATTAAGGATGTACTGTATGGTGACTAACGTAGCATAATAAAAAATAAAAAAGTAGGCACTTACTGTGTACCAGACATCACATTAGGTCCTGTTAATTAAAGTCCCAGTCCTGAGTAATGTAATTGTCCTCAGGTGGAGGTAAGCACGTGCCTTAGTCTTACTCATGACGGGTGCTTATGGATTCTTCCATGGGGATGGGAAAATGGGAGGAAAGAATGGGAAGCTGCTTCAAAAAAAGAAGCTAGGTTTCAAACAAAGACATTTAAAGCAAATACAAGCATAGAGGTTTGAAACAGGCTATGGGCAAGGTCAGGGAACAGCAAGCTGCTTATTTTGCTTAAAGAATATGGGGCAAGTTTCTGGAGTGAAGAGGTAAGAGAACATTGCATACAACTGGGGAATAAAATCAGTGTCAAGTCCTTGGGACTGCCGGGACCATCCCAGAATGAAGCCAGGGTCTAGAGATCAAAAACTAAACTCTTAAGAAGTCTAAAATTCTAGAACTTTAGTTACGTTCCTACTGTTGGGAGGCTCATTATGCCTATCACTTTCCTTGTAGGAAGTGACATTCAAATTTTTAATTCAGAAAAGATCCAGTGGACTCTCATCTTTGGCAGCACAAAAACGGAGAGCCCATTTGGCTGATTCAGAAAGCAAACTGGTGCACAGTGATGACCGTTTTGAAGATCAGAAAGAAACTGAGTCTGCAGGGCCTGTAATAAAAAACCAAGATGAGCACAGGAAATACATCGGGTTTGAGAGGGATCCCTGGGGATGAACAGCGGTTAAGCCCGGGGGCTCCTGGATAAGACAAAGAACTCCTAGCAAGCCCCCCTCCCTGAGCCACTACAGAGCTCGGAAGAGATACTAGTGAAATCCCAACCCATGTGCTCTGATGATGTTCTCTCCTGGGCTCTGGGCAGGGTCTCGGGAATCCTGCCATTGAACTTCTGCCTCTGGATGCTCATGCTTTGGTTTCTAATCCAACATTCCTAAAGTCTTTCATCTGTGTCTCTGGACTCAGCCTATTGCCGGAGCAGAGCCTCGTTGGCTGTTTAATGACAGTCTAATGAGGTCTCAGAGTGTCCTAAAGGGACACCTCTGGCCTACTGCTTTCCCTTTAAGGAGGGGCCTTTGAATTCAGGTCTGCATTAAGTATAAATCAACTTTCCGTCTGTGTCTGGTGCACACATGGGTGAAATTCACCTCCATATCCCTCGTTCCTGGAGGGGATTTTCTCTCTGCATTACACCTGCAGAACGCCATCCTCTTTTCTCTGGCAAGCCTGGATACATGATTAATATTTTAAGCCTCCCAGGTTCCGCTTTCCCTAGTTTCGAAAGTGCCTGAATGTTGGACTTTTAAAAAATGTATTTATCTCCCCATCCAGACCACTGAGGAAGAATTGCAAGTAGAAGGCACAGCCACGGGGGCCGAAACAAATCCGGGCAAATCTTTAAATTGCTTCTGCAGTCATCTGGGTTTTCTTTCATTAGCATCTCAGATGCTACTGCTCTCCCCTGCTGACCTTCCTTTTTGAAAGGAAGAGAGAACAGTTTTAAGAGGGCATTCTGTCTTTTCCTTCCAAAATGTAAACTTGAAATGTATGGTGAGCGTTCTCAGCTCAGTTCAGAGAGAAATTGGTCTGGCTTCTCCTCCTGTCCTGGGCATGGCCGTCCTCCCCAGCTCAGCTCCCAGGAGGTTCTTCTAATTTCCCCTCTCCTTCTCTCCCTCCTTCCCTGCCGGCAGCTCTGCCAAAGTTTTCCCCACCAGGCTTCTTGCATTCACCTCACGACTGGCTGCAGGCACCAGGTTACCTCCTCATCCGCAGTCTCCTTACAGCTTAGCTCTTCGGCTCCAGAAGCAGAAAGAGCCTTGGATATGGAGGCAGGAAGGGCTGACCTCACACCCCAGAACCTGGGATCGGAGTGTTTACGTCCAAGTTCAGCTCTCACGCTAATTCCTAAGCCGAGGCACATATGCTGACCACATTAAGTTTCAATTTCTTTACCTGTAAAATCAGGGATGGTAATAACAGTAAATGAATAGTAAAGAGTCAATGAATGATAAATGAGAACACAGGCTAGCTTCAATGTCACAAAACATGGGCAACTTGTTCCTTAGATCTATTGTGTGTGTCTACTACGTGGGTGGCTGGCATTTGGGGGACTTTAGTCTGGAAAGATGCTCACTCAGTTCTCTTGCATCTCTAAATTCCTAAGCCTTGATCCATATAATAGTAACTATTTATTGAGCGACCGTGACTGTGCTGGGTCGTAAAGGCACAAAGACAAATGAGAAGCAGTGTTTGTTTTTGTGGTGTTCACAGTCACCAACAGCCACAGGAGAGGCTCTGGTCACTGTCCTCCACTTAGCCAAGCAGCCAGGACAAGGGAAGCCCTTCTCTCACTGGGACACATAGACTGACTTATTCCCAGATCACACTGAGTGTCTGCAACTAGTAGACTCCTCTTCATACACTGCGTGCTTCTGCCCTCACCAGCTGTTGATGGAGCACTGCTGTCCCGATTTCATCGAATCAAAGATCTCTAGGCATTGACAATGTAATATGAGGACTTGGAATGGTACAATGAGTGCAAAGTATCAGAGGCATCGGGCTTCAAAGAGCAGGGCTGCAGAGCAGGCCAATGACAGGACTTGAAAACCAAGGACCCCGTAGGAGTCAGGGTGCTCCCTGGTCCTGTGAGTTTGGGCAGTGCACTTGACGGAGACCATATCCTTATTTGTAGACTGGAGATAAGTCTGCCTGCTGGTCAACAGTGCCGTGAGAAAGAAATGAGATTATGTACATGAAAATATTATTTAGATTGTAAACTTTCTCGTAATGTTAGTTTCAGAGCCTGGCATAAAGGAAAGGCTAAAGAAAATTCATGGAAGGAATAGGAAAGATGGGGAGGAGGGAAGGGACAAGATGCAGAGGTGGATTTTTCCAAACTACGAGATAGAAAAATACCTGCCGAGGGCTGATAGGCTCTGGGAATTCTGAGCAGGACTTGATGACAGAAGCATATTAGGCACTGGTGTGCATTTTAGCATTAATGTAAAAATACTCTAGTAAGTTTAAATAAGGCGGTCTGTGAGCGGCAATATCAGAGATAAAAAGACCAGCTGAAAAACAGCTGTAATAATTAATAATAAACTAACACAACATCAATTGGAATGGACTCAATATATGAGAGGAGTCTAAGGAGGAAGACATTTCAAGATGTAGGGAGGAAGGAAGATGTTAGAAATTAATTTTCGGATTCCTCACTGGGCAGCTGGCTGGATGCGCATGTCATTTAACTAGGACAGGAAATACATGTGAGAAAGAAGGCTTGAGGAGGCAATGATGAGTGCAGTTATGGACAGGCTGAGTGGCAGCTTCCGAAGGACAGTCAGGTGAAATGGCAGCACGTGGCTGAACACAGAGGTCGGAAGCTCAGAATCACACGTGCAGGATTGATTCCAAGGGAATGACTGAGGTCATCCCCTGGCAGCTGTGTCGAGTGAGAATATTAAAAATGGGTTCAAGATAGAACCACGAAGAGGTCCAATATTTTTATATGGTTCTAAAAAGTTGTCATCCATCAACGCTAGACAATTTATAGATAATTATCAAAGATAGGTTTAAAAGCACCGAATCCGGAGTCAGACTGACCGGTCTCCAATGCCAGCTCCACCACTCCTTAGCCTGGGCAAGTCAGGTCAGCTCTCTGAACCTCAGTTTTGCCATTTGGCAAATGGGAACATGAGAGGAAGCAGCTGTTGGGAGCATTAACCAAGATAATGTGGGTCTGATAATGTGGTTAGCCCAGCGCCTAATTCATAAGCACATAAATACACTTAAAATGTTAGGTGTCTTAAGGGATTTGGGGGCAAGGTTTTCATTTGTGTTTTAAGTTTTTTCTATCCTCTGAGAGAGTTGTTTTCCAGGCCACCAGTCCAGGAAAAGACCACTGAAAGGGTCATTTGTCATTTCCTCCTAGATTGGTCTTTGATCAGCCTCTGGCCTCCCTCCCTCCCTTTCCCCTCTCTCTGCAACCTCCACCCCCCTCAGGCATCAATGCTTGTTCTCCTTGCTAGAGTTCTCAGTGCTCTTGGCCGCTATGTATACTGCCTCTGAGGCCCACGGTGGTACCACTGGGGGTCCCGGGCAGGAGTGTCTAATGCCCGCCATGCAGGGGCTTGCTGCCAAGCCCCCCGCCACACACACACCACTACTACAAACTCCTGGGCCCAGCAAACCAGAATGCCCACCCCTCCCATGCTAGCGGCTCTGCCACTTCCTGCCGCTGCTCCATCTCTACCCAGGTGCCACTTTGTGCATCGGTGGCCCTATTACCATCGCCTCTGACCACCAACACTTCTGAAACTGGGGGATTCATTCACTCATTCAAGAAATATTTATTGAGTTCCCAGAATGAGTGACTGTGCTAGGTATTGGAGATACGGGACGGGGGGCGGATAAAACTTTCCCTTATGGAGACTATCTACCGAGAAAAGACCATATTAATCCATCAACCATAAATCAAACAATGAAATCATTTCAGTGATGAAAGTCCTGAAGGAAATAAAACAAAGAGACACATAGGATAGAATAGGGTAGGACACAGTAGGGTAGGGTAGGATAGGGTAGGGTAGGGTAAGATAAGGTAGGATAGGATAGGGTTGGATAAGGTGGGGTAGGGTAGGTGAGGTAGGATAAGATAGGGTGGGATAGGGCAGGATAGGATAGAGTAAAATAGAATGGGATAGAACAGGATAGGATAGGGTGGGGTAAGGTAGGGTGGGGTAAGATAGGATAAAATAGAATAAGGTAGGGTGGAATAAAATGGGATTGAGTAGGGTAGGGTAGGGTAAGATAGGATAGCATAGGGTAGGGTAGGGTAGGGTAAGATAGGATAGGATAGGATAGGATACCTAGGGTAAGGTAGGGTAGGGTAGGGTGGGGTAAGATAGGATAGGATAGGATAGGATGGATAGGATAGAATTGGATAGGACAGGATACCTAGGGTAAGGTAGGGTAGGGTAGGGTGGGGTAGGATAGGAGGATAGGATAGGATGGATAGGATAGAATTGGATAGGACAGGATACCTAGGGTAAGGTAGGGTAGGGTAGGGTGGGGTAGGATAGGATAGGATAGGATAGGATACCGTAGGGTAAGGTAGGGTAGGGTAGGGTAAAACAGGCTAGCATAGAATAGGATAGAACAGGTTTGAGATGGATCTTTAACACAGTGACATTTAACTGAAACCTGGATCTTAATAATATTGTGTGTGTGAATGTGTGGAGGGGAGGGGAGGGGAGATATTCTTATTTGAGCAGTTATTAAAGCCAAGCACGTTGCTGGATATCTTCTTAGATTTACATTTCTCATTTGCAACTCTCTTTCTCCCTCTTGAATTAAGCAAGCTCAACAAAAGAAATATTCTCCACCCCCTTTCCAATGAAAGGAGGATGCTTTGAATTACATGATAGATTTTTCTGTTTCTGCCATTCCGGGTGCCTCCATATTTTAAGGTGTTTGATGAGTGAGAACATGAGGTTCAAAGACGCTACCACATAGAACATGAGTTAGAAGAATTTCTTCTCACCAACTAAAATCCGCAGCAGCACCAACTAGTTGGAAATAATATAACAGCCTTTCAAACCTGTGCAGAGCCTGACAGTTTGCAAAGTGCTTCTGTAGACTTGATTTATGTAAGATCCACCACCACCATGTGAAATAGCATTTTCCCTAACTTACCAATGGAGAAACTGAGGCTCAGAGAAATCATGTGACTCTCCAAAGATGCCACCTATAAGTGATGAAGCTGAGATTTGAAGCTGTTGCCCATCCGTCTTTGGGCACATTTCCTACCGCTGTCATTGCAGGGCTTCTGACATTGTCTCGGGTCAATTTACGACTCTGAGTCTGTCCTAAATTGCTATGGTTAGCTTTTACTCAGCCATAACTTCAGTTTGTGTCCTGTAGTTTTGCCTCCCTGAGGGTCAGGACAGACACCACTGCTTTTCTGGTTTACTCACATGTTGAAAGACAAGACTTAACTAAAAGCGTCTCCCCTGCTCTCCTGGCAGTCCCAGGAGGGTGTCTACGTGTCTCCCAAGGCAACAGCTCTGCTGTCCTTGAGGCTTCTGTGAGCAATTTATTCTTGCCTCTCACACCTACAAGCTGGCTCCATCAGCTCCCCCCCCCCCACTGCTGGCCTAGAACATGCAGTGGCTCCTGGGGGCCCTACGACCCCTATCGGCTCTGGCACTGTCGAAACCTCCCCGCCATGCCCATCTCAGGTCCCGCGGGGTCAAGGCCCCTTACCCTGGAGTGGAGAGAACTCCACAGTTCTCCACAGTGGACAGTACTTCATTTAGGCCCCCAGCTGCTCTCTGCTAGGGTCCCACTCTGAGTGTCTTTGTGTTAGAGGTGAGGAAGCCAAGACACAGAGACGTTAAGTCAATTGTTCAGATCCGTATGGGTAGGAAGGGGTAAAAGGGGGATTTTAAAAATGTATTTATTTATTTATACAGTACATCATTAGTTTTTGATGTAGTTTTCCATGATAAAGGAGGGATTTAAGCCCAGGCATATCTGACTGCCGAAACCACATGAGGAGCCCTTGTCCCCCCAAAGGAAAGCACTCAGCCTCTGAGAACAGATGCTGGCGTGCAAGCTTTGTCTAGCCAGCCTCTGCCACCTTATAAGGCATGTGACTTGGACGTGTCCCTCGGACAAGGACTCGGGTCAAAATGCCTGGGATAAAGAGGTTGCAGATACATAATCAAATGAAACAAATGGCACGCAGTCCTCAAAACGTGAGGGATCTGTTTTCACATTCACACACACATACGCAAGCTTGCACACGCACGCAGACATGTCAACGGGATATCTGGAGCACAGGCAACAGCATTTTGCACGCAGAGGCACACTGCTCCGCTAAGAAACCCGACAGTATGTCAGAGAGCCAGCAACTCGCCAGCCCTAGTGCTACAGAACCTACTAGCCTGTCAAAAACTCTTCCGAGCGGATGGATAGAATCTGGAGTGTCTAGATATTACTGCCTATTATTGAAGCTTTTGAACTAATTATTTTGTAATCACATGTATTCTAATAAAAAAGCAGTGAGTTTTAGAGGCAAGAGCCAGATTTACCATAGACCTGGGTTTGAAGGTGACCTTGTAGAAGCTGTTTAATTTTCTGAAGTGTGACGCCCCAAGCCGCAGTACGGGGCTGGTAACGGATGAGGGTTACAAATGCAGGCTCCCCCGCCAACCCCGTGCTCGCCAGGCACAGCCGGCACTGGACAAACGCTCATTCCCTTCTTTCAGCTTCCTCAGGGGTATGGGCGCCTTCAGCCCTCAGTGACTGCTTCTTATCTGACCCTTCATGGTATGAAGAAAGGGAAATGGTCCTAGGAGTCAGGACACGTGATCTTGGAATGAACTGTCGGGGCAGTGGGTTAAGCTATTCAGACTGGCCTCATCTCACATTCTAATCAATCAAATAAGACAAGACTGGGTGTCTCAGCATGTACTTGTGAGGAGATATGGCAAATGCCATTTCAGCACTATGGACATTTGGGGGCTGGAAACTTCTTCGTTGGGGGGCTGACCTGTGCGTTAGCAGCATGCCCAGTCTCTACACACTAGATGCCAGTAACCTCTCTCCTCCCAGTTGTGACAACCAAAAATGACCCCGGTTGAGAACTACTGAGCTCAACCAATGGTGGGTGCTGTTATTAGCCTTTTTACAGCACAGAATTAGAATAGGGGTGTGTGACCAGCCCTGTCCACAACTTCTCTTTAGGTCACTTTCACCCTGTGACAGGTGGGGTTTAGGCCAGGAATTCCTTACTTCTAATACGTGTGTGATAAACTCTGGTTTTCCGAGTGAACGATATATGACTTGGCCCCTCCTCTCGTTGTGTTAAACAGAAGATGTTGTAAGTCTTTATCCTTACCTCTCACTAATAAGCAAACGTATACTCCATTTAGAAAAAGAATTAAGAGCAAAACAGTCCTGGCTACAGACTGATTCCTCCTCACATTCGTGTCCCTTTCCGTCTGAGGACAGACAGGAATCCTCCCTCCCACTTCCACGCTCACCCAAAGCCCCAGGCTCTTTCCGTGGCCTCTAGAGGCTATTGGAGAGCAAGAACCATGCTGCCTCCCTGTAACTCTACATTGTGGCCCTTAAAAACTTAGCACTTTCACTCCCTGGGAAGGCGGCTCTTCAATCCTGCCAGACCCAGAAGATGTCCTTCCTCTGCACACCTGCAGATTTCTGGCCTCCAACCTCTGTTTAATCTTCTTCCCAGCACTTTGCTTTCCTTTGTCAAAACTGAGAGACCCTGCCCCAGCATTTGCACTTCTGGGCGTATATCCAAAAGAACTGAAAGCAAGGTCTCAAAGAGTGAGTTGTACACCTATGTTCATAGCAGCATTATTCACAAAAATGAAAAAGTGAAAGTAACACAAGTGAACACCTATGGATGGATGAAAAAACCAAATGTGGCATTCAAATAAAATATTATTCGACTTTCAAAAACAAGAGAATTCTGACACAGGCTACCACATGGATACAATTTGAGGACATTATGCTAAGTTAAATAAGCTGGTCACAAAAAAAAACTTGTATGATTCCACTTACATGAAGTCCCTAGAGTAGTCAAATTCATAGAGACCGAGAATAGAGTTGTGCTTATCAGGGGCTGGGGAAAGGGGGCAATGGGGAATTGGTGTTTTAGAATTTTAGTTTTACAAAATGATTAACTTCTGGACATTGGCTTCTTAACAATAGGAAGCTACCAGTGAACAGTACACTTGAAAAACTGGCTAGCATGGTCAATTGCAGGCTATGTATACTTTGCCACAATTTAAAATAAAATAAAAAATAAATAAATGAAAATCCTAAGGGACCTATGTCCTCTCCCCATCTCTGCATCGGGGATCCCACCACCTCCTTAGCAGCTCCACACATCTGCAACTTTCCTTGTCTTGCCCCTATTTCTGGAAGGTGCAGGAGAATCTTTTCTTCCTCTGCATGATCCTTCCTTGGCCTTTAAAATAAGAAGGGTCATCCTCTCCATTCCTTTCTCTCCACTTCTCACCAGAATGTAAATCTTCTCTCACTAGAGGGTTAAGTAGTGGGACTGTCTCCCTCCCTTCCCTCTCTCTTTTCTTCTCCTCAACTCCGTCTCTTTCCACCTTCTTCTGAGTCATACCTGCTCTATTTCCTAGATCTTGCTCCATGGGACGTGAATTTTCCTGGCCTCCCAGAGTAACTTAGTTCATTTCAGACACTTGAATCAAATTCTATTTTCCAATTCAAGTTTTAATGGCAATAAAGCTGACTTTTTAATCATTATCTGGCTCCTGGGTTATTTTTCAATTGGGTTGGAACCCACAGAGGAGGGCCTGTGATTAATAAGTGTCTTCAAACTCATGCCAAAGGTCCAGAGACTCTGAGAGCATTTTTTGTTTGTTTGTTTTGTGTCAACCTTGAATGACATGAAAAGCAAAGACCCAAACTTGATCCCCAAATTACATACTATGCTCCACGACATAAGGCAATAGAGAAGGCCCTTATTCCACAATTCTACAGGTGGCTGCCACTGTGTTAGCATCACGAGAAGTGATGCTCACCTCACTGAGAACATTGCAGGCCCCTTTCACAGCTCCAAACTCTGTCAGGTGCAGAGTGGAGCTGCTCCTGCCTGTTTGCTGACTGACTGACTGTTATCACAACACAAAAGGGAAATGACTCTCTAAACACTGTCCATTCGAGTCATTCTCCACTTGGACAGACGTCGCTCTCAGTAGCACAAGAAGACAAAAATGATGGATGACTGGGGATAGAGAATATCTCATCTTACTGATTTAGATGAGACATACATCTAAATTTGATGAATTTAGGCATCAAACTTCTTGGCAAATTGCTTACCCTTTTTGAGTCTCTATTCTCTTGTCTATAAAATCAAGGTCTTTGCACTGACGTCTAAGCTCCTTTCTATTTCAAACATACTCTTAATTCTATGGTTCAACTGTGTTTTCAGCCCAGCATTAAGAGGTTAAGGCAGAAACACCCCACCCTTTCCTCCCTACTGTTTCTGGGCTGTGGAAGTGTCCAGCAAGCATTTTCCTTTTTGCAGACGTGGGAGGATCCAGCAGGCTGTTGAACCACGGTATCAAACTCCCGTCAGATGGTCCCCCACTGGGTTTTTAAATCAACATGGAATGGTTCTGACCCAGCATGAGGGCAGCTGGAATTGACAATCCAAGCATGGCCATGGAGGTGGCCCAAGGGGTACTCGAGATAATCAAAATGAACAAAGTTATTCCTTTCATCAAGTTATCAAAAATAAATCTAAGCCATGGATTGTTTTTAGAGGAACACCATCCAACCCTAATCTTATTCATCCCCACAGTCCACTGTTCTTCCCTCCCTGGCTTGGCAGCTTGCCGCAGGGGGAAGTGAGCTGCCTGGGGTTATAAGCTGTCAGACTCTGCATTTATATTACTCACCCAGCTCAGTTCAAGGTACAGGTCAGCCCATAGTATTAAGTTAAGTACACTAGGAAATACATTATCTTTTGGGTCACAAGGGTACAATTCAGTGAACAGCAACAGGATTTCCTGGTTGATAGATGATTCCACAAGAGGTTATAGCTCGCCTGCCCTAGAAATAATAGCAATAATCCTCTACATTCATATTCTGCTTTGGAATCTGTGAAGGATTTTCACATCTGTTATCAAATAGGATATTCTCAGTGGAGGTAGCCCAGCATGAGAGGGGGCAGGGGTGTAGACATAGGTTGGAGCCTCCATGCTGTGTTGCCTTGGGTAGTCACTTCACCTCTCAGAGCCAAAATTCACTAGCTATAATGAGGAAATTCTACTAATGTCTGCCTTGTAGGGAAATCAAAGAGATCAAATGAGGCGCTGTTTCTGCATATATTTTTAATTAAATGTCACAGAAAAGAACCTCTCAGCCATGCTCTACAGAAGCAAAATTTAAAATTATGAAAATAAGCCCCAATGTGCCTTCTAAAGCCTTAAAAACACAAACACAGGAGAGCTGAAATAGTTTTTAAATGGTCCTCTCTTTATCTCTTTCTTTTGATTGGCATTCATTCATTGGGTACCTTTGTACATTCATCCATTGGGTACCTTTGTACAATAGCTATAAAGCTTAGTCCCTGCCTTTCAGGAACTTGGAAAATTAAGACATACATAGATATAACTACAGTCATGGCTTTAAGTAAAGAATAGAAATGGAGAAGAGATGTCAGTCTCACAAAGCTAGGTGTCAATGACCACCGTTGATATGATGCCATTAAAAGACTCCCGAAGAGCAAGATGATGTTGGACCACAGTACTGATATGAAGGAGCTATCAATGTCATTGTCTCACTATGGGGCGGCTCCTAGACATATCTTCTTTTTAATTCTGACCTACATCCCACAAGGCATTATCATTATCATCATCATCGAGATCATCCCCCGTTCAGGGAACTGAGGCTCGGGAAGGTTAAGTAATGTGTCTACATCTGGTAAAGTGTCAAAGCATGGGTGTCTGAACCCAAAACCAGTATAAGTGTATTACCTTACACTGCAGAGTATATCTTCTCAGAAATCAGAGAATGGGGGACCCCTGAAATCAATTGTTTTGCTGGACCCAGAAAGGCCAAGAGAGAAAGAGAGAGTATGAAGAAAGCCATTTCAGGAGGAGGTCACAGCGTGAATAAATTATGAATGTGTATTTTTGGAGACATTGAGGAGTCCAGTCTAGCTAGTCCTGGTCATTTCTAGAATTTCTAGCATAGTTTGGGTTNAGAAAGGCCAAGAGAGAAAGAGAGAGTATGAAGAAAGCCATTTCAGGAGGAGGTCACAGCATGAATAAATTATGAATGTGTATTTTTGGAGACATTGAGGAGTCCAGTCTAGCTAGTCCTGGTCATTTCTAGAATTTCCAGCATAGTTTGGGTTCCACCTTCTAAAGACCAAGTGACTTTAATATTCTTTTTAAGGTGACTTTTTTTTTAAGATTTTATTTATTTATTTGTCAGAGAGAGAGAGAACGCACACAAGCAAGGGGAGCGGCAGGCAGAGGCAGAGGGAGAAGCAAGCTCCCCACCTAGCAGGGAGCCTGATGTGGGACTTGATCCCAGGACCCTGGGATCACGACCCGAGCCGAAGGCAGATGCCCAACCGACTGAGCCACCCAGGCGCCCCTAAGATGAATTCTTAAGATTCCCTCCTCAAAGAACACCCAGCTCCCTGCCTCTGCAGCCCTACCTGCTGTCACTTCAATCACTCTGTTGCTTCCTATTGCCCCTACCTTCTCCAGACTAAGCCCTAATGCAGATTCCATATTTAGAATAAGTGCTTAATTATTCATTAGATGGTGAACAAAACCATTTTATGGTACACCAGCACTCTGACTTGGTTTGGTTCAGTGTGATTTCCATCTCTACCACTATGGTAGAAGTGGCAAGTTCAAATCTCAATGTTGGCAGACCTCTGTGACCTCCCACTGAAAAACGCTAGAAGACCATTATACTTCCAAGACAGCACCAATGGGAAACCAGCAGGCTTTTCATTTTAAGTATTTTATGTTGACTTTGATGCCCTGGGGATTATTAAGTATGCAACATTCATGTATGATAAAATACAATTGTGAAAATTTCAACTGAAATGGACAAATGTGGATAANATTTCAACTGAAATGGACAAATCTGGATAAGCATGGCAAGGAGATGTGGTACAAAGGCTCTAACTAGTAGCAAATATAGGCATACCCACACCTCTTTTTTTTACGAAAAAGAAATGCAGTGTCAATAAGCAGAGTCAATGGCATCTGCTTGCATCACTTTGGGTACCCTGGCTGGAAACAGGTGAAATTGATTCTTTCTAATTTAATGGAAGTATTCTAGAAGCTCAGACAGTCGAAGGAAGATTTGACTGTTCAAGCTTCAGGCAATACATGAACCAGGGACCCTGGGAGCATTCTTCATTTGTTCATTCCACAAATATTTTTGAGCACCTGCTTTGCCTGGAATTGCTCTCAGTGCTGAAAGTGAAGTGGAGATGGAGTCTAGATGTGATTGCAAAAGCTAATAAGCACGTGTTCCAGACACAGGTGCTAAATGTTCAAATTCCAGTGCCTTCCTTCCATGTCAGGCTCTTCACAAGTTTCAATTCCTATGCAAGAGTCTAAATAACCTAGCTTGGATCAGGTGCCCACCTCCTTGGTCAGTGTCGCAGGGGTGGGGGAAGGGAGGATTCTTCTGAAGAAACTTGATGAACAGCTCCACCAGGAACATACACACAAATGATGAAAAAAGGTATTACCCAAAAGAAAAGAATGGTGCTCTCACAAGAAAGGGAAAGGGATGCCAAGAAGGAAAAAGAAAAATTGTCTAATCTACCTCACAAGACAGAATGAGATCATGAATATGAAGATATTGGCACAGACCCTGGCAAAAAGTAAGTGTATGCTGGATAAATAAATAACAACAGGAAAAGTAATTTTAAAAATCCATCTTCTATATGACTAGACATCAGAGCATGGTAAGTAATTATGCAGGGTTTTTTTAAAATCTAAATATATATTCAATGTGTCAGAAGTAAGATACCACATTTAAATTATTTATGAAATTTGGTAGAGCATTAATAAAAGTATCTAAAATGAAGAAGTGTTTAGTCCTGATTTTCCCTGTGCTTGTCAGACTTCATTTCAATTTGGTTGAACATTTAATTAAACACATGCTATAATCCAAGTCCTCAGAGCAATATGCAGATTTTAAGAGAGATCTCAGTGCNCCCTGTGCTTGTCAGACTTCATTTCAATTTGGTTGAACATTTAATTAAACACATGCTATAATCCAAGTCCTCGAGCAATATGCAGATTTTAAGAGAGATCTCAGTGCTCAATTAGCTCCAGAAGAAACAATAGATTAAAAACAGGCCTGACAACTGTGACATATGTGAAAGGTTTAAAAAGATGGGGCATCTGACCTAACTCACAGCTTTATGCACATCAAACTGTATACAACCTAGTTGGGGCACAACCCTT
Source organism: Ailuropoda melanoleuca (assembly GCF_002007445.2). Taxonomy (NCBI): domain Eukaryota; kingdom Metazoa; phylum Chordata; class Mammalia; order Carnivora; family Ursidae; genus Ailuropoda; species Ailuropoda melanoleuca. The sequence goes on from NC_048228.1 coordinate 100,836,872, forward strand.
CTCCAGAAAAGGAGAGAAAGTTTCTGGTGAATATCTTATGGCTTCTGGAAGAGAAGACTTGAAGACCAGGGCAGGAGAGAGACTCAGGCATGGCTAGTTTTGCCATTTGCTAGAACATCAGCTGTATTATGTCTTTCACAAAAGAGCCCCAATGTATCTTCTCTTTGGAATGGCAAGAAAAAAAAAAAAAAGACTCTTGCCTAGTATCTCCATTGCTTTCTAAGAGATTAGGAGTGAATTTTCTTCAAAGCTGGAGAGAGAGAAGAGAAAATCCAAAGCACGCATGTGGGCAAAACACATACTTGAGTCTCTCCCTGTGGCTTCCTCACAGCATGGCAGCTGGATCCAAAAACAAGGATACCAAGAGACAGCCAGGTGGAGCCGCGTTGCGTTTTGTGATCTAGTGTTCCAATACTAGGCATGGAGTGTCACTGCCCTCACATTCTGTTTGTTAGAATGGAATCACTCAGACCAGCTCACATTCAAGGAGAGGATAATCAGACCCCACACACACCCCAATGAGAGAAATGTCAAAGACTTTGCAGATCTGTTTTTAAAACCACCACAGTCCATGTTCTATATCTGTACATGTTTACGTTCCTCTCCTTGAAAACTGCCTTCATCCTCTCCTGATACATCTCCTTCCTCTAAGTTTTATTATTAATTACATCGAGCCCAAACTACAGACCTAGGATCTAACCACCAAATTCTATGAAGTAGAAATGACACTTTCTCCAACTACATCACAAAGGATCATGTTAAGTACATGTACACACACACACACACACATGCACAATCTATACACACACATAGAATCATGATGCTTTTTTCTTTTTTTTTTTAAAGATTTTTTATTTATTTGACAGAGATAGAGACAGCCAGCGAGAGAGGGAACACAAGCAGGGGGAGTGGGAGAGGAAGAAGCAGGCTCATAGCGGAGGAGCCTGATGTGGGGCTCGATCCCAGAACGCTGGGATCACGCCCTGAGCCGAAGGCAGACGCTTAACCGCTGTGCCACCCAGGTGCCCCCATGATGCCTTTTTCAAACCACAGATTATTAATTATACATAAAACACCTCCATTCATGCAATTTTTATGCCCCCTCCCAGGTAATTAATTTTATGGAAATTTACAATCCTTGTCTTCCTGCTTGCACCCCCCCACACACACACACANGAGGAAGAAGCAGGCTCACAGTGGAGGAGCCTGATGTGGGGCTCGAACCCATAACGCTGGGATCACGCCCTGAGCTGAAGGCAGACGCTTAACGGCTGTGCCACCCAGGTGCCCCCATGATGCCTTTTTCAAACCCCAGATTATTAATTATACATAAAACACCTCCATTCATGCAATTTATATGCCCCCTCCCAGGTAATTAATTTTATGGAAATTTACAATCCTTGCCTTCCTGCTTGCACCCCCCCACACACACACGCTACACTTTTATCACCCTTGGGAATACTGGACAAACACTCTTACTAAGGAATGACATTAAGAAGTTAAATTAACATTAAACATTGTATGACACATGCATCAAACAAGAAATGCTGTTTTTAGATGCTGAGATTTTCTGGGCAACCTCCAAGTGCTAATATGTTTAACCTCAACCATTGATTCCTTGCTCTAAGATGCCATTTAAGACATTGAGCTATGTCTCCTTCTGAATTCACCCTCCCAGCATTTCTGGAAGGCTGTATTTTACTGAGTTTGGGCATTAGCCAGGAACACGTCTCCTATGAGACGAAGATGGCTGGTTATTTCCCTGGTATCTATTCTCCCCTTCACCTGAATAATAATGCTTTTAGCTGGTCACATGGCCATGTAGCAAAAGAGTTTATTTCCCAATTTCCCTTGAGGCTAGATGTAGCCATGTGACTACTATATTCTGGCCAATAGTACATGAGTGGAAGTACCAAGTTGTTACTTCTGGGTCAGACCCTTAACACACAGTAAGCATACAGTTCCTTTCTCTTCTCTGCCTCCTGGTTTCTGGAANATTTAAGACATTGAGCTATGTCTCCTTCTGAATTCACCCTCCCAGCATTTCTGGAAGGCTGTATTTTACTGAATTTGGGCATTAGCCAGGAACACGTCTCCTATGAGACGAAGATGGCTGGTTATTTCCCTGGTATCTATTCTCCCCTTCACCTGAATAATAATGCTTTTAGCTGGTCACATGGCCATGTAGCAAAAGAGTTTATTTCCCAATTTCCCTTGAGGCTAGATGTAGCCATGTGACTACTATATTCTGGCCAATAGTATGTGAGTGGAAGTACCAAGTTGTTACTTCTGGGTCAGACCCTTAACACACAGTAAGCATACAGTTCCTTTCTCTTCTCTGCCTCCTGGTTTCTGGAATGTGGGTGTGATAGTGGGAGCCATTTTAAACCACAAGGTAGAGGCAACACTTCCAGGATGACAAAGGAATAGAAAGTCCATATCAGCCTGACTTGACATGGTTGCCTGCTTGGAATGTGGGTGTGATAGTGGGAGCCATTTTAAACCACAAGGTAGAGGCAACACTTCCAGGATGACAAAGGAATAGAAAGTCCATATCAGCCTGACTTGACATGGTTGCCTGCTTGCACTCAGACAGTTACTTCAGAGAGGAACAGCTTTTAACTGGCTTGATTGTGTAATAGAGGGAAAAGGGACTGTTAACTAACAGACCCTTCCAGACCCAGGCCCACAATTGTCTCTCAGATATGCCCAGCATTGACCCTACCTCCATTCCTTCACTATAATCTCTTCCTCTCCAAGAAGTCATGGGTCATCCAGTGGGTGCTGTCTACACTCTATCTGACCCAATTTACCACCAAACCCCACTCAGATTCCCCCAGAGGGAAGAAGCTTAATAAGCTTCTTTGTCCGCTAACCCTTTGCTTCTAGTTTCTTGTATCTAATGTTTCCTCCAAAGTCTTGTTGATAGGAATAAGAGTGCAAACACTTAAAAAAAGTTCCGGGCAATGAGCAATGAGAATGAACTGCCCATAAGCAACTACATGAGCCGTAGTCAGCAGCAGCGGCCCAGCCATCGACGCCTGCCTGCTGACTCCTGCAGGTGATCTGGCCTGCCTCCTGGCCTGCTCAGCCCCGCAGGGCCCATTCCTCTCTACAGCACAACAGAGTAGTGGAGACTTGCTCGAAACAAACAAAAAAGACATTACAATTAGAAGAGGGATGTCATCCTTAATTAAAAATCAAAAAATGTGTGACCTTAAAATGGATGACAAGGCAGAAGAGCCCCTCTGGGTTTTCATTTATCCCTATGGAGTCACTTTAGCATGTGTGTGTATTCACACTTGCTACAGACCACTAACTATAGCTTTTGCACTCTTGGCTTTAAATTGTGACCGGCGCATCGAGAAACAACGTGTTGTGGACAAAGCAATCCTGCAATTAGCAAAATATTCCAACACTCACGTGGGAATACAGTGTTTGCACAAGTGAGGCACCTTGGTATGGCGAGCAGTTACTGTAACAGCAAAACGAAGAGACCAGTAGCATAAGGAATGGATATCTCGACCTCAATGACATGAGAGCTGTTTTGATTACCTCAATGGAATGCAACTAAATATTCACCGAGCGCTTATCGTGCACCAGGCGCTGACTCTACCAGGGGCTGGGGAGACAAAGGTGATGAAGACAAGGTCCCAACTCTGAAATGAACCAATTGATAAACAAAAGCCTGTAAGTCTCTGTAAGTACCATAATAGGAAATGTCTAGAAACGTGTTATGAGAACACAAATGAGGCAGCAATCATCTCTGACTGGCATCGGGCTGCCTGGAAGTGTGCAGATAGGTCACGCTGGAGTCAGATCATGAGACTGAATCGATGCTCATCAGGCAGACAAAGAAGGGAGAGCGTGCCAGCAGCAAAAGCAGCAAAAGCAGCAGAGGCAAAGCTCTGCCGGCAGGAAGAGGCATAGCGTCCGGGGCAGCGCTCTAGCAGTGATGAGGCTGCAAGGCATCATCCTGAAACACTGGCTCAGGTTAGAACCCCCGAGAAGCTTATGGGTACTGCCACGCCAGCACCCGACAAGAATATTAAATCAAAATTTCTAGGGGTGGATCTGGGCATCGGGACTTTGTAAAAACTCCCCAGGGGATGCTGATATGCAACCAGGGTTAACAACCACTGTCCTGGTCCAGAGCAGAGTGGGTCTCTGGATATCATCCTGGAGAACTCTGTCGCCCTCCAGGTTATGGGAATCCTCAGCAGTCCTGTCTTCAGCTCTTTTTTAACCCAAATCCTTCAGATTTTTGATGACAAACACCTGTGTGAGGTTGTGTGCTATCATACTGTTGGGGGGGGTGCAGTAGACAGGTAACTATTCACTTCTTAGAGGAAATGAAGGTATCTCAGTTATGGGCAGAGCCAAATTCCCCTCAAGGGGATAGGTGCTCCATCCCAGTCCTGTGAACCTGCCGTACTCCTATCAGAGCACACGCACCTTAGATTTACCTAAAATATACATGTCTTTCCTGTAGCTTCATTTCCCACCCTCTCCTAGGAAGATGGGGAACTCTCTCCGGGCTGGCTCTGTAAGAACAGCATGCACCTCTCGATCTCGAGGTTAAGAGTTCAAGCCCCACGTTCGGTGGAGAGATTACTTAAATATATAAAACTTAAAAAAAATATATGGGGAACTCTAGGTAGATGGGAACCATTAAAACAAACAGCTACCATATCAGCAGGGCTTCCTGTGTGTTGGAAAGGGCTGAGCGTGAGGGATGGGGTAACTCTAATTCTCATAACCTCAGGAGGCGGATTTTGGAGTTAATACCATATTCCAGATAAGACACTTGAGCTAGAGAACCAAGTCCTCGGTTGTTTAGCCCTCATCCCAGCCCCAGGGAGCGAGGGACTGAGAGCAAGAAGTTAGCCGAGGTGAGAGCCAAAGTCAGAAAATCGAACCCAGGACTTCCACTCAGAAGCACCGAGCTGCTGTTTCTGTGCTTTTCATGTCTGAGGAACCTGGCCCAATACCAACACAAAGCCACAAAGGTGGAAGTGGGGTGAGCTGAGAAGAAAAGCAAGGTAGAAGCGAAAAGGAAGAGAAGGATGGAAGACAAAAAAGGGAGATGCTGCAAAGACTATTAATTTGGCAAAAAAAAAAAAAATGAAAACAAAACAAAAAAACCCCCAAACCCTTTTCACCTTTACAGCACATGCACCAGAAAATATCTACGGACCGATATTTTGGGATGGATTCCCAGGAAGCGATGATGGGTAGGTCTCTGGGGCTGTGCTCTGCTACCAGGGTGGCAAAAGGGGGGGATCTAGATGTGCTGCCCACTGGGTCCAAACTCCCTTTCCATTTGGAAAGTAATCACCTCATCCCATCCCCCCCCCACCCCAATCAGTACCCGCAGCCCCTCAGTCTTGTCCACCCTGGTCTTTGGGCAGTAACATCCCTTCCCCATTAGTCCCTCTTATTGACATGCACCCCAGTGTTACAGAAAGGAAATGTAGGAATGTGGGATTTCAGAAAGTCCCAAGACCACCCTCAAGTTCAATAATTCACTCCATTTTTGTAGAACCCAGCAAAGCTGTTGTACTCATGGTTCGTTTGTGACAGCAAAGGGACACTTAAAATCAGCAACAGGAAAAAGCACAAAGGGCAGGAGAGACCAGACATGAGCTTCCAGTTATCTTCCCAGTGGAGTTGTGGTCAGAACTGCTTCTCCCAGCAGCCATGTGTGGCGACACACATGGAGTATTCCCGGGAAGACCACTTGAGCCTTGGTATCTAGGATTTTTATTGGAAGTTGGTCACAAAGACACAACTGGCTGCCCATGTGTCTGGCGTTGATCTTCAGTCTCTCCAAGAGATTAAATTCAAACTGTGTGGCCCAAAACTCCCATAGCAGATCACACTGTTAGCAGAGACTACCTGGTGTGCTCCAAGGCCTCCAAGTAAACAGAAAGCACACTCCAAGGGCTTAGAAGTTACCTCCCAGGAGCTAGTCGAGGCCCAAACCCTTCTTTGGGCAGGGTTAATTCTTTACGGCACAGAAGTGGTCCCACCTCAGACCTCTTAGAGAGGATTTACATCCTACGGCTACCACTTCCTGGCTGAGTGACTTTGGGAAGATTCCTCAAGCTCTCTGAGCCTCAATTCACTTGCACCACAGACACGACATCTCAGATGACTGTTGGGAAGATAATATGAGGTCAAATGGCACCAGGATGTCATAAACTTTAATAAGTAGTGAAAACGATTTCCATCCTGCCTCAATCCAAATGAACCAGAAGTTATTCTCAGGAGAAGGTCCTAGAAATTTCACTACTAAGACATGTGCCTCAACCAAGACAAATATCACTTCTATAAGAATATAGCCATCATTTCACTCAGCAGGCATTTATGGAGTGCCTGTAGGGGCTGAATCCTAGAGATGCAGGGATGAGATGTCTATGTCTCTGAGCAAGTTTCTATGATTTGAGAAGTAATATATAGAAGAGTGTTAGTTATCATGTAAACCAGCTGGGGTCCAAGGAGATGAAAAGCAACACGCCTCCCCAAACTTCCCCAGCTCCCAGAGTTGGCAGATCTCACCAGCACACCTCACTGATGTGCTCTGTGTGCTGGAACCATCTATGAGCTATTTCTTTTTCTCTGCTGAGCTACAGCTTTAAAAAAAAAAAAACCCAAATAATGTAACAGCAGCTCACATGCACACACTTTTTTAGATACACTTAGGACACTGCTGTCACTCGGCATATTCAACACATGGCATCAACAGCTTGGAGGAGGTGTTTAAAATACACCAGACTCCCTTGCAGATGTTTTGAAAACTGCTGGATTCCAAAATTTAAAAGTAGCAGAATTTTCTTTTATGTTTTATGTTTCATGGAACCCCAAATCTCTAGTCCTCGAGATTGAAGGCTTGTAGAGTTCATTGGTATTATGTCACTGATCTGACCAGTTTCTACCGAGCACCTACCATGTGCCATCAGTAATGTAGGCACTTAGGAAAGAAATCAATGAGCAGGGGCACCTGGGTGGCACAGTGGTTAAGCTGTGGGATTGAGCGTTATGGGATCGAGCCCCACATCAGGCTCCTCCGCTATGAGCCTGCTTCTTCCTCTCCCACTCCCCCTGCTTGTGTTCCCTCTCTTGCTGGCTGTCTCTATCTCTGTCGAATAAATAAATAAAATCTTTAAAAAAAAAAAGAAATCAATGAGCAAACGTATTTTCAAAGTTCCTAGCTCTCTAGAACTTACGTTCTTGCAGACTCTGACAGAATGTCAACTTCGGAAAGTTATGAACTGAGCACGAATCACTTATCTGCTGTTATACTGAGTATCTGACCAACCCCATGTGAACCTGCTTCATCATTTTGAAATGGAGCTAATAATACCAACCTCCTGGGATTGTTGTGAAAATAAATTGCACAAGCACAGCAAAGCACCTAGAACAATCCCGGCTTATAGAGGCTGCTGGAGGCCCATTAAGTCCCCTTTCCCTTCTACCATTTATGTCTAGGACCCCATGCTATCTCGGATGTAAAACCAAAGAGAAGACACTGTTAAATACCAGATTAATTAGAGGCACAAAATGCTCCTCACTGGACAAACTCAGAAATAAGGGCTAAGTCTGGAGTTTTGACTTCACCTTTCCTCATACAAACTTCATGAAGGCAGCGTGAAGTGGAGGAAAATACCACAGGCCCTGGTCAAGAGACTAGATTTTAATCCAAGTTCTTCCAAAAATAGCTATGTGTCTTTGGGGAACTCACTTTCCCCCTCTGAGTCTCCATTCCCTGAGCCGCACAAAGAAGGGCCATACTGTACCAGTGGTCTCAACCCAGCCTCCATAGCAGAATCCCCTGGGGAGCTCTTGCCACATATTAATGTCCAGAAAATTAAACAAGGACCCTTGGGGGGATTTTTTTTTTTTTTATTTTAACTCTCCTGATGTGAAGCCAGGATTGAGAATGTCTGGTCCTGGCTCCTCTTTGAGTTCTAATATCCTAAGACAGGGCTTGCAAATTCAAATGCTTTCAGAGCCAACCAGGTCCTGTAAGTGAATGAAGCCAGGCAGTAAGTGATCCCGGCCAGACCACTATTTCTATAGGGGAGCTGGAGGTGGAGAGCTGGACTGGGGGTCCAGGGCTGCCAAGTATTTCATTATTCAAGAGAAGCTAGATATCGGTTGTGTGTGCAAACATGCATGCACTCACAGGCAAAATCCAAAATTTAAAATGGTAACCCACCTGGGATTTTCTTTTTTTTTTTCTTTTTTTTTTTTTTTTAAAGATTTTATTTATTTATTCGACAGAGATAGAGACAGCCAGCGAGAGAGGGAACACAAGCAGGGGGAGTGGGAGAGGAAGAAGCAGGCTCATAGCAGAGGAGCCTGATGTGGGGCTCAATCCCATAATGCTGGGATCACGCCCTGAGCCGAAGGCAGACGCTTAACTGCTGTGCCACCCAGGCGCCCCTCACCTGGGATTTTCTTTTCAGTTTCATGTGAATGTTGTGTAAGCAAAACAAACAAACAAACAATAACAAAAATCAAACAAAACCAAAAAGTGTCATATACCCTGGTAGTACTAAGGGCCACCAATGGTAGACTCCTGTTCTTTAAGACTTTCGACCAACCCAATTCTTGGAACACAAAACCCATGATAAAAACCTAGGGTTTAGAGATTCCTTTTCTCCCTTTCCTTATATTCTGTTAAACATTTTTTTTCATTATTGCTACTCTTCCAGGAGCCATTTTAGACATTTTTTTCCCTATTCACCTCCCATTAAATTTTAACACCACAGATAGGCTGTGTATCTACTTATGTGTCCCATGTACTTTGTATGTGAAGAGAATACAATCTCTTCACCCCTCCCCCTATCCCAGGGACTCACTTTTACAGATTGCCCTCATTGAGAACACATGCCTTTTCTAGAAGAGTTGAAGCATCTTGACCTATCTCTTCATCTAGCTCAATTCTGGTTTTGGTTCCATGTTCTCTACCATGTCCAAGCCCATGCCTATCTCTAGGGGAGGCTGAATGAGGCAGTAAAGGCATGGTCTGGGTCTGAGCACCCAGCTGATTGGTGAGCAGGTGTGCAGCCTTCAGTGAGCCTCTTACTCTCCTTAATCCAGTTCTCAACCCTGCATTGACTTCAGAGTTGTTTTAAGCATGCAGTGAACACAAGGCTGGGCTGAGATCAAGGGCTGGTGAACACCTTGTTGTACTATCCAGATCCTCCATCTGTGAAGACATTGTCCCTGGGGGTGGACAGCTTTCAACTGTCAGCCTCTTTGGACACAGCCTCTGGCTGCCCACATTCAGTGATCAGTGAGGGAGTGTGAAGGGCTGGTCATCTGAGCCCAACAGGGAACAATCTTGACATGCCACCCTAACTAGCTCCAAGGTGTCCTTGGGCCTGTCCAAAGCTGTCACTGGGGCGGGCTGACATCCCAACTCACCTTCACCCTCTGCCCACTCCTGTTTTGTTCTCTCTTTTACGGGTCAGAAGGCCAAGGACACACTTGCACAAATAACAGACCACACACAAAGCTCCATTTCAGAATCGGCTTCCAGGGAAGCCAACTACCACAATGGGCAATACACAGCACAATACTTGTTGGCACTGTTCAAGAATCACTTTCTGAAATTTTAAACATTTTCACAAGAAGTTGTCAACTCAATTTGCAGCTAGAATTTTAAATCAGTCTTCCTGGCATCAGGGATGCTGTGAAACATGAAAGGGAACAAAATGAAGATCTCACAGTCCTGATCCAACCAAAGACTTGAACTCAGAAGAGTACTTTCCCCATTCTTTGTGATCTATCTACCCCTTTTCATTTCTGCTCTGGGAGATCTGCATAACTCTCAACTAAGTGATGTGTCTCTTCTTTGTCAGACAAGTAAACAAATTCAACTTTGTGTTGGATCAGTTTGGCGATCTTGGTTCCTTACTGTTGACATCGCAAATTCCTGGAGTGCTCACCCTCTTCCTAAGCCCATTGCCTCATGCCCACCCTTAGGCTCTCCAGGGCTGTTTGCTGGGGAGCTCAGTGCACCCTTCCGAACACCTCACCCCAGATGTTCTATCTTGCCTCCATTGTAATCACAACCAGAATAATGGTTATTATTAAACTAATTGTAAAGCTTTCCGAATTCTTTATGTATATAACCTTATTTAATCCTCAAAATCAACTTATGATGTAGTTATTACTATTGCTAGATACAGGTTAGGAAAAGAGAGATCAATGCCATGCTATAAGATACACCTCGTAAGCGGTACAGCTGGAACCTAAACGCTTTAGGACAAAAGACCATGCTAAGGAACTACTGCCTACAAATCATCTCCATCTGGCTCTTGCTCCTGAGCTGCAGCTCCCAAGATGGTTCTACAGAAAATGGTAAATAAAATCTTGCAGGTGCACAAAAGAATAGGCACAGTTTACAACAGGGGACCCAGCAATGGCGGAGACCTGGGTATAGCTGGTCAATGGCAGCAGCCCCAGTCTGCAGGGCATAGTACGGTTCTGTTTTAGGATGAACTGTCCTCTGTGCATTTTGACCCTGGGCATCCCTCCTGCTTCTCTCCTTGATGATTCCAAACCCAATTTGACTTTCTGACTTAGCTTGTGATGCTCCTAGACCAGGGTTTCCTAACCTCAGCCCTGTTGACGTTTGGAACCAGTTTCTCTTTCCTTGTAGGGGCTGTCCTGTGTAATGTAGGCTGTTAAGCAGCATCCCCAGCCTCTAGCTACCAGATGGATGCCAAGAGCATATGCACTTCCTCCCCCGTCATCACAATCAAAAACATCTCCAACAATTTCCAGAGGTTCTCTAGGGGAGATAAAACTGTCCCAGTTTCAAGAGCCACAGGCTTAGTCTCTCCCCATGACTGGGCATTTCCTCCCACTTCTGGAGAAGGTTTGATTTCATGCTGATGACCCAGCACCCCCATCGGGGCAGGTACCCCCTGAGTGATTGTTCATCTTAGCAGCTTCCTCAGGAGGTTGGCCTCCCAACATCCCAGAAACAAACCACAGTATTCTTAAGTAAGAGGAATTCCCTTAGGACTCACTCTTAGGAAGAGTGTGTCCCCTGCCCCAGACCAGCCCTACATTTTAACTAGCACCTCCTACCCAGTGCTGGTGGGTAGGAGCTCCACCCTATTCTCTGGAAACTCTGGTTAGAGAATGGGACTGAGCATGGACCTGTAATACTCAGTGTTTCTCCATGACAAACCCACTACTTTCTGTCTGACTTCAACTTTTCAGTTTGAAGAAGGCATCAGGCATGTGCCATGTACACAATTTCATTTCTACTGTGTCTGTCAAGGACTTTTTAAAAAGCCAGCACCAAGGGCCAAATAATAGGCTTAACTTTGTAAAGGGTCATGTAAATGGCTCATTGACACATCTCCCGGGCCTGGCAAAGCTGGTAGCCAAGCTCCAACAGAGCCTGAAAATGAATATCCCAGTACTCAGGTTCCAGGGCTGTGAGCCACTGTTTTCCCCCTTGGCAATCAAGCTACTCCCTCAGCCCAACCCCCTTTTTTCTACACCAGTACCTTCATCTAAAGGATAAGGAAGGACAAGTAACACTTCAGCCTTTGGCTTTCTCAAGGTGTGACTGTTGATAAGACTCTTGGCCTGGATTTAATAATGCAGGCAGTCCATTCTTTACTTGTTAACGCGCGTTATACATCAGTTCTCATGGCATGCAGAATGGAAAGGGAAAAACGCACTTTGCAATCATATTGACCTCGATTTCACTTTTGCTGTGTGTCCTCAGCAAGTTTCTTAACTTCTCAAGACTTGCATTTCACTTTTATATGTGGAAATTTTAATAAAAACTGGTTTTCCTGTGTGTCATTGAAAAGATAAAGTTAATATGTACGAAGTATCTAGGAGGTTCTCACTGATGACTGCTGGAAGTGCAGGCGATGGTATTAAAATAACAGCAGAAATAATGATGTGAATGAATTCTTCTCCCCCTTGGACAGAGAGGCTACCTAAATTTCTGAATCCTCTCTGACTCTAGGAAACTAGGTGATCCTAAAAACAACAACAACAACAACAACACCACAACAACAAAACATAAGCATTAGTTAGCTTTCCTTCTTGAGATTAGAATTTTTTTGAGCCAGTCTTGAACATCTGGTTCCCTGCCCCCTCTTGTCCGTTTATTTATAAATAAATAAATAGCTCCACTCTTTCCTTGCTCCTGGGAAAGGTTTTGCCTTGGCTTTGGGATGGGGGTTGAATAGCTTCACTAGCTCCTCTGAACACCATCAACATTGTGATGAACTTGTCTGAAAACAAGAAATAAAACATTAACTGGGAACTACTACTGTCAGTGCTGGGCAGTATACATTTTACAGCACACTGTTTAATCCACGTGAAAACCGTGTGAGGTAAAGATAATGACTCTTCTCGTTCTGACGTCCATATTGAAAAACTAAGGCTCGGAGCAACAAAGTAAATACCGCCAAAGGGGTGTCAAATGTCAAATGTCAAATTCCGATCTTAGACCCTAATTCAAAGTCCAATATTCTTTCCATAATGTCATATTGCTTCTCAACCTTGTTTCTCCCAAATCTCTTTCACATTGATTTAACAGAGTTTAGGAGTCTAGAGCCCTGCTTGGTGCACTAGGCAGTGAGGGGATGATTGTCACATACTGGATGGAGGATTTGATGTTAAGTACTGTGACACCTGCCTCAAAGTAATTGGGGTTTTTTAAGACATTATGGGAACAAAGTTCACAAAAGAAAAACTAGAAAAATTAATTAAAGTTCTATTCCCTTGTCAGGATATGGTCAAACCTCTTCCCAGCTCATTGGCCTTATATCCTTTGCTAACACTTGACTTTTTACTGCATTTCTTTGGTTGTACGTCTCTTTCTTTCTTCCTTTTAGAGCCTTAATTGGCTTTGATTTCGAGTATCCAATATCCAACTCAGACTAGCTGAAGTCAAAAGGGAATTCTCTTGTTTTACATGACTAAAAGCACAGGCATGGATAGGTCCTACGCTTTGTCTTTCTCTCCATGTCTCAGCCCTACTTGGGGTTATCTGATGAAAGGTCCTTATATACCTACCCGCATCTCTAAACCCACATCTTCCTAGTTTGACAATGTCAGTGGGAGGAGGGGAGCTCTACTCCTATATTCCACATATTAATTCTATGAAAGACACTGGCTGATCCTGCTTGGGTCATGCATACACACGTATAGTCAGTAACTCTACCCAGAGGGATGGGGTATTCTGTCCAGCCAGCGCCACATGCCCTCTCTTTAGCTGGAGGTAAGAACAGAATGATTACCATACCCTAAGGAGCCCACGTGGACTGAGGGAGGGGGTCCCCAAAGGAATCAGAAGAAAGGGAATTGGAAAGCATGCTGGATACACACAAAAATACATGACTACCATGGTCCACTATAATAATTAAGTAAAACAATTTCAGGATCTTTAAACCTTACCTAAGCCCCCAAAAACTCTCAAAGATGCTGCCACTTGTGGGACACAGGAATGTTTCCTCTATAGTTCAAAGTTGCCCTGGTGACATTCTGGTGATATTCTGTCCCCCGGCAAGCTTTTCTGTCCCTACCAACTTTCCTGTTATCTGTGAACATTTAAAAGACTGGAAACATTCCCATCCCTTATTCCCACCACCTATGAGCAAATCACTGACAAATATTATCTCCTGTTGTGCTTTCCCCATCCTATGACCCAGATGTCAGTCTATCAGATATGAATTTTATAGGATGCTGCTGCTTACTCATGAAGCCTCTTGGCAGGTTTTCTGGATGGTGTGACACAACAGAGCCTCTTTCTTATGTCCCTATTTCATTTTGTGGTTTAAAATAATCACAAAAAGTGCATCTGAAATCCTTTGCCCAAGATGCATTGACTTTTTTTTTTAAAGATTTTATTTTTTATTTATTTATGTGACAGAGAGACAGCCAGCGAGAGAGGGAACACAGCACGGGAGTGGGAGAGGAAGAAGCAGGCTCATAGCTGAGGAGCCTGATATGGGACTCGATCCCATAATGCCAGGATCATGCCCTAAGCCGAAGGCAGATGCTTAATGACTGCGCTACCCAGGCGCCCCTCAAGATGGATTGACTTGATGCTGAGTAATAAACTGCAAAACCAGAGGAGCATTGCTGTGTAAAGGATTGCTCATTCCTTTAGAGTTGGTTCTGATGAGATATTCTAGAGAGAGTTATGTCAATATTTGACATGGTGAGCAGGATACGGGAACTGAAGTGATGTGACAAAGAAAAAGTCCAATTATTGTAGAAAGAATATGAGGGAAAAGTTGGTCCTCCTGTTCTAAGAAAGAAATGATGGTTAATGAAACTGTGCAAAAGAGCCATCCATCCCATTGCTATGGACTCAATTCAAACATTTCAACTCTAGCTTCTCAGGGATTTCAAATCTGCTTGGCTACCAGCGGGCTAAATTTTGTCCTCAATTTTTAAACTTTACCTACAAGCGGCCTACAAGTTGGCCTCTGCCCTAACCTCCTGGACTGGCAGACGTGCTAGATTGAGCCACCATATTGAGGAATACCAATGGGCTACCACATAGAATCAATATTTTTGGAGCTTTTTAGCATCAACGGTGTACTCCATTGTTCAAGTACTAAGCAACTCTTCAACTGTCATAAAGACTCCGTGTTTCAGTTCAGTCTTCCAAACGTTTATTGCATTGGGTAAATAGGCCCAACTCATGCTTTTCTGGAATATGGGTTTTATGTTACTGATATTGGAGGCTCAAAGGCAGCTCCAAAATTAGTGCTGAGGGGAGGTCAAAGAAATGACTCTTTGGACACTGTGCCAGTTGCATGCTCATTACCATACTAATACTGCCCATGTGAGGCCTTTAGGGCATCCTCCAATATATGCAAATAGGCATTGGGAAAAATGGAAATGTATGTAAATGACACAGAAGTTATACTGGCCTATTAACATTACAAATCCCCATTTACAGCCCACTCTTAATTTAAGTGATCTTTCTATTAGGAGGACCACTTATGAAGTTAATCTGGAACGAAATCGCAGCATGTCAATTAAGATGGTGTGACAGTGAGACCACCATCAATTGGTAACTCTTCAGCAGATGTATTAATTAGGCTTCTCAGTGGCAGGTTGACCAATGACCCTCTGTGAAAGTCATTTTCATCTTCTCCAAACTTTGTCTCTTTTTCTTCTTTCTGTTTAAATCTTAGCTATTATGAGGTGTCCCTTTGTGCACGTTTTTCCAAAGACTTGATTCTTTTTCTCTTTTCTTCTTACTGTGAGTAAGAGTATTCCAGAGAGAATATTCCATTCCTAGGGTCCCAGGCACTGCAAGCCTTAATTTATTTTAAGTCTTTTGTTTTATCTTAAATATTCATTTGAACTTGGCGTTCTCTTTCTTAAAATAACCAGGCTTATTTTAATGTAAAACTTTGTTTAAAATCATACACTGTCTATTAAAATTGAAGCCCTGTTGTTCTGCAGCTGTGAGTATTCTTGGCTCATGCTGCATAAGGAGTGTGAAAGGTGGGGCTCCACATTCCTTAGTTTGGAAAACACAAGTATCGTGTAGAGAGAGCTTTGGAATCATCCAGACTTGACTTTAAAACTTGTATTTATTAAATGTATGACTTGGGGTAACTTTTGTAATTCAGACTGAGCTCTCCAAGGCTAGGCTAGCTTTCCAAGCATTTTTATTTTTCCCCAGCTTCACTGAGATATAATCCATACAGAAAATTGTATAAATTTAAGGTACACTTCTGTATTGCAAAATGATTACCACCGTGGCATTAGCTAACACCTATGTCACGTCTCATAATTACCGTTTCTTTTTTGTGGTAAGAACACTTAAGATCTACTTCTTAACAATTTTCAAGTATTTACCACAGTATCGTCAACTATAATCTCTATGCTATCCATTAGATTCCCAGAACTTACTCATCTTATGCTTGGAATTTTGTGCCTTTTGACCAACATCTCCCATTTCCCCCATCCTCAGCCCCTGGCACCCACCATTTTACTCTCTGTGTCTATGAGTTCAGCTTTTTCAGATTCCACATGTAAGTGATATCATACAGTATTTATTTTCATCTGTCTGACTTATTTTACTTAACACAATGCCCTCAAGTTCTATCCATGTTGTCATAAATGGCAGGAGATCTTTCTTTCTTGTGGCTAAGTAATAGTCCATTGTGTACATATACCATATCTTCTTTATTCATCTGTTGATGGACATTTAGGTTGTTATCACATTATGGTTATTGTGAAAAATGTTGCAATGAACATTGGAGTGTAAGAATCTCTTTGAGTTCCTGATTTCATTTCCCTTGAATATATACCCAGAAGTGCGATTGCTGGATCAGGTGGTAGTTCTATTTTCAACCTCCATATTGTTTTCCATAGTGGTACACTAATTTACATTCCCACCAACACTGGAAAAGAGTTCCCTTTTCTCTACATCCTTGCCAACACTTGTTATCTCTTCTCTTTCTGATGAAAGCCATTCTAACAGGTATGAAGTACTGTCTTACAATGGTTTTGATTTGCATTTCCCTCATCATTAGTGATGTTGAGCATTTTTACATGTACTTGTTCACCATTTGCATGCCTTCTTTTAAGAAATATTTATTCAGGGGCGCCTGGGTGGCACAGCGGTTAAGCGTCTGCCTTCGGCTCAGGGCGTGATCCTGGCGTTCTGGGATCGAGCCCCACATCAGGCTCCTCCGCTATGAGCCTGCTTCTTCCTCTCCCACTCCCCCTGCTTGTGTTCCCTCTCTCGCTGGCTGTCTCTATCTCTGTCAAATAAATAAATAAAATCTTTAAAAATTAAAAAAAAATAAATATTTATTCAGATCTTCTGCCCATTTTGAAAATTAAATCAGTTTTTTGCTATTGAGTTGCATGAGTTTTTTTCTATATATTTTGGATATTAACACTTTCTCAGATAGATGATTTGCAAATATCTTCTCCCATTCCATAGGTTACCTTTTCATTTTGTTGATTGTTTCTTTTGCTGTCTGGAAACTTTTAGCTTGATGTAGTCCCACTGATTTATTTTTTCTTCTCTTGCCTGTGCTTTTGATGCCATATCCAAAAGACAGATGCCAAGACCAATGTCAAGGAGCATTTTCCTTATGTTTTCTTCTAGGAATTTTACTATTTCAAGTCATAGTTAAGCCTTTAATCCATTTTGAGTTAATTTTTGTAAATGGTATAAGATAGGGCTTGAATTTCATTCTTCTCTACGTGGTTGTCCAAGTTTTCCTGGCACCATTTATTGAAGAGACCATCCTTTACCCAGCGGGTATTTTGACTCCCTTGTCAAAACCATTTGACCATACATGCGAGGGTTTATCTCTGGGCTCCCAACTCTGTTCTGTTAGTCTATGTATGTATTTTTATGCCAGCATCCTACTGTTTTGATTACTTCAGAAATCCTCTTCTCTGATCCCTTCTCATCTCTGTCATCTAACTCAGCACCTGACACCACAATAGGCACCCAGACTTTTTTTTTTTTAATGAATACTGTCTCTATACCTAAATATATTTCCTTTCCAAAGTGGAGATAACAAGTTCCTCATGGTATTTTGGTGAGAATTTTAAAGAAATGTTTCTACTTCTTTAAAAAATAATAATAATAAGCTCCTGTGGATGTAAATAAGTATTTGGTGATGAAGAAATGTCCAAGCAAATTCAGATGTTATAAGCAGGAGTTTCATAATTTCTCTTGAATAGGATAAGGTGCCATGTATAGATCCTAATTAGAAGTGTAGCATTGATAGGGCGCCGGTTAAACGTCGGACTCTCAATTTTGGCTCAGGCCATAATATCAGGGTTCTGGGATAAAGCCCTGTCCTGGGCTCTGTGCTCAGTGGGGAGTCTGTTTGAGGATTCTCTACCTCCCTCTCCCTCTCCCTCTGCCCCTCCCCCAGCTCAAGTTCTCTCTCACTCAAAAAAGTAAATAAATCTTAAAAAAAAAAAAGAAAGAAAAAAGAAAAAAGAAAAGAAATGTAAGGTTCAAGTATCTCCTGCTGACCAGGAGTCAGCAAACATTTACTGAAAAGGATCAGATAGTAAATATTTTCAGCTTTCTTGGTCATACTGTCTTTGTTCCAACTACTCAACTCTGCCATGTATCACAGAAACAGCCACAGACAATACTAAATGAATAGATGTAGGTAGCTATGTTTCAATAAAACCTTATTTATAATAATA
This sequence comes from Ailuropoda melanoleuca, assembly GCF_002007445.2. Lineage (NCBI taxonomy): Eukaryota > Metazoa > Chordata > Mammalia > Carnivora > Ursidae > Ailuropoda > Ailuropoda melanoleuca. Next base: position 100,855,079 of record NC_048228.1, read on the forward strand.
GGTGGTGATTTGGATCTGGTTCAAAGCCAAACATACTATACAGACCCTTGTATAGACTACACAAATGTTATGACCTTGAAATTATATTAGACATAAATGGTTTTTAATTTATAAAATTAAGATAGCAGATAAAATTTAGTTCAAAAATAAATCACTAAATTCTACCCTGAAACTAAAAATATACTATATGTAAATTGAATTTAAATAAAAAAAAAATAAACATAAAACAAAACCCGGAACACACAGTAGGCTATCTCTAATACTGATGACAATATTTTTCTACCTGTAAGACATGGTATTCAGCACTCCCTCTAAATAAAATGGATCCCAGAACAGTTTGCATTGACTACAGCAATGTCTAGTCTGAGGTTTCAGGATTGTTTCTGTAGATTTGAAGCCCTAATTCAAAATGATGTGGTGTTATACGCAAATTTTGAATGAATGAATCGTTGAACACTACATCAAACACAAATGATGTACTATATGTTGGCTAACTGAACTAACTAACTAACTAAATAAATAAATAAAATTTTAGAAAACTAAAAAAGAAAAGAAAAAAAAAAGATGAATGTGGAGCTCTTGTCTGATGATAAGAAATATCCAGACTAGGGAAAAGTTTGGCACACTGGTGACCTTGGTTAAGTCACTAATCCATTATCCCAAATGGAAGACAGTAACAATGAGAGAATAAAAATGTTCTTCTTGGGCCTTCAGGGAGCCAGGGTAGAAAATGCTTTGTTAAAGAAAAAGCAATGATATTAATTTTCCTGTAGTGATGTAGTTAGTATCCCAATATACATCACAGTCAGCAGTTAGATGGAATAGAAAAAGCATGGACTTTGGAGACAAAGATCCAAATTCAAGTCTCATTGTTTTTCCACTTACTTTGTGAGGAGTACAAAATTCCTTAATCCCTATAAACCTCAGTTTCTTCATCTGTAGAGTACAGATGATAAAACCTGTCTTTGAAGGATGTGGTTGATTAAGAGGTTTCAATGAGTTGCATGCATGAGTTAATAATATATGTTCTTAGCATAGCTGGTAATGCACAGTATGAGCTCCATAAATGTTCATTTCTTTGCTTTACCATCTCCTTTCCCTCAGCAACACATACAATAAGACCTTTCTATTGCTCTCAGCCAGACCATCCATTTCCCCTGCTAATAAATGAGTTTTATCGCTCCTTCCCAGATGTGGAATTATACTATTGGTATCATGCCTACTGTATCTTAATCCCTTTGCTAATGTACCATTTTACTTTGGATTGTTACACAGTGTTCTGCCCCTCCTACTCGTCTCCTAGCTTGCTGCAAAGTCATGAGTCAATTATTTTCAAATATTATTCTTCTAATAATAGCACTCGCTCTCAAAACATCTCGAGGACCCTCACCTCGTCATAATGCAGTTTTTAAATCATCTAGCTATCTGTTTACACTTGTTCCTTTTCTTTACATAGTTGTAGTAATCCATTTGAAAGCCTCAGTGCTGTATGCATACACACACACACATACACACTGTGTGTGTGCCTATATTTTTTCTACTTTTCTGAGACTTTGTTTTTGCAATTAATTTATTACCAAACAAGATTTGAGAAAGACACATTAATATATTTAAGACACTGCAAACTCGCAGCCATAGTGAAAAGCATTTTTTAGCAACATTCATCTGCATTCTCTTGATGTTTTAAGTTCCACTTGCTTCTCATCTATTCATGAAAGCATATCAAATAAGACTTGTTAACAAGTTCTGACTTTCCTACTTCATTCACAGCATGCAATAAAAGCTCCATGTCTGAGGATTTCACCTTCAAGGCTGATATCTCATACAAGCATAAACTTGAACCCACTGGGCTGAAGACCTATGAAATGTCAAAGAGAATCTCTCAGCTGAGATATGAGATTAGTTGACTGAGCATTCAATTTTGAATATTTGGGGACTCACATAGGCGCTCAACAATATCTGGAGTGTGTGTGTCAAAAGTTCACTGAATTTTTAGAGATGGTGATCGTCCCATGCAGGACTAGAAGAGATTGAAGAGGAGCAGACCTCAATAAAATAGTTATCTCTGCAAAGAACAATTTCAGTCTAGCTTCTTCTTCTTTCCATGCTACAATTACACAAGATTAGGGACATTAGAATGAGAGATTTCTTGTTTAAGAGCAATGTCCAAGGTGGACAGCATGGAGAAGATTCCTGGTTTCTAATTGCTTACATTCTATAAAATTGATGCAAAAATGTATGTCTTGCAGCATCTCAACCTGCTGAAAACATCAGCTTGCAGAAGGGCAGAATTGTTGACCTGGTCATTCAAGGCAGAAACAGGGAGGCCATTCTGAAGTTCCTCTTTTCTCTCACCTCCCACACTCAATGTCTTCTGAATCTTTGCCAAGTGGTTATGTTAATGCCATCTCTCCAATCTACTTCTGCTGCTAAGTCAGGTGCCCATCTGGTCCTGCTGTCTCTGGTTCTACCCTTGTCCTGTACATTTTTCCTACTGTGGCCAGAATTATCTTTACAAATGTCTAATTTGGTCATGTTATTTCCTTGAATAACATACCTCAATTGTCCCCTATTATAGGCAGGAAGACATTCAAACCTTAGGATGATTTATAAAATGTTATTAACCTTGCCTGTCTCTCTAACTTCATTTCCGAATGTTCCTTACATATAGGGTGGCCAGCATTAGCAAAAAAGAAAAAAAAAGAAAGAAAAAGAAAAAGAAAGAAAAGAAAAGACACCCAGTTAATAATTTTTTCCTATATATGTTCCATGCAATATTTGAATGTACTTATACTAAAAATATTATTCTTCACTTATCTGGAATTCAAGTTTAACTAGATATTCTGCATTTTATCTGGCAATCTCAACTTACACAGCCAAACCAGATACTCTTGCACTTTCTTGAATGTGCTCTTCCATCTTTCTCAAATATAAGCTTTGTGAGGTCAAGACTATGAACTCGAACCCAAATACTTAACATGTTATTGACATAGACACTCAATAAGTATTTGTTGGAGGGCAGAGGACAAGCAATGAAGGAAGGAAAGGAAGAAAGAAAGGGAGAGAGGGAGAGAGGTAAGAAAAAATACCTTTAAGTGTGACAGACTCACACCCTCCCTAAAGTAAAACTCTTTTACTTCTGCCTTCCTCTGGAAATCCTTTGCTGTCCTCTCCTGGAGGTACATGTCTCTTCTTCCGAGCTTCTATAGCACCATGTAAGAGCAGCTGTGAATACTTGCATTATAATCCTAGTATTATTTACTCGTCTGAGCTTCTTACTAAATCCTGAGTCCATTGATAGCAGAGAGTAAATTCTCTTTATCAATTACCCAGAGATCCTTCAAAGAAAAATGGAGCATTGATAAAGTCTTCCTGGTCCTATACCATGAGAAAGCAGGTGCTTTGGGAAACTCATGCCAAGGAGCCGTGCAAGGCTGGCCCTACTTTGAATGATTCGCCATAAGAGGATCGACCAGGGCCACCAAGTGCCCTCGTATCAGATGGGTTCATGTCAACAAAATCCAGGCATTCTTCACAGAATTAAGCCAGGAGGACACAGAGACTGGCATCTGGAAACACAAGTACATCTCATAGATGTCCCCATAAGAGACTTCCTCTGTAGGCAAATAGCTCCTCTTGAGGTGTTCTGAGTGGCCCAATATCTGAGGCTTTTTCTCCCTCGAATAGCTCTGTGCATCTCCTTTATGGCCATGTGGAATCCCAAGCCCAGTCATCGAACCCAGCGGGAAGCTGAGGGATGGGGTACTACCTATATCTACGTGTGCAGCAGAAATACCACAACATGGTCCTAAATGAGCAGCTGCCAGATGGATCCTGTTAACGTGTGAGTCTGATTTTATCATTCCTTTACTTGAAACCCTCTACTGGATCTCCATCCTACCCAGAATAAAACCAAGTTCTTGAATGAACCTTAAGGACATACACAACCTGGCACCTTGCTACCTTTCCACATCCCAACCTCACACTGTTCCTACCACAATGGCCTCTTGCTGTTTCTGAAATTCTCTAGCATCTCCAGCATGTTCTCATTTCAGGACCCTTAAACTGGCCACTCTCTGGGCCTGGGACACTTCTCCCCAGGATGTCCACATGGCTGGCATCCTTACCTCTGTCAGGTTTTCCTCAAATGTCATCTTCTAAGGGAGGCCCTTCTTTCTGCATAGAGATATATTAATGTGTCTCTCTCATATTTTTCTGCATAGCCATTTTCCCTTTTATCATACTATGTCATATTACAATATATTTCTCTTTTTTAAAAAAGATTTTATNTCTCATATTTTTCTGCATAGCCATTTTCCCTTTTATCATACTATGTCATATTACAATATATTTCTCTTTTTTTAAAAAGATTTTATTTTTATTTATTAGAGAGAGAGAGACAGCCAGCGAGAGAGGGAACACAAGCAGGAGGAGTGGGAGAGGAAGAAACAGGCTCCCAGGGGAGCAGGGAGACCGATGTGGGGCTCAATCCCAGGACGCTGGGATCACGACCTGAGCCAAAGGCAGACACTTAACGACTGAGCCACCCACGTTCCCCTACAATATATTTCACTTCCGTTTTCCGTCTGTAGAATAGAAGCTCTGCAAAGGTGGAATTGTCAGCTTTATTTACTGCCTAATCCCTAGAGCCTAGAATACCTGGAGAAGGAAGGAAGGAAGGAAGGAAGGAAGGAAGGAAGGAAGGAAGGAAGGAAGGGAGGAAGGGAGGAAGGGAGGAAGGGAGGAAGGGAGGAAGGGAGGAAGGAAGGAAAGAAGGAAGGAAGGAAGGAAGGAAGGAAGGAAGGAAGGAAGGAAGGAAGGAGGGAAAGAAGGAAAGAAGGAAAGAAGAAGGAAAGAAGGAAAAGATGATAGGTATCAAAATGCAGAGAAAGATCAGATCTTGGCTTTTCCTCTCAAGTTAAGTCTCCAGAGCCTTTATAAGTGTCAATTTCCTCCTGAGTAAAATAGGAACACTTCTTGCTCTATCTACCTTAATTACAGCTCTGCCTGTCCCGACACTTCAAAGCCGTAGGTATTGACAATTCTCACTTTAGGTGCTGAAGCATCTCTGAGTCTTGGAGTGGGGTCTTCCCAGAAAGTAGCATCTACACGTGGTCTGGCAGCTGCTAGCAGAGTGCCTGACATGGCTGAGGCTGGTCACTGGGCTCCATGAGGCTGAAAACTTTCTCAGCAGCCCCTCTGTGCATCTCAGTTTGTAAGATTTGGCATCAGTCACAGTGAAGAGCCCTGAGGCCCATCAGGCTCAAGTTCTGAAATCCCACCAAGCTGTGTCAAGTTTCTCTATCCAGAGACTCAACCTGGTCCTATGAACCCACTTACATGATAATTTCAACCCCAAAGGCACCAAGATGCGTGTCTACTTCTAGGGAGAGGCAGAATATGACGTGACGTCAGAGGCTGAGAGGCTTGGCCTCCTCATATCCCATCAGGATCGCCCTGACCTTGTCACCCCCCTACGTCTTTGTTCTCTTAGTTACTGTTGGAAGTATTGTCCAGATCTCACTGAGGATTAACTAAAGTACTACAAGTAAATCCCTCAATGCAGTGTTAGCACAGAGAAAGCACCCAGTAGATGTGAGGTCCCTTCTCCTACTTTTGAGAAAGACAACCTGCTCTTCCCTGACCTTCCTCTCCCACCACCTCCTGGTTCACCTTGGTCGTCAGTCCCAGCCTTGTTCTGTGCAAAGTTCAGCATTGAACTCTGAGACGAAGCTTGCAGGGCACCCCTCTTGGGAGCTCCCTCTGCTTCCTGCCGAGCCATCATTTATCCCGTCAAATCTTCTGACATGTTCTGCTACGTGAGGAATGTTGTGAGACATGAGGATAGGGTGCGTGAACTGGATTGCAAACTTTAAAGTACTGCACCAAATATGAAAGACAATTATTTTTAATGTAAATTTAAAGATAAAGACAGGGCACCTGGATACCCCAGTCAGTTGAGCATCTGACTTTGGCTCAGTCAAATGATCTCAGGGTCTTGAGACCGAGCCCCACATCAGGCTCCATGCTTAGAGGGGAGTCAGCTTTTCCTTCTCCCTCTCCCTTTGCCCCTCTCCCCACTCATGTTTTCTCTTTCTCTCTTTCTCAAATAAATAAAAATCTTTATTTTTTTCTTTCTTTTTAAATTTAAATTCAATTAGCCAATGTATTGTACATCATTAGTTCTTGATGTAGTGTTCAACAATTCATTAGTTGTATAACACCCAGTGCTCATCACATCATGTGCCTTCCTTACTACCCATCACCCGGTTACCCCATCCCCCATCTCCCTCCTTTCTGTAACCCTCAGTTTGTTTCCCAGAGTCAAGAGTCTCTCATAGTTTGTTTCTCTCTCTGATTCTTCCCATTCAGTTCTCCCTCCCTTCCCCTATGATCCTTTGCACTATTTCTTATATTCAACATATGAGTAAAACCATGTGATAATCGTCTTTCTTTGACTGACTTGTTTCACTTAGCATAATCCCCTCCAGTTCCATCCACGTCAGTGTAAGTGGTAGGTATGCATCCTTCCTGATAGCTGAGTAATATTCCATTTTATATATGAACCACATCTTCTTTATCCATTCATCTGTTGAAGGACATCTCGGCTCCTTCCACAGTTTGGCTATTGTGGACATTGCTGCTATGAACACTGGGGTGCATGTTCTTTTCACTACATCTGTTGGATAAAAAATCTTCTTTATCCATTCATCTGTTGAAGGACATCTCGGCTCCTTCCACAGTTTGGCTATTGTGGACATTGCTGCTATGAACACTGGGGTGCATGTTCTTTTCACTACATCTGTTGGATAAAAATCTTTTTTAAAAATCCTGCAGATAAAGGCAAAGAGAGAGGAAATTCCCATGCATCACAGATCAGTGATATGCACTTTCTCACATTTCACTTGATTCACAATGACAACCAGTTTAAAATTAGTCTCTGCATTTTAAAAATGGAGACACTGGGGCCTGGACAATTTAATTCCTGGGTTTATGTGGCAAACCTGGAGTGAAGGGGACACTCAAATACAGGTCTGACTTTCTAGATCATGCTTTTAGAACTTTGCCATGCTTCCCAGCAGGATATGTTTAGTAAGGCAGATAGTATTCCAAGCCAATTCTGACTGACCAAAGAGCTCATCATACAGATGTTCTCCACCAGTTAGAAGGGACCCCTCTCATCCCTTATTTTTTATTTGTACAATTAAGAAAACATTAGCTTATGAGAATAAAACTCCTGGCATAAGGTGTCATGAGAATAAAACTCCTGGCATAAGGTGTCATGCCTTGTTCATGTCTATTGTTACAGTAATCCTGTCACACAGTAGGTTATCACAAAAATTTTTGTTGAATGCATTCTTTATATTTAAAATTTTCATTGTTTTTTATAATTAAAAATCATAAGGCTCTTTATAACATATAAAGAAAGGAAAAACAAAATCACTCCTATTTTTACTATGCAGATGTAACTAGTGTTAATCTTTTGGGGTATTTTCTTCTAGTTCGAAATGTGCATGTTTTTAATTATTCTGTTATGACATTAAAATTAAACATAGCTATTTTTACTACTGTCTATTTTCTTTTCATTTTAAGAAAGTAAATTTCATTCTGTAGAAAATTTGAAAATTTAACAAGTCTGAAGAAAGGATATACAATGTGACTTTTCAAAAATAATGATAATCAAATATATAACTAATGACAATGACAAATAGCTCCTTTTGTTTATGTCTTCCACTTTTTCTATGCATTTTAATGTGCTTGAAATAATGGCATATATACTGCTTTTAAGCATAAGGAACTCAGACATGTTCCTAGTTCCTGAATGGAAGACAAAATACAAAGTGGCTTAATGACAGATAATATCTGCCAGTGGGTGGTATATTTCTTTCCAAAAACTCATGCTCCTCATATAAATTTTAAAGATGCAGAAAATTACTACTCACGTTCTGTGGTATTGAAAATGGTCATATGTCACTCTCAGCCACTCTGCATTTATAAAGACAAAATGGATTATTTCATTGTTGTTTATTAATCTTCTCAGAGGTGCTTTAAACATTTCAGTATTTTAGCAATAATTACCCAGCCTTTGAACAGAATAGTAGGAATTGTTATTTAAGTGGGCATCAATCATGGACAGATACTAACTGAATGATGCCAGTTTTGAGTGGGACTCAGAACAAGAAAAAGATTGTGCAGTAGGTCCAGAATGCAAGCCACTCTGCCATGTGCACCCTATGATCCAGATGCAATGGTGCTTGGAGTGTCAGTGGCAGACAGGGATGCAGGCTGGAGGCTTCTGTAGGCCTGTAGAGGGTGAATCATGGCACCGGCCTTAGGATTTTGGAGAAAAGCCCTTCCATCCTCTGCAGATAACTATGCTTCTTTTGAGAAACAGCTCTTGGCTTGCTACTGGACCATTAGGAAAGACTAAATGCTTAACCATAAGCCACGAAGTTATTCTGCAACCTGGGCTGCCCATCACAAACCAGGTATGATCTGACCCACCGTGTCATAACATTCGGAGTACACAGCAGCACTCCATCATCAAAAAGGAGTGGAATATATATGATTGGGTCACAGGAGGTCCTGAGGGGCACAAGTGAATCACATGAACAAGTGACCCAAATGCCCAAGGTCCCTGTTCCTATTACAATGCCCTCTTTCTCGTAGTTTGCATCTACAGTCTCATGCGTAGTTCCTACAATCAGTTAACGGAGGAAGAGAAGACAAGGCCTCATTTACAGATGGTTCTCCACAATGTGCAGGCACCACTCAAAAATGGACAACTCTAGCACTACTGTCAATTTCTGTGACATCCCTGAGGATGGTGGTGATGGAAAATCTTCCCAGTGGGAAGAACTCTGAGCAATGCCCCTGGCTATTTACTTTGCTTGGAAAGAGAAACAGCTCGAGATGCAATTATATACCAACTCATGGGCTGTAGCCACTGGTTTGGCTGAATGGTAGGGACTTGGAAGAAACATTATTGGAAAATCGGTGTCAAGGAAATTTGCAGCAGAGGTATACAGGTAGAACCCTCCAAATGGGCAAAAGTGTGAAGATATTTGTATCTCATGTGACTGCTCACCAAAGAATGACCTCGGCAGACAAGAACTTTAATAATCAAGTGGATAAGATGACCTAGTTTTGTGACAGTGAACCTCTTTCTTCAGCCACCCCTGCCATTGCCCAATGGGCTCCTGAACAAAGAGACGATGGTCTCATGGGTGAAGAATATGCACGGGCTCAGCACCATGGTCTTCCCCTGACCACAGACAACCTGGCTATGAACACTTCTGAGTGTCCAATCTGCCACTGATGTGGCACCACTGGCGTGATCACCCAGCTACCTGGTGGCAGGATGATCACTTGGACTGTCTCCATCATGGACTGGGCAACATTTTGTTCTTCCTGGAATAGACACTTGTTCTGGATGCAGATTTGCGTTCCCTGCATGCAATGTTTCTTCCAAAACTACCATTTGTGGACTCACAGAATCCCTTATGCATCGTCATGGTATGGCACACTGCATTGTTTCTGACCAAGAACTGCACGTCATAGCAAAAGAAATGCAGCGATGGGCCATGGTCATAGAATTCACTGGTCTTACAATGTTCCCCACCTTTTGAAGACTCAGCTGCATTGCCAGCTAGGTGACAGTATCTTTCAGAGCTGACACAGGATTCTCCAGAAGGCTGAATATGGTCTGAATTACAAGTTCAATATATGGTGCTGTTTCCCCCCATAGGCAAGATTCACAGGTCCAGGAATCAAGGGTGGAGGTGGGAGTGGTACCACTCACTGTTATCCCTAGCGACCCACTAGAAAAAGTTTTGCTTTCTGTTCCCGCAACCTGCTATTCTGCTGGCCTAGACATCTTAGTTGCAGAGGGAGAAATGCTTCCACCAGGAGAAACAGCAGTGATTTCATTGAAATGGAAGTTAAGACTGTCACCTAGACACTTTGGGTTCCTCCCGAGTCTGAACGAACAAAGAATAAAAGGCAGTTACTACGCTGGCTGGGGTGACTGAGCCTCACTACCAAGAGGAATTTGAATTACTTCTCCACACTGGAGGAAAGAAGAATGTGTCTGGAATATAAAAAATCCCTTAGAGTGTCTCCTAGTATTACCATGCTCTACGATTAAGTTCAATAGAAAATGACAGCAATCCAAATCAGGCAGAATTGCTAATGGCCCAAACCCTGCTGGGGCTGAAATGAAAATTTGGGTCACCCCACCAGGTAAAGACCATAACTGGATGAGGTGCTTCAGAAAGCAAAGGGAATACAGAACACAGAGTAGAAGAAAGTAGTTATAAATACCAGCTACAACCCTGTGACCAGTTACAGAACCTAGAACTAGAATTGTCATGGGTATTTCCTCCTTATTGTGTTATTTGTGTGTGTATATGAGTGAGTGTACACAAGGCATCTTGCTCTCACTCTCTCTCTCTATATATATATATATCAATTATATATATATATATAATGCAATTATATACCAACTCATGGACTCATATATACATATATATATATATATATATATATATATATATATATATCCATTGCTTTGTTTTCTTTCCTTTCGTATTCCCTTATCATGTAACATGAAATGTATTGACTTCATGTCATAGTACTTAAGTTTTGTTAATTTTACATTACAGTATTTAAGTTATGGGATACCAAGAACAGGAGTAAATATCACTCAAGGACTTTACCTCCTCTTCTGGAGAAGGAGTTAGCACAATTTTGGTTGCACTCAGCTCAGGATAGTTGTTTCATGTTAGGCAGAATTATGACCCTGCTATTGTCTTTATTTGGAAATTAAGGATGGTTTATGGAGACGTACATGACTGCCAAATTGACAAGGAGTGGGTTTTTGATGGTTAATATTATGTGTCGATTTGAATTGAAAAGGCTATGGAGTGCCCAGATTAAATATTATTTCTGTGTGTGTCCGTGAGGGTATTTCTGGATGAGATAAGTGCTTGGGTGAGTAAAGTGAGTAGAGCAGATGACCCTCCTCAGTGTGAGTGGGCATCGTCCAGTCTGTTGAGGGCCTGAGTAGAACACAAAGACAGAGGAAAAAGGGACCGGCTTTGTCTGACTCCTTGAACTGGCATATGGATCTTCTCCTGCCCTTGCCTGGAACTTATATCATTGAGCCCCAGAACCACACCAAGGATTTCCTGGGCCCCTGGTTTGCAGATGGCAGATGTTGCAACTTCTCACACTCCAGAATCATATGAGCCAGTTTCTTTTTCTTTTTTTTTTCTTAAGATTTTATTTATTTATTTGACAGAGAGAGAGACAGCCAGCAAGAGAGGGAACATAGGCAGGGGAAGTGGGAGAGGAAGAAGCAGGCTCCCAGCAGAGGTGCCCGATGTGGGGCTCGATCCCAGGACCCTGGGATCATGCCCTGAGGTGAAGGCAGACGCTTAACGACTGAGCCACCCAGGTGCTAGCTTATTATGGTAAGTTTCATATATCCTATTGCTTCTGTTTCTGTGGAGAACCCTGACAAATAGAGTGCACATTAGTTTTTTCCCTACTTAAAAATCCTCAAATGCAATTCTAGTAAAAGACACCTTGACATTCAATGCTCCAGACGTTCTAAAATTTGTTTCATGTCACACTGATTTTCTGTAATTTCAATTATGTTCTTAACTGCTTCTTAATGCTATCTGTAATTCTACTGTTGAAATGTTAGTGTCCTAGAAATTCTTCCTTATCTCACCCAGCTCCATTTATATATCACTCTATATTTCTTTATGACATTTGTCCTATTTTTAAGAAGCTATTGTTCCTTGCATCTCATCTAAGGATGCCAAAAATTTCGTAAAAAAAGCAAAAGCCATTTCCTGCCGCAGATCTTTGGCAAGGGTTTATTCTTCCTCTGACTCTTCATAATAATCTTTGGTAATCATTGTTCCAAGTTCCTGCGCTGTGGTTGTGGTCACTGTTGGCGTTCATATCCTTCAGGTGTTATGGCTTTCTCATCCTTAAATAAAAGATGTATCAAAGCCCAGTGTTTGCCAGAAGACCTCCGTATGAATGTTTCTTGACCTCAACTTCCTTCTGACCAAGTCCCCTTTTGTTAGGTATAACTACACACCAGTTGAACGTTCACAGCTCCTAGATAAATTCCACATTCTAACAGACTTTATTAACTGTGACTTTAATAGACTGAAGTGGAATTCTTCCCTAGGTGTTTCTGGATTTCTGCCTACATGAACCGTTGTTGAATATGAAAATAACCGCCAGTCCCCTACATGTACCGCTACCAGGGACTTCCTATATTTCTTTGCCTCCACAAAGGTGTAGAGATTATATTTTTTCCACCTCAAGATGCTATGCGTTACTGCCATTGAAGCTCTCCTTCTACCCCCCAGGCCCTGTCCAACTGACTTTCAAGAATAACCATATCTGCAGTAGTAAACTAAATTACGAGAAGGGGAAGGACCAGAACTTGCCTCAAAACAGAAGAGCCACACGGCCTAAGGGTGGCGCTGAAGAACAGACAGGAGGTGGCAAGCTGGCGGCCCACAGGAGGAATCTGACTCGGATGCATTTGAAATAGCACCATTTTTAAAATACAATTGGTGCAATACTAAACAAACAAACAAATAAATAAATAAAAGCACAGAAACAAAATCCAGATTTCCAGCTTCTCTTGAATTACGGAAAGATTTGGCAAATCTGTGTCTATGTTCTTGCAAGACAATTTGTTGTCTTTATATAAGGAGTATCTTCATTAGTTTGCCTCAGTCTTCTCCCTGGACAACTCACTCATTTTTGCTACCTTAGGCGTTTGAATTTTTTTTAATTGAAGCTGACATATAATATTAAATTAGTTTGGGGTACAGCATAGTGATTCAGCAGCAGTATACAGTACAAAATGTTCACCATGATGAGGGTATAAAAATATTATTGACTATATTCTATATGCCGTACTTTCATCCCTATGACTTATTTATTTCATTAAAAAAAAGATTCGTAAATATGGAGAAAAAACTGGTGTTTGTCAGAGGGCAAGTGGTGAGAAGATGGGCAAAAATCAATGCTTGAATTTTCAACCCTATAAACTCGAGTTTCCCACTGTATTTTTTCCTAAGGCCACCATAACAAATTATCACAAGTGTAGCAGCTTGAAACAATAGAAATTTATTCTCTCACAGTTGTGACGATCAGAAGTCCAAAATCAAGATGAGACCTTCCATGCCTCTTCCAGCTTCTGGTGGCTCCTTACATTCTTAGCTTGTGGCCACATTACTCTGATCTCTGTCTCAGTCTTCACATAGCCATATTTTCTCCATGTGCCCTGTTCTGTCCTTATAAGAACACTCTAATTGAATTTAGAACCTACCTGAATACAGTATGATCCCATCTCAATCCTTACCTCAATTATATCTGCAGAGACCCTATATCTAAATAAGGTCACATTCTGAGGTTCTGGGTAGACAAGAATTTCCACCAGGGAAGTCTTTCAGGGATACGCAATCCCAGAATGTAGATAATGAAAGAAGGATAATGACCCTTTCCACCTCTTCCGTACTGAAAAATTCCCAAAGAGTATACACGAGCCAATGGACAGTGCTCTTCTCTTCACTTTCATTGACCTTAAAGTTGGGAAAAAAAATCCTCCTGGATCCAACCTTTAGTTGATTGTCAGTACAAGTTTATGGCTGTATTTTGAGTTTATATCTTCTTCTAAGCCTTCTTAGGTATTTTACTGCGCATTACAGAGACGCTGTACCAGGGGCTGTTAGCAGACACCATCTTAAGCCAGCAGTCAGTGAATCAACTTTATAAGCTGCAATTTAGAAAATAAGGAAAGGATGAGCTTTTTTTTTCCCTCCAAGTATACTCCTCATTTCCTCCACACTCCTGCCTCCGACTCCTCTCTCCAAGTGCATCAATCACATTTGTGACTTTAGAGTACCATGGGAAGAAGGATAGCATTGCCCTGCGAGTATAGGGCTAAAGACTCCATGGGGCCAAGTGAGACACCATAATATAGCTGATGAGACCTTTAAAGTCTGAGCTCTAAAACTTTCATTTGCTAATGTTGCTTAAATAATGAAAACAATTCTAGGTTAGGAAAATGTTAGTAATCAGCTCCATGCAATAGCTATTGTCACTGATTTGTATATTTAATGAAAAAACTAATTACTACATATGCATTATTTTATTATGATTAATATACCATATCAAATGAGTAAGAGTGAAAGCTTTTAAGAACAAGAAAAATGTCTTATCCTAGGAAAACTGAAGGAAAAAAAAAGAAAGAACAAATATCTTAAAATTTTCAAAGCCCAGCTCTGGAAACCAAGGTCTAGAGCAGCAAAAGGACTTACCCTAAGTCACCCTGCTAATTGGCAAGGAAATGCTAACTATAACCCAGGCTTCCAGCCTTCTAGATCATTGTTCTCTACATATATAACACAATTAAGTCATTTAACCAAGTTGGGAATGTATCATCTTCCATACTAATTCCATTCATTCTTATGCATCTCTTTTCCAAATACTTTTACAAAGGACATTATGTCATTTGATTCCCACAATAATCCTGATATGGAAATGGTAGGTATCCTTTTACAATTAAGGAAATAGAAGATAAAACCTTCCCAACCTGACACATTAATTCATTGAACTCCACTCACCTATCTGACATGAGGCCTCCAAAAGCAAAGATGTCTCAGAACCCTGAAGTTAGTGTAGTCTGGAGAAGGAGAAAGATTGACCAGACACGACAGGCAAAGTGTCCTAACTTCTCAGGTGTGCCTGAGATGCTAAGGGGGTGAAGAACCAGGTAACAAGAGAGCAGAAGTTAGAAAAGGATTTACATCTGAACTGAGGCTAAAGGATAAACGTTCACCAGCTACAGAAGAAAAGAAATAGAATGCCAGCTGAAAGGAGGGAATCACAGTGGACAGAAGACACATGGCACAGCCTTTCAACATGGCTTCTGGGAAGGGCACAAGTCGGAAAGGAGAGCCACAGATAGATTGAGACCAGGTAAAGAAGGCCTTTCTATGCTAGGGTGAAGAGTTTGAACTCAATTAGCCAAACAGGTGCAGGTTCTTAAAATAAGAGTGTGACATGATCAGATTTGCGTTTGGAATTCAAATGCACCCCGGGTTCAGGCAGGTAACAAAAAGGAAAAGTGCAAAACCACAGTGAGGAGAAGTGATGACAAACTGGAGAGAAGTCTGATGCCTGAAAGAAAACAAACTGAGGGTTTTAGAGGGGAGGGGAGTGGGGTGGGGGGATGGGCTAGCCCGGTGATGGGTATTAAGGAGGGCATGTATTGCATGGAGCACTGGGTATTTTATGCAAACAATGAATCGTGGAGCACTGCATCAAAACTAATGATGTACTGTATGGTGACTAACATAACATTATAAAAATAAATAAATAAACATACATAATCTCCTCCAGTCCCATCCATGTTGCTGCAGATGCTGTGTAATCATTCTTTCTGATGGCTGAGTAATATTCCATTGTATGTATGGACGACATCTTCTTAATCCAGTCATCTGTTGAAGGGCATCTCGGTTCCTTCCACGATTTAGCTATTATGGACGATGCTGCTGTGAACATTGGGGTGCATATGGCCCTTCTCTTCACTACGTCTGTATCTTTGGGGTAAACACCCAGTAGGGCAATTGCTGGATCATAGGGTAGCTCAATTTTTAACTTTTTAAGGGACCTCCACACTGTTTTCCCAACTGGCTGTACCAACTTGCATTCCCACCAACAGTGTAAGAGAGATCCCCTTTCTCTACATCCTCTCCAACATTTGGTTTCCTGCCTTGTCCATTTTTGCCATTCTAACTGACGTAAGGTGGTATCTCAATGTGGTTTTGATCTCAATTTCCCTGATGGCTAATGATTTTGAACATTTTTTCATGTGTCTGTTAGCTATTTGTATGTCATCATTGGAAAAGTGTCTGTTCATTTCTTCTGCTCATTTTTTGATTTGATTATTTGATTCCCATGTATTGAACCATGAGAGAACTGTGGACTCTGGGAAACAATCTGAGGGCTTCAGAGGGGAGGGGGGGGTGGGGGATTGGGGTAGGCCAGTGATGGGTATTAAGGAGGGCACATATTGCATGGTGCACTGAGTGTAATACGCAAATAATGAATCATGGAACATTACATCAAAAACTAAGGATATACTGTATGGTGACTAACATAATAAAGAATTATTATAAAAATAAATAAACATACATAAATACATGCATACAAACATAAAAAGAACTGGCTCCTATTGGGCTTCACCCACCTGTTACTCTGTGTGAACCAGTGTGGTCCAGATCATTTGAATTTTCAAGAGAAACTGACGATGTGTATTTTTATGTAAAATCATCTGATTTTTCTATTTCAATATCTTATTGCAAAAAGCGTTTTGGACCAAAAAGAAAAAGGAAATGCAGCAGTGGGCTGCTTTTACCCAGTGAGCCATCATTTTGTCACTTGACCTGCATGCATGGTAAGAGTCTAGAGGCAGGGAGAACAGTTAGGGATCTATTGCAAAAGTACAAACCTAAGGCAGAGCAGCGAGGAAGAAAAGAAGGGAGAGAGATGGCTGACGTCAGAATGCAGAATGTAGCGGCGCCGGGGTGGCTCATTGGTTAAGCGTCTTGACTATTGATTTCAGATCAGATCAGGTCAGGATCTCAAAGTCTTGAGATGGAGCCCCATATTGGGCTCCGCACTCAGTGGGATATCTGCTTGGGATTCTCCCTATCCTTCTACCCCTCCTCACTCTTGTGCATGCACGCTCTCTCGTTCTCTCTCTCAAATACATAAATAAATCTTAAAAAAAAAAAAAAAGGGAAAAAGAATATAGACTGGAAGGAAGCCACCAAGTGGCAGATGGAGCAATGTGACTAGATGTTTCAACTCTGGTCTGTGATTTAGTCCTTGGTGAGATTGTTTGGAATACAGGTATAGGTTTTACTTAAAAAAAAAAACACAAAAAATACAAAAACAAACAAACAAAACATAGAAAGAAGTAGCAAAGAATGAGTTCTAAAAAGCAAGCCTCCAATACCACCCAAAACCAACTTCCCGTGAGCCCTCCAAGTTGAAAATGGCACACAGCAGCTCCAGTTTGGATTCAGAGCTAGGTTGAAAAAGAAGACTAGTGTTCTCTTTGTTTCTTTGCTTCAGCCTCTGAGGTATTCAGTTAATGTTCTCTGCCATAAAAAAAGAAATGGTTGGTCTCCTTTCCCTAACTATGCTGTCTCTCTGATTTAAGTACTTTTCACCTGTGAATGTCCTTGGTTACTCCTAAACTGTATTCTGTCCTATAAAAGGCACTAAATTAAAGACTGCTTTGGCTCTATGTTTTAGTGAAGTGATTTTGAAAAGTGCTGTAAGGTTTCTCCTCCCTTTAGAGAGCCAGTGAAGTTCATCTTAAATGTCACCTCCTTTCTGCAACTTGCTTTACAAACCCCCACCCCCACCTTTTTAAGACTCAGCTCAGATGACCTCTCCCCGATGAAGCCTTTCACACCACACCAGCACCCCCTGGCAACCTCGGATTGGGTCAATGCACCTTGACTATATAAATCATCTGTCACCATCTAATTAATTTCCACTCTTGAAAACCTAAAAGCCATGCCCAGTACAGCAGCTAGACTGGTCTTCTTAAAATATGTCAAAGCATTTCATTGCTCAACTTAAATTCTCTGCTGGCTTTCCTCTGCAGTTAGAATAAAGTATAAAGTCCTTTAAATGATTTACAAAACCCTGGATTATCATCCTGTCTGCAACTTCTGCCGCTCTTTTCTTTGTTCTAATGCTGAAGTACAACTGTGTAAGGACCTCAGTTGTTGCTCTCTGAAATCCACACATACACATGCTCTGAGGCCATGCTTCCCATGGGCTGCTCCTAGCCAACGGCTGAGCGGGAAAGATACTAAGGCAGTCTGGTCCTAGGGACATGGGAATCCTCTGGCCAACAGTTTTGGCTTGGGGACCCACCATCAACTGAAACTCTCTTAGGCTACATGGCACTCAGACTTTTCCTACCCGCCTGCCTTCCTTCCCTCTCCCCTCCGTTCCATGAGGAATGGCCTAGTTCCCTCCAGCCCCTTCCCCCATACTCCTTTAAAGGTCTGTATCTTACTTTTGCTCCTCCCAGAACCTAAGCGGACACTACAGTACTTAACTAAATCTTTGTCTATTTTTGGGTTTATATGTATATATTGAGGTTCACCACTAAAATGCTATCTCCTTGAAGGAAAGGCTCTTGTTAGATTCGCTCACTGCCACGTCCATAGCACGAGCACAATCCCTGCATTGAGCAGGTCCTTGTTAATATTTGTCCAATTTTGTACACAGGTCTATCAACACACTGACACATTATATTGAAATCATCCAGGGGCGCTTGGGTGGCTTAGTCAGTTAAGTGTCAGACTCTTGATTTCGGCTCAGGTCCTAATGTCTGGGTTATGAGCTCGAGCCCCACATCGGGCTCTGTGCTGTGCGCAGAGCCTGCTTAACATTCTCTCTCTCCCTCTCCTTCTGCACCTCTCCCCACTCAGAAAGAAAGAAAGAAAGAAAGAAAGAAAGAAAGAAAGAAAGAGAGAAAGAGAGAAAGAGAGAAAAAGGAGGAAGGAAGAAAGGAAGGCAGGCTGAGAGAGAAAGAAAAAAAAGGAAGAAAAAAAAGAAAAAAGAAATCATCCATGTGCCTACCTTTATCTCTCACTAGGCGGTAGAATTTCTTGAGAATATTCTGTTGATGGGGTTTGTAGGCCCAGCGTGTAGTGCAGATCCTGAGGCACAGCAGAAGCTTGACTCATGTTTGTTCAGTTGAGATAACAACGCCTCCTCCCTTGCTCACTTGGCCCACACGCCCCAGACAGCACGTGCTGAATCCCGTCTTCCACAATGCTGTCTAGGTTACCCTCACATAGCACTTCCTGTGTCCTACATCTCTGCGAATGTGCCCACCATTCCCCCTGAGTCCATGAATTCTTCTCCTTCCCTGGCCTTCTACCACCCCTCAGCATTCCAGCCTAATCAATCACCAACTTCTATCCTTTTTACCTCCTAAGTATTTGCTCATTTAATGCACTTTTCTCAATTTCTAATGCAAGCACCTGGATCGAGGCCACCATCATCTCTCTCCTTAACCAAAGAACCCCCCCTTCCTAGGCCCCTCGTCCTCCACATTTGCATCCCTCCCATGCATTTCCTATCCAACAATGAAAGTGTTCTTTCTAAAAGGCAATCTAATCACACCCTGTTTACAGCCCATTCCCATTTCAAAGTCTGCTGAGGAGGACTTTCCAGGCAGATGCACTCATTCCTGCCCAGCCTCCTTCCCCACTCTAAACACATCTCACCTGACTTTTCAGCCACAGGAGCAGTTTGCTATGCCCAAACTACCTCCCTCTTTCAGGAAAACTGTCTTTCTCTAACTCACTCCCACCTCCATCACACTAATTTCTGCTGATGTCTCTTCAAGAAGCTTTCTAGAGACAGGTCCAGTAGGGGTAAAGTGGTTTTCTGTTGAATTCCTATAGAAACCTTAACTACTCCCAACGTGATGCTTGTCTTAGTCAATGTGGGCTGCCATAACAAAAACACCATAGACCAAGTGGCTTAAACAACACACATTTATTTCTCACAGTCCGGAGTCTGGAAGTCCAAGATGAGGGCAGATGCAGTGTCTAGTGAGAGCCCACTTCCTGGTTCACCGATGGTGTTCCTCTTGCTGTGTCCTCACATGACAGAAGAAATAAGAGATCTCACTGGAGTCTCTTGCACAGGGGCATTAATTCCATCCCTGAGGACCCCACCCTCATGACCTAATTATCTCCCAAAGGCCTCACCAATACCAACACACTGGGGGGGGGTAGGATTTCAACAGATGAATTTGAAGGAAGACACATTCCGTCTATAATAGTATTTATTACACTGACTTCTTTAATTGTTCCTCAACTAAGCTGTGTGACTCGTGTTTTTAAAACAAAATTAAGGGGCGCCTGGATGGCTCTTGTTAAGCGTCTGCCTTCAGCTCAGTGCTTGATCCTGGGGTCCTGGGATCCAGCCCCACATCGGGCTCCTCCACTGAGAGCCTGCTTCTCCCTCTCCCACTCCCCCTGCTTGTGTTCCCTCTCTCGCTGGCTGTCTCTCTCTCTGTCAAATAAATAAATAAAATCTTTAAAAGATAAAAATAAAAAAATAAAACAAAATTAAGATTTGACCAAGTTACCCCATTTCTTCAAATCCTTTAAAGATTCCCCCATCGCTTCCAGATGTGAATGTGCCCTCCTATATCTCATCTCCCCACTCCATCCAAAGCTCTTACCATTCCCAGCTATAAACATAGCCTCACCATGCAAACTAGCTCACAATCTTTGCATGTATTGCTTCTTTTGCCTAGACTACCTTTCCTCCTCTTTCTTCTGGGCACTTAGTCCCCACCTTTCAATACCCATCTTGAGTATCCTCTCTTCTGTGAAGTCTTTTTTTTTTTTTAAGATTTTATTTATTTATTCGACAGAGATAGAGACAGCCATCGAGAGAGGGAACACAAGCAGGGGAAGCGGGAGAGGAAGAAGCAGGCTCCTAGCAGAGGAGCCTGATGTGGGGCTCGAACCCACAACGTGGGGATCACGCCCTGAGCCGAAGGCAGACGCTTAACCACTGCGCCACCCAGGCGCCCCTGTGAAGTCTTTTGATACCTCTTTCCTCCAGGTGGATTTGACCACCTCTTCTGTAAACCCATGTTATTTGCTCAAATTCCTATTACTCAGGGCATTTCTTGGTTTATAATTCTAACTTTGCATCTGCCAGTGGACAACAAACTTCTCAAGGCAGCGTCAAGGTTTTTATTCAGCTTTCTTTTCCCAGTCCTGCTGCATACAAAGAAGTGGTCGATAGAAATTCATTGAGTCAACAAATGAATGAACAGCTTCATCCGTTCTTCAGGGATGTACAATGTTTCCCTCTCCAGTTATTCTGTCTCCTGTGAATTACAACATATAGGATTGCCTTATTTTCTGAGCTCTATACATATATAGCAATACAATCTTTCTTAGTAGGTTCTAAACATCTAAAGAGCAGGGGAAAAGCTTTACAGCCTGTTTCTGTGCCTTGCACATAGAGGAGCTCAATCTACTTTTACTGATTGATTGTTATTGCTAGATCTACTATTCCTTTTTGATTCAGCAACTTACTGAAAAAATTAAAAAAGAAAGCCTTCTCAGAAATCAAACAACAAAATCACAAAATGTTCTTTTCTAAAAATAACACATCCCCAAAACACTCAAGGCAAGAGCTGTGTGCTTTCTCCTCTCCCATTAATGAGAGAAAGATACGACTTCCTCAGTTTTCATTTTGTCTGCGTCATGTCTGTGTTGCCTGGAGATTTGTGGCTGTTGTTTCAAAAAAGATCAAATGACAACAGGAGATGGATGGTCTCCTTGATTAAAAAGTGGCACTCAAATACATCAGCTTCCTCAGATTCAAGGAGGAGAGGGTTATTTCACAGCTAGTGCCTACTCCAGAGGCACGAATCCCTGGGAGCAGCAGAGGCTGGCCATCCCCCATCCAGATCTGCTTGCACAGGATTCCTAATGTGATGCCGTGTAGAGCAGAATCACAAGGGCTTATGATTTGCTATTCGCTGACTCAAGGTCATCTGCGTTCAAATCCCAGCTCTGAGGGTTACTAGCTCTGTGACCCTGGGCAAGTTCCTTAGCCTCTCTAAACTTTGATTTCATCACTGGGAGAGTGGGGGGTGATAATATCATACCTAATGCAGCTGCTGGTGTGGTTGGACGAGATAACACAAAGCATTTAGCACTGCCTGCTTCTTAGTGCTCAGTAATGGCAGCCATTATCATTTTGTAGCCAGAACTGCATGTGTCATAGTAGCTACCAAATGTTGGACACTTACTAGGTGCTGTATACTCTATGCTAGTTGTTTTTATATTGATGAATTTACTCATAAATCTCAAAGCAGTCTTTAATCAGGTTTTATCCTCATTTTATAGTTGGGGAAGCTAGGTTTCCATGAGGCTAACTAACTTATCCAATACCACGCACTTGTTTTGGTGGTCTTTGTGGCAGAATGAGTTGCCCACTTTTCCAGAGTCCAAAGTTTCTGTTTTCTGTCCTAAACGAGTGGGCGGGAGCCAGAACCCTGAATCCCATCCAGCTCCTACAACTTCTGGAAGGATTTGTGACACAGCGGCAGTCTGGCCCAGTGGATTCCCATTAGTACCACTAACTTACTAGTAATTTGGACTTTGGCCCCATGTTTCTCCTACACTGGGCCCACATTTGAGTTTCAATGGCTCCTTTAATCACTTTAGTTGAAGAGTATTGGTCCTCAGATCTTCCCACTCTAAGGGAGGAAAAGCGGGGGGAAAAAAGCCAAAGCAGAAAATCCTTCCCTACCATCACCACCGACCTAGAAGGGAAATGGCCTCAGCTGTCCTGCCTATACTCCTCTCCCACGGAAACATGATGGCCACAGGTTTCTAGAGACCACCCACGAAGCTGGAAAGACCCCCTCGGCCTTGTTTTGTCCCCACAGGACTCATAAAGAGTAAACCACTGGCCCCCCTTCTCTCCCCATCCCCCTAAAAATATATGACCTCTCCTTTTTCCTTCCTACTAAATATTCCCATCCACCTAGCACTGCAGCTTTTATGTATTTGTCAATCAATCCTTAATCTATCAGAGCATCCTCTTTGGGCGGTAATTGTGGGAGACAGAAAAAGGCCTTGAGCTCCCTCTAGAGGTTGATATAATGTGACCAACCCACAGGATTCTTGCCTTGACTTAGAGAGCTGCAGGTGGTGGCCAGGGGCAATGTCGCATTCATCTGTGTGCGCCTAGAGCCTTACAGGAATGAATTCAAACCAGCGTATTCTCCCCTGGAAAAGTGAACCAGGGCCAAAGTGTCAATTTCAACAACTCCCTCCAAGTAAGCAGAGACAGAGACAACTGCTCTCTCCCATGGGAAGGCGGGTCACTTTGGCCCCTGGAGCCTGCCGCGTCTCAGCAGAAAAGTGGAAAGCAACAGAGGGGCCAGCCATCTAACCCCCAGGCTGTGAGCTCTGGGGCCCTACCTGGCCTCTAGAGACAGGAACAGAGAGAGAAAGTGATTCCACCTGGCACCAAACACTGACCAGTGAGAGGCACCCAGGGTGATCACCTGCCTAGTGCCAAGCCCTGGAGCAGCACAAAGGCTGCCTGCCTCAGACAGACAAAAAGCCAGACACTGCATAAAGCACACTTGTGTCTGCAGCACCGCTGGCTACATTTCCTGCTCCTGTGCTCAGCCCGTGCTTGGGAAATATTTGGTACTTGGTAAATATGTTTTTCGAATAACGTTGAAGGAGCACACATCTAACAGCTGTCCTGTGACTGTTTGCCCTAACTAGTGTAGAGTGCACTCATTGTGGGCAGAAGTATGTCCCCCAAAAGAAACAGATTCCATTTCTAACTCACAGTGCCTATGAATGCAACCTCATTTGGAAGTAGGGTCTTTGTAGATGTATTCAAAGCTAAGAGAAAGTCATATTGGATTCAGGTTACCCTTAATCCAATGACAGCTGTCCTTATAAGAAGAGGAAAATTTAGACACAAACGCACAATGGCATAGGAGGGAACACCATGTGATGGCAGAGGCAAAGATTAGAGTGATATATCCAAAAGCCAAGGGACACCACGGATTGCTGGCAACCGTAAGAAGCTAGGAGAGATGCATGGCATGATCCTTTCCTGGAGTCTTCTGAGGGAGTCTGACCCTGCTGGCATCTCGACTTCAGACTTGTGGCCTCCATTACTGTGAAATAATACATTTCTATTGTTTTAAGTCATCCAGTTTATGGTAATTTGATATGGCAGCCCTACCAAACTAATACAGCACCTTACTCTTTTCTCAGTGCAGTGAAATGAAAATTTCAGGGCCCCCACAGAGGGAGTATTACATCACTTATTCTCCCCGAAATAGCCAAACAACACCCAGCTGTTATTTTCACTGCTTCCAGTTCTCTGCCTGAAGATAAGGCGTTCCAGTCATGCAAACAGTTTGGGGCTTAGAATTCAAGGACATACCATAGAGGGGTTGCTGGTAATGTCAGCTAAGGCTCTGTAGTTCCCACAGGGCTTCTTTTCTAAGCAAGAGGAGAGGAGAACAGGAACAGAAATTATGGTCATACTTCAATTTCCTCATGTGGGACACCGAGCAGCAGCTTTTCCCTAATCTCTTTGTAAAAATATATTTTGAAAAAGAAGACGTATTTCCCAACAATACAGGGCATTACAGACATTACATGCTCTCTGGCCTAGTTGCAGAAATAGCTTATCGTCTGCTTAAGGACAATAAACAATCGTCATGATGTGTTAATCTCATATGCTTCCCAGGAGAAGGGAAAATCATCACATGGAAGTAATAGAGGGTTTCAACAGCTTCCCTCCCTGCAAAAAGGGATTATTCTCAGAGCCCTCCCTTCAAGGATCTCATCCCTCTGGACTGAGAGCTTCCCAGGAGAGGAACAGCCCCTTTTTGTCCTCAAATCCGTGATACCTAGTGCCAGGATGGGCATCTTGGAGGTTCTCTGAAAAAATTGGGATGGAAGGGCTGGAGATGGACAGGGTCCACCAGTTGGAGGGATCTGAAGCCTCCAAGGTCTCCTGGTCCATCCTCTTCCTTCCAAAGTCTGTAAAGAGATAAAGAGACTCTTTCATCTGAATTTTCTTTATTGGTTAACATTAATTCAGGGTTAAATCTTCCATAAAAATCCATTCATGCAATGACTGGGCTTCAGTGAAGCCACCTAAAGTGCCCAAGACAACATGTTTAAAAATCCTTTCCATTTAAGTCAGTCTGAACACAGCATTGTTCAAACCTACCTCGTTCTAGGATAGTTGCTTCTAATCGGCCTGACTCCTTGCAATCCCTTCTGTCAGCATTGACCTTGGGTCTCTATATTTGCTGACTCTCTTGACAGACTGTTATGTTGTCTTCCCAACAGGGCTCCTGGAAAACCCCCATTTGGCCCAAGCCCCAAAATTCCCTCTGATTAGCTCTCTTGGAACTCATCCTGCCGAGTGGGACGGCTGCCCCTACCCATCCTGATTCTGGGAGTTGGAGTCTCTGCTTTGACTGCAGCAAGGAGTCCTGACAGCGCAGCTCTCCCTGACCTATGGGCTCTCCGCAGGCTGTCCTTGGTAGGTTCATTAACCAGCCACATGAGCAGTGAAGCTCAGACCCCCGTTCAGAAACAAGATCTTCTCTCATTGCATCATTTAGGTTTTTGAGGTAATAGGAGACTTTAAGAGAACAGACAGGGCCAGATTCTAAAGAGGTGTTTTATATTATCTTTTTTTATTATTATTATATTGTGTTAGTCACCATACAGTACATCCCCGGTTTCTGATGTAAAGTTCGATGCTCCATTAGTTGCGTATAACACCCAGTGCACCATGCAATACGTGCCCTCCTTACTACCCATCACCGGTCTATCCATTCCCCCACCCCCCTCCCCTCTGAAGCCCTCAGTTTGTTTCTCAGCGTCCATAGTCTCTCATGCTTCATTCATGTTTTATATTATCTTGACTAAACCTTGGTGATGGTTAGATGAAGGAATCAGAATGAAATGAAAAGAGGAAAAATGGGTCAGAATATAGGAACAGCTGCTTTTGCAAGCAGCTTTAGGAAAGATCCAAAAGCTGAATTTCTATCAATTAGGGAGAGGGTAATTCAGATACTAGCAGGAGGGGGGCAGGTGGTAGCAGGTCCAAATATCCTGAGATGTTATCATGGAAATTTAAAGATCTACATACACACACACACACACACACACACACACACACACACACTTTCCTAGCCCAAGCACCCAAGTATTTGGCTCTCTAGGGTCTAGAAAATCGAAGTCAACACAGTGACTTAGAAAGGAGGCCAAGCTGAGGTTAGCAGTAGGAGTCCGGCTGGAGGAAATGCAAATGGACCTGGTGAAGACATTTTTTGAGAATGAGAGGTTCATTAGAGCTCCCCAACAGTGTACACGGCCTATTACCACGACAGTGACATCAAGGTCCCAGAGGAATCTTGGGTCAGGCCACTCCTGAATCTTACTCAATTTACCTAAAAAGTGGCAGTAATGACATCTCAATACTGCAAGGACACCTGGAAGGATTTTATGAGGCAATTACTGTTAAGAACTTTTGAAAGTTACCAATTCCAAACAAATAGAAGGGTTATAATTTGTCTACGAGAAATTCCTCTAACTTCCAAAGACACAGAGCTTGCTTATGGGAGGAATTGGGGCATTAAATTCTGAGATGTGGTCTGGGTTGACCAAGGTGCTTGTAGAATGAATCATCTCACAATTAGGCGACCTTGGTGGACAGCATCAGGTGAAAGTGTATTTTGTGCTATTGGGTGAATTTCCCTGAATATTGGGA
The DNA here is from genome assembly GCF_002007445.2 of Ailuropoda melanoleuca. Taxonomy (NCBI): domain Eukaryota; kingdom Metazoa; phylum Chordata; class Mammalia; order Carnivora; family Ursidae; genus Ailuropoda; species Ailuropoda melanoleuca. The sequence goes on from NC_048228.1 coordinate 100,881,527, forward strand.
CTATGAGCAAGAAAAGCATGCAGTGAAATCGGAGTCAACAGTGGGGTCCAGTGAAGAGCCTTCAGTGGGAAATCAGGACAATTGGATTCTCATACCAGGTATAGCTATGCATGGGCCTGTGTCATCAAGCATCATTGTGCCTATTTGCTCACTGTAAAATAAAGGTGACATCTCCTAGTTGTTTCCACATATGATATTGTGTGTGTGTGTGAGTGTGTGTTTGTGTACACATGTAATGCTTATGAGAGAAGCATTAACCTTACTCGTGCTAAGCCCTGGATTTTGCTTTACTTTTTCCCATCAAGATATTTTTATGAAATTCTTAGAATATGTTTAAAAGAGCCCATTTGGGTTTATAAGAGCAGGCTCCAGCCAAATGAAGAGCAACTCTACATGCATGCCTTCATTCACGTGCTGCTGTGTTCCTTAAACTCAACACCGGCTGACTATCCTTCTGACCTTATCCAGATCCACTGGCATCTCAACTGTGCACTGGCTGACCCACCAGGACCAACCAGTCCTGCACTGGGGGAAAAGTGTGAGCCTCCATTTGGTTTCCAATGACCCCCAAATGGCTCATGAGAGAAAAATGCTGGGGCTCAGGGCTAGTCTTATTCTCTTCCTGAAAGGTACGTGTTGGGTGGGAGGCCCACCACCAGTAGGGAAAGCTATGAAGACGTTGAAGTCATTAAGAAAGCATTTAGGGTCTTCAGTGGTTTGAGAAGAAGCCCAGAGTGGCTTGGGAGGGAAATGGATTCAAGTAGACATTATGGGACTACTTGAAACTCCTTTAGACCCAAAACATGTTTCTTTCCCTACTCAGAACATTTTTATAATCAGATTTCACAGCAAAGCCAGCTGGAAACAAAATAAACCAGAAAAGGGTGTGTGTGTGTGTGTGTGTGTGTGTCCAACTCCTGCCTTATGCCAGTAAAGATGAATTTCCTTCCATAACATACACTCCGAGATTCATTCAGCTCCCTAATCCCTGCAGCTCCCAGGTACACTCAAAGGGATAGGAAGCATAGAGGCATCATCCTGATTCCCAGGGCTAGGCAGGGCACCCCCATTCCCCATACGTTCCACCAGGATGGATTGTGTCACTGTGGACAAGTTACTAACCCTTTCAGGGTTTCAGTTTCCTCACTGTAAAACAAAGATGGTAACTGTGCCTATCTATGGGGTTGGGATGAAAATTCAACAAGATACTTCATGTAAATCATTTACTCTAGTATCTGAGTTTTTAAAGGGGCTAAAACATCATCCCAGCAATAAATAATAGCACTATCATCATTATTATTATTATTATTATTATCCTTGCTGTTAGTACTCTCACAGCCCTACACAGTCCCAAACTGCATTTGTGTGTTTACCTGTAGGATCCTCCCAATACACAGAGAAGCCCTCTGAAGGCGAGGACAGAGCCTGTCTCATCATCACTCTGCCCCCAGCCCTTTGCTGAGTGCCTGACTTACAACAGGGGCTTGGGATGTGTCCTGCAGAATGAATGAAGGGTTTGAAGCAGTGGTTCTCAGCCCTGGTTGCCACTGGCATCACCCCAATAGCTCTAAAAATCTTGACGTCCAGCCCCCTCTCCAGGAATTCTGAGTGAACTGATCAAAACTGAGGCCTGCCATGAATAGTTTTTCCAAATCTCCCTCCAGGGGCTCCAGGAGGCAGCAGGAGTTGAGGACCACTTCGGAGTCTCAGTGATCAGCCAGGCCGGCCCTGAGGCTCTCGCTCCGGCTGCCCGCCTCCGACGTGGTTGGCAAGACAAAGGAGCCCCTACGGACACAGTTTGCTGGGATCAGAAGGGTCCCGTCCTGAGGGCTAAGCGGTGTCTTCCCGCTACCCAGCGCTGCTGGCCCCGCCGGCTCCCCGCGGAGCACAGGGCAGCCCTCATCCTGCAACATGGCCCAAAACAAAGTGCAGCTGCTTTTCTTTTACAGCAAATTCAGGCATCTCAGCTCTCAGTGAAAATCATTTGCAGGCCTTGTGGGATAGAAGAGAGAAAATAACGTCTAAAATATATAAATAATTCAAGGCTGAGTTTATTCATGATGCCGTGTTTTCTGCAAGCACTGGTTTGTATAATCTTTCTTACACTGCCGGTTGGGCTGCCTCCATAGCATTTATTACTGCAGACAACCGTTAGAAGCTGTTTTGATTTATGCATCTACATTCTGTTATGGAGGTAAGCTTACAGCACACTGCGGTTTCTGCTGCTGACACTGTAGAAAGAGAAAAAAAAAAAAGAAAGAAACAAAATGACTGAAGGAAAGAATGGGGAATAGTCATTCTGCCAGTCTTCGAAGGGCAAAAGAAATGGGCTTACATACTTTCATGAAATATTTAATTAGTTATCGGGAACACACACTCACACTCACATACCCGTGTAAGACAAAAAAAAATGTTAATCAAACTTTTTCTAAGGGACAGCTTAGTCTTCTAGGGGATGGGGATACATGGGTGAATAAAGTAGACAGAATCCTTGCTCTTCATAACATTATCTGGTTCCACCAATATCCTCCTGGGGAAAATGATGCTGCCACCATCTCTGTCTCCCCAGTAATGCTCAGCACAGGGTTGATGCATGGTAGACATTCCATATCTGTTGACTGAATGAGTGAATCCAAGATGAGGAATAAAATGAAGTTACACTGTCAAGATCCCTTTGTAGTTATCTCTTTTTGTAACAAGATTAGAAAAACCACCCAAAGCCTCACCCAATAAGCATTTATTGTCTGGGTCTCAAAGATGGCATGGCTGGCTGCCCATGGACCAAGTCAGCCTCTGCTGGAACAGTTGGGGTGACTCAGCTGTGCCCCACATGTCTCTCATTCTCCAGGAAGCTGCACACCATGTCCTTGTGGCTGCAGCAAAAGAACCGAGAGTAGGTAGAAACACGCAGATCTCTTGAGGGTTGGGTTTGGAACGAGGAAACCATTACTTCCGATGGATTCTATTGGCTGAAACAAGTCACAAGACCAGCCCAGATTCAAGGCATAAAAGAGTCCATCTTTAGCGGGAGGATCTGGACAGTCACAGGCAAAGGACAAGGCTAAAGAGGTGAAGAACCGAAGCCACCATTGAAACCAGCCACAGGTACCCAGCAAATTAGCAAAGAGCTGTGAATGGAACCAACCTCCTAAGTGAGGTCTACTGTCCTCTCCAGTAGCACCCAGGCACATTCCCACCCACACCCTGAACAAGGCTCCCCGGTGAGTTCAGGGAGAAAGTATGTGTGTGTCTGAAAATAGGACAGTGTGTCCTGAGTATCCTCCCACCTGGGTCCCGGATCTCTTCGCCTGGGCTCCACCTAGCACTGTCTCCTGCCTCTGAGCCACTGCCCTTGCTCCCACTAGTTCTTCCTGCGCCATCTTAACCCACCACCATAGGAGACGGGATGAGTTTATAGTAAAACAATGAGACAGAATTTTAGCTACAATGTATTGAGGGCTTATCACATCCCAGACCCTCTAGAAGCTAAAGGATTTTGCATATGTTACCTCATTGAATTCTTACAACTACTCTATGAGTAAGTTAAACTTAGCTCTCATTTTACCACTGGGGAGCAGGGGGTAAAAAAGAAATACTAGGGGAGATTAAGTCACTTGTCCAAGGTTTTAGAATTAGTAAGCAATTGAGTCAGGTTTCAAATCTAGCTTGTCTCAATCAGAGCCCATGTTTCTAACCATTATACTATGTCGGCCGCCCTTGAACCCACTGGGTCTCCTTCACTAAACCATGACACCCACCTAGGTAAGGAATTTCCACTCTCTTAAAGCCAAAGACCATGATCTTCTGCCCTGATCCATCTAATCAGATATTGCAAAGAAAGAAACCAAATTCATTACAACATCTTGGACTATTTTCCATTGGGGACAATGGTTGGGGGCAGGTTGTGAAATGTCCTGTCTTGTATAATTTCTACTCGCTCACACAAGAATATCCCAGGCTTTGTTAGTCAGAGTGATTGCAAATGAGGCCATAGATTCAGTTTCTCCTTGGGCCAGTTGGAGTCAACATAATGCATGATGTAATTTGCTTGCCCACACAAGCACCAATAATTCTTTGTGTAAATTCCTATTGTTGGTTGGGAAGGAGGCTGGTTCTGAACCAGAGAGAAAGTATAAGAATCCCATGCACATATTGCAAAAGCATCGGGTCCCAACAACAGTGCTCTGATGTGAACAGTGGGAGAGTGTGACCAAGGGAACCTGCGGCAGCTCATTCCAACGTTGAGCTGTGAGAGGAAACTGAGTTCCCCATAAGTGGAATGTCTATCCAATCCTCACCTCTGCAAGCTGCATTGAGCCCCCCCCCTTAACCTCTATTTAATATTGACACCCAAAGAGCAACAGACAAATGGAAACCCACCAGCTGATCCAGAGGTTTCCAGGCTTGTGAAAGTTTCAATGCAGAACCCTGGTGAAAGCTGGATTCAAGATCATGGCTTAGGTTTAAAGCCCTGAGAGGGACATGCACAGAGATGCTGGAGAAAAAAAAAATACGACTGGTCAACAAGACTTTTGGTACATTTAACCAGCCAGCTACATAGGTAAGAATGACAAGCCTCCTTCACTACACTGGTCAAGGGGAGTTTGGTGGGCACTGACCTGCACTGGGGAGGGAGGATACAATACTCAATAGGGGGGCTTACCACACTAGAGAAAAAGGTGGAAGAGAGCCTCCTATGCCCAAACACAGGAAAGAGTGGAAATCAGAGCTCTGTTTTTAAGGCACAGTGACCCCATCCACTAGTAAACATCCCAGTGAGTGTTCAGCTGGGACCAATCACACTGACCATTCCTCTCCACTTGGAACAGAGTGGATGAAGGACTGGGGAGAGGGACATACTCCATCTCCTTAGCATTCCCCACATGGGAAGAATGGCATTCACCACATCATCTTTGAAAAGATGTTATAATATAAAAAATGGACATCAGGATGCCTACTCTCAGAGAAGTCAAGTGGAGGTTGGCTAATTTTGAAGACTAGTCAAAAAAACCAGCAGAGAGTGTGAGAACATGGCTAGAGAGAAACTAAAAAGATTGAGAGGCAGCCTGTTCGTTGCAGCCTTTGCTCCTGGGAAGCAGACTCGTCCCTTAGGCACAGCTGTGATGTGCGGGGCAGAGCTGGGTCCACAAGAAAATACAGAGGCATCATCAGAGAGGCAGATGCTAAATCGTTCTTAAAACAAGGCAGGGGCTGAGGTGTGAGCCAAATGGGAGGCAGGGAACCAGAAAAAGGAGGAAGGAGACCACCAGAGAGGACAAAAGGGAGGTGGCAGGAACCCACTCTGGACACGGCTGTCTTCCCTTGCAGGTGGACTGCTACCTCCCCCAGAGGGCGCAGGCTCGGGTGGGATGGATGCTGTCCAAGGGAGGCTTAATGACCTCTTCATGTTGGTTTCTTTGTTCTATAAAGGCATGTACAACTGCATTAGTATGCTCAGCAAAGGGCCTCCTTTTGTTGTGGCAGGTGCTGTAGGAATTCAGAACAGCTGATGTTTCATAAAATCATGAGCCTGCAGAGAGCCTTGGGAGGTCAGAAAGCCCAGGCCCCTGCCCCTCACATCTGGTCTCTCTGTTGAATGGTGCTGCAGCTCAGAAATATTTTTTAAAAATCATGTTTATTGTACTTCATCTTATTTCAAGAGTGATACGCTTTCATTGGGAAAAAACGTGGAGCATGCAGTAAAGCAGAGAAGAAAACAAAAATAATTTCTAGTCTTAACACCACTGAATGAGAGCCACTGTCAACATTTTAGTGGGGAACCTCTTGTTCTCTCTCAATCTCTTAGCTGCAGGATACAGGTATGCGTATGTGTCTGCATGTGTGTGTGTGTGTCTGTGTGTGTGTGTGTATTATAAATGTACAAAAAGTAAGTGGGACTTTTCCTATTACTACAGAATTATCAAATGAAGATGGGAACAAAGAGGCATCAAGTGTCACACACTTTAAATAGAGTCAAATGCCTCTCTCAAGCCTTGCCAAAAAGTGGTTAAATTTGCACGGTTACCATCAGCCATCACCCAGCACCACCATCACTTGCCTTCCCGTCTGTGAAAGAAGACGAGAAGAGAAAGGTCTAAACAGGGATTCTATGAGATATGGAAGGGGCTTTCCAAGAAAATAAGTCTTTAATATATGGAACACTGGCAAGAAGAGAATACTGACACCACATCCTCCAGCTGGCCATCAGAGTAGACAACAGTCTTGATTTGCTTGGTTCCTGCTTAGGTAGGAAAATAGAGCATTTAGAGAGAGAGAGAGAGAGGAGCCAGGGTACATTCACAAAGCAGCCTGTTCCTTCAGCTGTCCTGGCAAAGATGCACCAACACTTGGGAGGTCAAGTGGACACTGTAGAAGACAGTCGTGACCCAGCTTTCTGCCAATCCCATAAGAGAGTGGGTTGTCATGGAAGAGGAGCTAAGAAGCAAGAGGGGAAGCTGTGGGTGAACAAGGGAGCATCTGGGGGAGAGTTGGAAATCGTCAGCTGGAGTTCGATCTCTGCAGCTGAAAGGCCCCTGACAAGGAACTGAGAAAACTGACATGCCCACCAGGAGAGAGCCTCGGGGAGGGCAATTTGCCATAGAGAGGGTCCTGAGGTCCTATCGGTGTGAACCAAAGCAGCCACAACTGCCGACGGAGTGAACCTCAACGGCAGCCGGCTCAATGAGCAGCGGTATCCTTGCCCTCCTTCCCCCCACTCCCAAACACCGCAGAGGGCCTGCCACCTCCACGAGGGGGTGAAGAGACTGCCCCCAGAGATGGGAAGGAGGGAAGAGTAAAGAGCAGGCTAGGTCCCTCCTACTCACGTGCCCCAAGTCTCAAGCCCCGATTGCACTGGAGAGAGAAGAGGAGATGAGATTGGTCTTTTATGCTGGAAAGACCTGTTACAACCAAAGGGAATAGGAAATTATGGAATCTGCTACCTGTTAGGTAAGAGACTTAACACCACATCATTGGGAACAGTGACCGGGGAAAATCTTTGGATGTTTGTAACCCAGGAGGTTAACATGTCCCTATAAACTTAGAACACACATGCACACATACACACATGCACACACAATACATATATGCATATATACATATGTATACACACATATACACACACGTGCATGTGCATGCACACATATACACACGTGTATAGATACACATATACACGTATACATGAACACATGCACACATGTGCACACGTGATACATATATGCATATGTATACACACATATGCATACATATGTACAACATGCATGCATGCCTGTACGTGCACACATATACACATGTACAAATACACATGTACATATATATGAACATGCATATACACTTGCACACATACACATACACGCACAATACATATTTACATATATACACACATACATGTACATGCACACATGCACACATAATACATGCACATACTCGTGCACCCATACAAATACACATACACATATACACACTTTTAAGCACGCATATACATATGTCGACGTATACATATGCACACATACATATGTACATGCACACACATCAAACTATACATATATTTTTTAATCTGGACAGAATAAAACACAGCCAAAGCGACTTTATTTTTTCACATCCCTGTATTTTCTCCCTGATCCTGTGACCCTTCTTTCTCGGCACCTGCATGAAACCTCACACAGTTTCCATCATTTTTCTATTTACTGTCACATAGAACAAAGCCTGGTCTCATCTCACACCATCTCGCATCCTATTTAAAGTCCCTCTCATCCCCGCAGCTCGCACCTGTCTTAAGCTGGGGAACCTGGGTGAGGAAGGACATGGTGGTGTCAAGGCCAGCAGCTCTTACGCTCTGGAATCACTATGTTGTACTCCCGAAGGTAACGCAACATTGTGCATCGACTGTACTCAAATGAAAAAATAAAAATGAAAAATCTAGTGTAACACCCAATATATGTGCAGTTGTCAAGGAAGTAATCTAATCTACTTACTGCTGGTGTCCGTAAGCGTACTCTTTCATGATGACCAAATAACAAAATGTATGAAGAGTCAAAGAATAAAATATTGAGAAGACAATAAAGACATTAGAGGGTTTGGTGGCTTTGTTATGTGGGAAGTTAATTCGCAGGATTCCGTGCCTGTGAGGTTGCAGGGTGGGAAGAATAGAAGAGAAGTGTGCATGAAATGTAAAAGGCTGTAGTGGAGCACTGACCATTTTTTTTAATAATAACTTTTTATTATGTTATGTTAGTCACCATACAGTATATCCTTTGTTTTTGATGTAATGTTTCATGATTCATTATTTGCATATAACACCCAGTGCACCGTGCAATACGGGCCCTCCTTAATACCCATCACCAGACTATCCCAGTCCCCCACCCCCCTCCATTTTTTACACCCTGAAGTTTGGCCTAGTGCACCGGGGACTGGGGCAGCTTGTGCTCATGGTTACCGATTCTCCAGCTCCCCTTGTGGGTGTGGAGCAGACCCGGGGCCCGCAGCCCCTCTAGCCCCCACTAGATTTCTTCTTTTGGTTTCTCCAAGTCCTGAGTCAGGAGCATGCACAGCTCCACGGCAAAAGCCACCAGCTGCCCCTGCATGTCTCCAGTTCATCAAGGTGGGAAGTGGTGAGAGATACACAATGGTTCCAGTTTGTTCTTGTGGGATACAGTGCATAGTCACGTGTTCTGGTGTTTCCGGGTCCTCCCCACTTCCTGTGGATTTCTCCTCCCAGCTGCTGGCCAGGCTGACCCATAGTGACTTCAGGCCCAGTCCCAGACGCAGAGCACCCGCCTTATGACTTCTACAACAGCTCCCACAACGGAAGCAGGTCTAACCCCTTATTCTCTATCACCCGTAGTGGTTCTGCTTCTCTGATTAAACCCTGACTGATGGAGGAAAAAAAGAACCAATTCCTGCTGTGTCAGTGAAGGCATGCCCTGGCCTTGCATTACTGTCCTTCAGAGCATGGCTTCCTCTCTACTTACAATTTTTCTCTTTTTGGCCAACTCCTCTGTCCGTGTAGCCCTCTTCTCTGATACCTCTTTCAAGGTAGCCCATAGCTACCCCACCTTCCATGGAGTCCATTTCTGGCCCACAGAGAGCATGCATAAAAAGTAGACCTGCTAAATTCCAGAATTAGAGTCTCTTTTCAATAATGCCTTCTATAAATACTTTCGAGCATGGATCAGGTATTAGTCCTTATGTTCCCCAATACCAGAGGAAACACATCAAGTTCTCCAGCTGATTTTCTCCATCAAATTGCTTTTATTTAATCAATACACCCTCCCCACAAGATACAATATATTTCTCCACTCCCACTGGGTTGAAGTTTGGCCATATGACTGCTTTTGGCAAATCAGTTATGAGAAAAAGTATCACTGTATTAATTCTGAGTCAAGATATTAAAAGGCACGGGGTGCCTGGGTGGCTCAGTTGTTAAGCATCTGCCTTCAGCTCAGGTCATGATCCCAGGGTCCTCGGATCAAGCCCTGCATCGGGCTCCCTGCTCTGCTGGGAGCCTGCTTCTTCCCCTCCCACTCCCCCTACTTGTGTTCCCTCTCTCGCTGGCTGTCTCTCTCTCTATGTCAGATAAATAAATAAAATCTTTTAAAAAAAAGATATCAAAAGGCATTACATTTTTCAGCTAATTTTTGTACTTCTGCCATCACTATTAAAACTTGTCCTGGGCAATTGCTGCTTTGAGAATGATGAGACACATGGAAAAAACTTGACCCAACCTACCGCTAGACAAAAACCTAGTCAAACCACAGTCTGAAGCAGAGCTTCCCAACAGAGCCCAGCTTAGATCATCCAAATCGTAGTCAATCTGAAATCCATGAAAATAAATGTTTATTGTTATAACCTAATGAGATTATGAAAGCTTCTTTTTTGTTGTTGTTATGTGGCATTACAGTATTACAGCAATAGCTGACTGGTACATTTGGCTTATAGTGAAAAGGAAGTATTTGCCTTCAGTAATTCTCTCCAAAACACTTCCCCATATATCCAGCCTCCTAATAATTCTTACATACACGCCAGTACCTAGAGGTGCATGATGGGGTAATGCTGACAGATCAGCTTTGAAATGTTTTCTTTGCAAGTGTTCAATTGATGGCTTAGCATATCACTTTAGAAATTGGGGGTATGTGGACACTTGTTTAGTTTGGGAATTGGAGTCAAATCTGAGATGATAGAGCAAGTCATGTTTCTTATTCTCCTTTATACATCTATACACAACATTTGGATCATATTGTACATGTAGATTTGCAATCTGCTTCCTTTCTCTTAAAAATAGATTTTAACATTTTTCCGTGTCACTCACTTTTCCTCTACGTTCGTACAATCACTTTGAAACAATATCAGAGCGTAAAGAGAGCATCAGATGGAGTAGGAGGCATGGCAGATGACGTGCTGGGGCCTCTTCCCACCTACATCTGTGCTTTCACCCCAACACGCTAAAGGCTCCTGCAAAGAATGGAGCCTAGCTGCTACCCAGTGACCCTCAGTCTACCAAGGCTTGAGGTTGTGTCACATCCTTCCCTGGGGCTAAGATTGTCTGGGTGCATTTAAATGCTTGATGAATAAGAAATAAATTAAAAGTTACATTAAATTCAACTGAAATAAAACATTGAATTGAAACAAGGAACCACACAGAAAACAAACAGAAAGAGTTCATGCTGATTCCGGCTTGAAGGCAACCCCAAAACCAAATGTGGCAGGAGATGTTTTTAAATGATATTTTAAAATTTTTCAACAAAAGCATTAAAAAGAGAAAAAAAGGTTCCTTCAACTATTTCGAGGTTTCACGNATTTTGAGGTTTCACACCCAAGGTTTAGAGGTTTTTACTTCCAAGCCAGGCCTTTAGATCTCCAAAGAAAATGAATGAACAACACAAGNATATTTTAAAATTTTTCAACAAAAGCATTAAAAAGAGAAAAAAAGGTTCCTTCAACTATTTCGAGGTTTCACGCCCAAGGTTTAGAGGTTTTTACTTCCAAGCCAGGCCTTTAGATCTCCAAAGAAAATGAATGAACAACACAAGTTATATGACAAATGATTTATTTTACTAAACAAATAAAATCAATTTAGATCTCTAAAGGGCATTATAAATAAAGTTTTCATATTTCCACTTTCCCAAAATGTTCATTCCCTTTCCCATTCTACTAATATCACCAAGGAAAAATACTTGCCTTAAAATTTTCTCAAAACGTCCCATTTCCTTATCTTTGTCCTTGGTTCTCTTCGAACCCACAGAGTTCTTCAGGTTCAGGAGTATTACATGAACTATGGACTCTGGGAAATAATCTGAGGGTTTCAGAGGGGGAGGGGGTCAGGGGATGGGGTCAAGGAGGGCACGTGTTGTAATGAGCCCTGGGTGTTATACGAAAATAATGAATCATGGAACACTACATCCAAAACTAATGATGTACTGTATGGTGACTAACATAACATAATTTTTAAAAAAGAAAGAAAAAAATGAAAATGCATGGCTCTTCACTCATGTGCAGAATTTAACAACCAAAACAACTGAACAAAGAAAGAGACAAACAAACAAATAAAAACATTCTTAAACACTGCGAACAAACTGGTGGCTGCCAGAGGGGAGGTGGGGTGGAAGGGGAAACAGAGAAAAGGGATTAAGAGTACAATTATCTTGATGAGCACTGAGAAATGTATAGAATTGTTGAATCGTATTTTACAACAAAACTAATATATTTATATTTATATACATGTTAGTTACACTCCAACTTTAAAAAAAAGAAAATGCATGGCTATTCTCAAAAGATTTTTTTCTAAGCATACATACAGTTGGCCATAAAGCATCCCAGAACCCTCTGGAATGATGTTAATAAGCATAATGTAAATAGAATTGATGGCCTTGAATGTCTGACTTTCTACACTGATTTTGAGGGATGACGAGAGGGAAGCACAAAGCTCCCTTCAGCAGCTACCACACAATCATGATTAATATTAATAATAAAAGCTATCAATGATTGATCAATTATGCAAGGTAGACATGGTTCTGTCATTTACCACTTATACCAAAAGCAGTCTATGAGAGATACTCTTAATATCTGCATTTACAGATGAAGAGACTGGACCAAGAGGGTTTAGTGACTTGCCCTAGAGTCCCCACGTGGTAAGTGGTGGAGCCTGTTCTTGCCCTGACCCCAGGACACACACTCTCAACGAAGTTGTATGCCTCAAACTCCATCTCACTATCAGAAAGAATAAAAATAGCATTGGCTCTCATTCATTAAGTGCTGCAGATTATGCCCTACCTTGCTTGGCACTGACACATGTGTGCAATGTGAACTTATTCTGCACTACTGTACAAAAAATAGTCACATGGTTTCATTTGTCTAGATCAAGTTCAGTTTACCTGTGAGCCCCCAAGGGGCAGACCGGCAGGAAGCTCAACAGCAGCCAATACTGGGGGTACCCTCCTCTTCTCTCGTGTTGTATAAGTGCTCCCTCCTCCTTCCTGGTCTAGAACATTTGGGGATGGGCCCTCTAATCTTCACGCTGTCTATGTGATCCCTAAACTAAGCCACCCAGTGTCTAGTCTCCCTAAGTTTATAACTGACCACACTTCACCCAAGATAATACATCAAATAATGCCCAAGCCTCTGCCATTTCCAGAAGCCCCAAACTCCTCCTGTTCGCCAAGTCATAGAAAAATCCAGTGCCAGTGTATAAGCCAGTGTCCGGGAAATCATTTTTCCAGGGGTGATGCTTAAGCATTAATACCCTCCACTCTGAGGAGCTCAAAGAGCTGTTTCAGGAGGTTGGACACAGCAGGGGGAACAGCCATGGATAGAGAAAGGAAAAAGACATGTGTTGGGCAGCTACACTACGACAGACACTTTGCCATATAATCCTCGACTTCCCCTACCAAGCTGCAAGACAGAAAAGATTATAATTGGTTTTTTTAGATGAATAAACAGAAGATCAGGGGTGTTTTTATAAAGTCTCCAAATCATACAGCTATTTTATTCTTCAGAGATGGCCTGGTAAACACTTGTAGCAGATCTGAATAATAATGATCATTTCTTCTTTTTTTTCCCCAGAAAAAATGATTTATTATGTTTAGATATGTTATATACTGTCATCAGGTTAACTACCCTTTCCTCACTAATGCCATCCGTTGTGTTTGCTTTATTTCTATGCAGGAATATGAGGAATCAAGAACGACAGTCATGAAGGCCAACTACGTTCAAGGTCAGCTTCGTATATGTGCTTGTTAACATATTTGAGTCTAAGGAGCTCAACTCTGATAATATTAAATTATTATGTTGCTTCACAACTGCTTACTCACAATGTTATAAAATATTCTGTATAAATAATACTTATTATAATCACTATTTTGAAATGTCTATGAAATATAATCAACACATATCAAGCATAAGTAGATATTTTTGAGCTGTTTGAGTATTTATTTTAGCACCCTTACAATCAAAATTCTCCACCAGGAAGATCGTGAATACCATACATTTAGTGAGTATGTGACTAGAAGTTTGGTATGAATGCAAGTGTACTTACGTATTTTATGTTCACTCATTTATTCAACAAGTATTTATGAAGTATTTATCTGACATGTGCCATTTAAAAAGATTTTAATATTGGTTTTCATACATTTACTCTATGTCCCTTTATAGTTCTTAAATAAATAATGATCATTTCTTAAGTTTCCATTCTATCTAGGATTCGCATAGACACCCTACATCCATTAATGCCTGTAACAACCCTATAGCTTATTTCATCATCTCTGCCCAAGAGAGGAGAACGTCTGGAGCTCAGAGAAGCCAAGTCCTTTGCCCAGGGTCACACATCCAGGGGAGGATGGAGACTGCACGTGGAGCGGCCATATTAAAACCCAAAGTGATTCTCAGTCCGTGCAGAACACTGCTCTTCTCCAATCTTGAAAATGAAGTTGCAACCCCAGTGGGGCTGGAAACTGTGGGAGAGCTGAGCGGATGAAGCAGGAAGGGACGGAGTAGTCCTGCTGCTGTTCTGCCTTACCGCTGAGTATTTTGCAGGATTGAATCACAGAACAAAAGGGCAGAGGTCTTGCTTACTTTGTTTTACAAACCACACACTGCAGAATGAGAATAATTATTAGTCATCTGGGAGGCTTGTGATGCTGGTGGCTTAGTCATTCAAGAAGTATTACAGATCACGCATCCGTCAGCCTCTAGGTAGAGTCTCAAGTCACTTACAGAATATTTAAACAGGCGCCAACTTCTCAGACTCCTTGGGGCAGGGGGGAGGCAACAGACACACTTCGCAGAAGCTCTGCAGTCTTCCTCTCAAGAGATGGAAATCTTCAGGTCAATAGCATTGTGAGAAGTTCAGCAGAATGCACAGGAGTCCCTCTCCTGCTTCCAACCAATTTCCTTTTCGGCAAGACAACATACTCCAAGCAGTTTTATGTCTCCCTATGGGCACTGGAGTTTCAATCTCAATTATGTTTGCTTGGCATTTATGAGAGATGCTAAACGTGTGAGAGAGGTAGGAGAGGAAAATACAGCAGGCACATAAATGGGTAAAGGAACCCAAAAAGCACTGAAGTTGGCTTTAGGATGGAAAAGCTGAAAAGTGCATGTGACCTTTAACTTGGTAGCACCACTCCAGGAAATTCATCTTATGGAAATCATTTACACCGTCAGAAAATCTTTAAGCACAAAGATGCTCATCAAAATGTTACTTATCCACAGCAAAAGCACAAAACACCTATGTACCCAGCCCTTAGGCCTTGTTTGTCAGCAATGTGCTACGTCCAAACAGCGGATTCTAATCATCAAAGTGTATGTTTTTAAAAGCCGTATAACATGCAGAAAGTTATCTTATGATACCAAGCAGAAAACGGTACCGAATTTGATGTACAGTATAATCATAATCATATTAACCAAACAACCCAGTTTTTTGAAGGGAAGGGAAAAAATACTGAAAGCAAACAGGCCCAAAAATGTACAGTGGTTGCTTTGGGAACTGACTCAAAGGTCAATTGTTTTTCTTTCTATTTTTTGGCATTTTCCAAAATGTTTATAGTGAGCATAATTGCTCTTATAATGGAGAAAAGCAATAAAAATTGCTGATGGATTATTTGATTGATTCTCCTTATCGACTCAGTTCTACCTATAATTAATCCATATTATGGTTGGTGACAGCAAAAATCCAAGCATTTAAAATGAACCCCCATCGGCATAGCTCGGCATTCCAAGCCTTGCTTCTCAACAAGCCCACTTCCCAGTTCAAAGTTCTTTCTTGTTTTGGCCCCAAAGACAATGATACACAAATCTTTGCAGAACCAATCCTGGTCTGGCTGCCTCCCTGCTTCTGTCTTACCCATTGCTTTTCCCAACGTGCCTTTTCTCCCTCACACCATCCCTCCATGCAGCTGATTATCAAAAAGCTCAGCCCAAACCCTCATATCTTCTGGAGTGACCTTAGGCTCTTAGGAAAATTATTTTACTTCACAGAGTTTTGATTTCCACATTTCTTTCTTTTTTTTTATTGGTTAATAACATTTGAGACCTTTTCTTTTATTTTTTTACTATGTTCCGTTACCCACTGTATAGTACATTATTAGTCTTTGATGTAGCATTCAATGAGTCATTAGTTGCGATTTCCACATTTCTATTAAATGGAAATAAGTTCTACCTTGATTTTTGTTAATATTCCATAAATGTATCTATGTCGAGTATCTGGCACATAGTAGGGACCCAAAATATATCTAAATGGTAGCTATTATCTGTGTTTGATTTTCCTCTGAATCTTACCCCAACCAGCCGCTAGCTCAGTGCCGGGCCCGAAGAAATCACCTGATGCATGTTCATTGGTTAATAAGCACCACTGTGACAAAGCATCTCCCACAGACAAGGACAAGCGGCTGTATGATTTTGGATGCTTTAACTTCATAAGAAAGCACAAATTAAAAAGCTAGTCAAAAAGAGAACATTCATCCTACCTAGAGGATGAGTTTGATCAGCGTTGATCAGAGAGAGGCTTTGGAAAATCGCCTGCAGGCATCACTGGAAGTTCTCAACTCCCAAAGCAAAGAATACCAGAAAAGAAGATGGAAAATTTCCTCATCCTTTTCCCTCCCACTCCCCCATCAGGCCCCTATCTCAAAAGGAGGATTTGGCTGTTTTCAAACGAGCTTTTGCATTTTTTCAAAAATCAGCTAGATACCAATGCATCCCCACAGCTGAATAAGCACAATTAAGATGAAAGTTGTATCCTGCCGACAGCATAAACTGTGATCCAGCTGCCCTCGGGCTTGTGTAACTTCTCCTGTTTGATAAGAACAGAAGACAAGTGGAGTGTCTGTATCCTACGTCATGCAGGGTTAGCAGCCTCAAAGTTCATTTTGAAAGGAGAGTTTCAATGCCTGGGGACTGAATTTCATCTGGATCTTGGTGGTGAAGCTCCTTGAGCTCAGCCCTTAGAGAGAAGCTAGCCTGATCCACAGGCAAGCGACGTAATCTTCAATCTGCAAAAGCTTGAAGCAGCTCTTTAGCATAAAGTAGTCACTCTTAAAGAAATAAAAAACAAAATATTGTACAAGTTATACCATTTTGAGCATAGGTGATTCTAAGGGAGGGGTGCTTAAGGGGATGGTGAGTTGAGGAGAAACCTAGAAGTTTCAGCATAACATTTGTAAAACACCTTTTGGTTCAGTGAAAAGCAGTGTGCTTGACCAATTTTCTTCCAAATCCATTAAATTATTCATTCATTCAACAAACACTCAACAACAAACTACTTTCCGTTTGTTTTTTCATTTATTCATTAAATAAACATTTACCGAGCACAGAATGGATACCATGTACTGTCCTGTATGTTATGAGGAATATAAATAGACACTTGTCGAGTGATTACAATATACCAGCAATTGTCTAAGATCACGCAGCTGGTTGGTAGTAGATCTGGCTTGTATCCAGAAGCCATGGAAGAGTCATCCAGAATACATGACCTGGGAGCCATGTATTTGACTTCATGCTCTATTGCTTCCAAAGATGTAGGATCTCCAGATGTTGACATGTAAATCCTGGCCTCAAGGAGCTTAGAATTTAGGAGAGCTGAGACATGCGCTCTAAGAGAAGTCAGGAATAAGTGTCAGGGACATTTGGAGAAAGAAATGATTTCTTCTTTGCTAGGGAAAGAGAGATGGCTCCTTAAAAGTGGTGGGACTCTTGATGCGAAAGCAGGATTTGAACAAGCATCACCGGGCAGAAATGGTATTCTAAGCCAAGGAAACAGCATCGGCAAATTACAAGGAAGGAAAGCAGGAGTGTGGGAGATTGCGAGTAGCTCAGTTTGGTCGAAGCACCAGTGCACGTGAAGAGCCACAGTGAGGGGAAAGCCTGCATCTGGAGATTAAGCAAGTGTGTGAGCCATATTAGCTTTTTTGGGGTACCTTCCCAGGTAATGTTCTTCTATTAAAATGTATCCTGCAAGCAGCCTCTAGCCCCTGATGAGGGTATTTGATCCATCAGAGTATTAAGGCACTCCTCTAAAAAGTCCATGAGAAAGATTCCACTTTAAAGACCTGCTAACAGGGGCGCCTGGGTGGCGCAGTTGTTAAGCATCTTCCTTCGGCTCAGGGCATGATCCCAGCATTCTGGGATCGAGCCCCACATCAGGCTCCTCTGCTAAGAGCCTGCTTCTTCCTCTCCCACTCCCCCTGCTTGTGTTCCCTCTCTCACT
>NC_048228.1:100900195-100931011 GCF_002007445.2 Ailuropoda melanoleuca
AAAATAAAATAAAATAAAATAAAATAAAATAAAATAAAATAAAATAAAATAAAATAAAATAAAATAAAAAAGACTTGCTAGTAGACTCAAGCAAGACAGTCATTCTGTAGTTTCGAAGACATTCTGTCCATCTTGGGGAACTGTTGATATGACATCAACTCTGCAATTCTGGACAAGGAATTTGAGGAAAGGCTCCTCTCTCACTAAAAAATTTGCCTGTAGGGTCTGACCCAGGGGAAGTATCTGTTGGGTTCATTCCTAGAGTAGAGGAGGGAAATAGTGCTATTCACAATGGGTACCCACTTCATTTTGTTCTTGTCCTGTGCTCATTGAGCAACATTCTCAGACCTATCTGATCCCTCCTGGAGTGTTATGTGGGGCAGGGGAGACATGCTCAGAAGATCAGGATTATATCTATCAACATACATGAGAGAATTGTCCTTGAGTTTGCTCAGCATGCATCAGTCCCTTCCTGCTGCCACACTGTCTGATCTGTGTTCCTACGTCAAAGGGGGGCAGTGGGACTTTAGATGGGGAGGGAATGCACATCCAGTTATATGATCAATAATGGGTGTTAGGCCTGTATCAGAGAAGACTAAAGAGGGGCAAGAGGTATCTTCACATGTTTAAAACATGATCATATGTAAAGAAGAAGACTTTAAAAGACAGAACTTAACTAATAGGCAGACTGAAATTCATACGTATTAGGTACTAGGTATTGCAGTAAATAATAAAACACACAATGCTATCCAGCTTTCACAAAACCTCTACACTATTACAGGCATTAATATTTTTTTCTTTTTCAGCTAAAAATTCACATTATTCAGGAGTCTCAGAAAGATTGGGAGCTCATTTGCGGTCCCACAAATAACAAGTGATAGACTTAAATTTCAAACCTATAGCAGCCTGATTCTGTCTTCTAGCTCCCTAGGTTCTGTCCTCACTATAACATGCCTTGAAGATCTTTTCTGTTAATTACCATAGGGAACAAACAGGAAGGAACTAGAGAGGCAAATTTTAGCTCATCGTAAGTACTTCTGTCACACTCAACAGTATCACTTTGGGCAGGAATATGTCCCCTCTCGAGACCTCAGATTTCCCGTCTAAAAAATAAATAGTACAAATGAGTCCATCACATTTTTTTTCTTGCAGTAGCTCTCCATAATCTAAGACAGCATTGAACAGACAGACCTCCACCTCCCTTGTATTTCTCATATCCATAGACTCTATCGGGATCAAGAGGAAGCTTTCTACAAGGCATTCAGTCACCTTCATGCCCCAGCCCCTTCCTGTCTCTCCTTCTACCCATCCTAAACTCACATGCTCTCCTCCATCTCTACTGAACCACCTGTTGGTCTCCAAACGGAGGACCATACCTCTTAGTCTTCACACATTTCATTTCTTTCACTGGGATAAAACTAGGCAGTTGACCTTTCTACAAGTAAATATTCTTAACTATTATATTAATATTCTTAAATATTTAATATCTTAAATATTAATTAAAATATCAAGTACATTCTTTTTTTAAGATTCTATTTATTTATTTGACAGAGAGAGAGAACACAAACGGGGAGCAGCACGCAGAGGGAGAAGCAGACTCCTAGCTGAGGAGGGAGCCCAACACAGGACTTGATCCCAGGACCTTGGGAACATGACCCGAGCTGAAGGCAGTTGCTCAAATGACTGAGTCATGCAGGCACCCGTACATTCTTCTTTCGGTCAGTAAATAGCATATCACTTAACTACTTCATCTTCTTCTTTAAGTTCCTTTAAAATAAGATGCCATTCATGTAAGGATATTAATGACCAAGGAGAATCTACTCAACATTTCATAAAGAAGATGGAAGAGGGCATTTATATCACATAGAACATAACATGCCATGGGAAAATAGCACCATTCTCTAAGTCTTTCCTTACAGGCATCTTCCTCAGCCACAGCAGTGCCGGGTCTTGTCCCAGCTATTCCCCTGGTCCCCATTCCTGTGACAATAGCATCCCTGGCTTGCTCTCTCTTTCTAATGCAGAGCAATGAACTCTGTCTACCTGCTATCCTCCAAATACCCTCACCCCCTATTTCTTAATACTAGTTTCATAGGTCAGAAGCTATATTAAGAATGAAAATTTTGTTTATGCCTAGCAAAGAGGAATTCTAATTTTTATAATATAAAAATCCAAAATAAGGATTTTATGATACATATCAAAGAGAGAGCAAGTTACATTCTTTTAAACACAGTAGGAACCACATGTAGAAATCTAAGTCAAGTGGCATCTTATTCCATTTTTTCTAGAGTTATTTTGTGCCCCTCACAGAGTAGGACCCCAGTTAGCTGCCCAGCTGCCTTGTAGCTTTGCCCTGGTCTATACCTGGCAAGCTCCGGCTCACATTACAAGATTTAACTGAAGGCAGCACTGTCTCTCTGTAAAGTCTGTACTCACTCCATTCACCTTCTTTCAATGTTCTCCAAATTTCATATACTTCAGTACTATAATTACTATGTGGGATCTACCAATATTAAGCATTTATCAATAATCTGTCTCCCCCCACTAGACTGTGAGCTCCTTAGCACAAATACCTTGTCTAATCAATCTCTAATTCTGCATAGTCCCAGAGTACGAAGTATAATAGATCCTGTTGTTTAAAAAAGTGTTTGTTATAGTAAATTGAACAATTAAGTTTTTTCCAACTGATATTTAGATAGATGACATGCATGCTTACCTACACAAATAAGTACATATATACATACCTATGAGTTTATACACACACACATACACACATGATCTTGATTCCAGCCAAGTCAAGAGCAAACTGACTTTGAAGGCAAAGCCTACACAGTCCTTCTCACTTCTAACCCAGGAGAAAGAAGCTGATCTTGACCTAGTACTAAGCACAGAATTCTCTGTAAGTAGGAAAATATGAAGGTGAAAAAACAGGAGGTGATTTGCAAAAGAAAATGAAGCATACAGCAAGCTAGATTCCCCAAGGTTCCTAAAATGGTAGTTAATTGAATCCAGTGTTCCAAGACCTTAATTTCAAACAAGATCTTTGGGAGAAAGAATCAGTTGCTTTCCCTCAAGGCAAAATGTAAATCTTTCCCTTAACTCTGAGACCTAACAAAGCTCCCAACTTCTGCCTTAATCCTTGTGCTCCCTGGGTAAGGCTGTACCTTAGGGCTTTCCAAGGCAGGCTCTGAGCCTCCCTTCCTCCTGTCCCTCCTGCACACCAGCTTCTCAGCAAAACCCTACAGGTATTACTTAATCCAAAGCTCTCTGCATAAAAGCACCAGACTTCCCCAACATGAGCCCCTGCCAACCTGACCCAGGCCATATGTCATCCCCCCGTCTTGATTCGGAGCCACCATCCAGAATGAAATCTCTCCCTCTCTTCTAGCAGCTTGGTGCATCCTTATTCTCATTTCCTTGTTCCCTCTCGTGCCTTCATTCACTCATTCATTCAAAGGAGATATTTATTGAATATTTACTCTGTGTTAGGGCCGAAGATACACAGAATAACTAATAATAACAACAACAGTTGCTGAATTTATTGCACACTGTAACAAAAATTAGATAAAGGGAAGACAAAATCTGGATTATTCTCTGTCTCACTGAATCCTCACAAAGATCCTTGGCATTGGTACTGTTAGCAATGCCACTTCACAAATAAGGAAACAAGGGGTAATGAGAGCAAATGACTTTCTGTATCCATTTAAGATTTTATCTGCAAGTAACCGAAAATCAACTCAATATAGCTTAAACAATGAGGGAAATCTTTTATCTAAGGCAAGAATCACAACGGAGGAGGTAGTTCAGGATTGGTGACTTTTTATCTGCCAGGCACCCCACTTCTCAGGTGGGGTCTCCTCACAACAGCAACAAGGCTGTAGGAGTTGCACGAGAGTCATCCAAACACAGTAGTTCAAAGGAAAAGAGTAAGAACACAATTTTTCTTAGTGTCTTTGTTAGTTTCCTAGGACTTCTATAACTAAGTACCATAAATTGGGTGACTTAAAACAACAGGAATATAATTTCCTCATTGTTCTGAAGGCCAAAAGTCTGAAATCAAGGTGTCAGTAGGGCCATGCTCTCTCTGAAGGTTCTAGAAAAGGATCCTTCCTTGCCTCTTCCTAGCTTCTTGTGGTTGCCAGCAATCCTTGGCATTCCTTGACTTGTAGATGCATCAGTCCAATCTCTGAGTCTGAGAGACTGTTTTCCTTGTGTATGTCCCCTGTCTCTTTTTCCCCTCTTCTAAGGACATTAGTCGTGTTAGATTTAGGGGCCACCCTGATCCTAACTTGATTACATCTGCAAAGATCCTATGTCCAAAACAAGGTTACATTCATAGGTACCAGAAGTTAGGATTAAACATATCTTTTGGGGAGACAAATTCAACTCACAGCAATGTCTTATTGTAAGAACTAGAAAACCTCCCCTGAAAGCCCCCTCATCAGTTTCCCATATCTCATTGTTCAGAAGTGCATTAAGTGCCCAAGCCTAAGGCAATTACTGCGTAACGGAAAAAGGGCAAACCATGACCGGCTTAGACCAGTCATAACCCACCATAAGGCCTAGGACACAATCTTCCCCAAAGAAGTGTGTGGCTGAAAAAGACTAGATACTTGAACATCATTAAGGAAGAAGGAAATGCAAATTGACAAAATTGATGTCTCCAGGAAAAGCAAACCAACAGTGTCTGTTGCACTTGTCCATGGTCCCCCATGAGTGTCTGATTCCAGAGCTTCAGGTCTATGAGCTCTCAAACCTCCATTTGAACATCTGCTATGGTACCATTCCTTACAGTCTGCAAAGCTCTGTACTATGGGATTTGTAGATACCTTCTCCTTTAATCCATACCACAATCCAATGAGATACATTGCACAATTACCCTTATTTTAGAGATGAAAAACTGAGGCATCGAGCCAAAGGTTGCACAGCTCTTGGAGGTAAATGTTTATGAAATGCAACAGTGTACCCCCAGACTGTGGGCAATTCATGGCCAAAAACTATATCAAACTCATTTTTATGAACCCAACACCCAGTACAATGCCTGGTACAGAGAAAAGGTGTTTGGTAAATATTTCCTTACATGAAAATCCTAGCTTTTCCCTCCCAGGAAGTCTTGTTGATTTTCAAGAAGACAGTTGAATCTAATTTCTGCAAAACATTGATTTCTCTTTTATCAGGTCCACCATCATGACTAAGAAATACTTCTTTGCACACCTAAATGGAACTTGGTTATTTTGATTATGGAAGTTAATGTAGAAGGTAAGGTCCTTTGTTCCCTTTGGCTTGATTGAGACTTACAAATGCCTCCTGCCTCCTGCTTCACAGAGAAGCAGCCGGTTGTCTTTTTCTTGGGGAAGAAATGCCCACCATGTAATCCATCCCCCAAATTCTTTACAATAAGTGCTCTGATTAGAAAGTCCTGTATCCCATGATAGGGAAGAGACAGGAAAACCTGGCAAGGGCAGAGCCTGAATAGAAGTGTCAGATGCTTCTTTTGTCCAGTTAGGTAGGAAAAAGAGCACTGGTCTTAAACTCATACTGGATCTTTTCTTAGTTCAGCAGCTAAGTAGCCTGACTCATGCACTTGGGCAAGTTGCTTCCCTCTGCAGGGCTTGGTTTCCTCATCTGTCAAATGAAGGTGTTAACTAGATCATGTTTAAGTTCACTTCAGCCATGACATTAAAAGCTTGGGAACCATGTCTTCCTAAGTTTACTATGAGTATTACAACCCTGTTTCTCTCTCTGTCTTTGTTTCCTTTGCCTGTTTGTTAATTTATGGATCTGGGGAGCAGGTTACAATAACATGGACGATAACAAGTTAAAATTATGCTTCCATTGAATAGTTTGGTTTAAAATTTCTCTCATTGTCATTATCTTCTTTCTTATGACAATCTTGTGAGGCTACTAACTTTCTCACTTTTAAAAATAAAAAAACTGGAAAAGTATGAGCTTACCAATGTAAGTCAGCTAACAAGTACCAAATCCAGACTTGAAGTCAGTGGTTAGTTTCCAGTTAGTACCCTAAAGTCTGATTCTTCAACACACAGACTCTCACAGCACAACTGCTACAACAATCATAGGAGAATCTTATCCCAAGGAGAGGATAGAGTGTGGGTAGAATCATTAACCTGGATCACAAATGCCTTTGTTATTTTAGAATTAAGCTATAAATCATCCACAAGGAATCTAGTAGAAGAAAAAACTGTCTACAAGCAAAGTTGTCTGAAAGACAATGAGTTGCTTTGAGAGATAGTGAGCTTTCCATTATAGACAACATTTGAGCATAGGATAAATAAATGCCTGGTGAGACTATAGAAATCGGACTTTGGATAAGAAATTGTGTTCAATTTTCTGTGAGATGTCATTTGTACTGAGATGATTTAGAGACTTGTGAGCTTGTCTGGAGTTGTTTTTCTGATGAAAATAAGTAAATCTTATACCTGCAATGAACAATTGGAAGTTGAAATTAAAAACCCAACACCATTTACATTAACATCAGAAATATATTAAATTTTTAAGTACAAATCTAACAAAGTATATGTAAGTTCTATGTGAGGAAAAGTACAAAATGCTGATGAAAAAAAAAATCAAAGATCTAAATAAATGGAGAGATATTTCATGCTCGTGGATATGAAAACTCAATACTGCCAAGATTTCAGTTTTTCCCAACTTGATCTATAGATTCAACAGAATCCCAATTAAAATCCCAGAAAATTATTTTATTGAGATCAACAAACTAATTCTAAACTTAATGTGAAAAGGCAGAAGACCCAGAAGAAAAACAAAGTTGGAGGACTGATCTGACCTGATTTCAAGACTTAGTATAAAGCTACAGTAATCAAGACAGTGTGATTTTGAAAAATCACAATTTTGAGGAAAAAAAAAAGAAGAATAGATGCAAAAGTTAATAGAACAGAACAGAAAAGCTCAGAAATATAACAAAGACCCAAGCAAATATAGTCACCTGACCTTTGACAAAGGAGCAAAGGCAATTCAATGGAGAAAAACAAATAGTGCTACAGCAAAACAGATACATAGAGATGAATCTTACACCTTCTACAAAAATTTTATAAAAATTAATTCAAAATGAGTCATAGATCTAAATGTAAAATGTAAGGCTATAGAAAATAACATAGGAGAAAATCTGGGTGACCTTGAGTTTGGTGATGACTTTTACGATTCAACACCAACAGAACAATCCATGAAAGAACAAATTGACAAGATGGACTTCATTAAAATTAAACACTTGTGCTCTATGAGAGACACTGTTAATAGAATAAAAAGACAAGTTGCAGACTGAGAGAAAATATTTACAAAACACATATCTGATAAATGACTTGTAGCCAAAATATACAAAGAACACTTAAACCTCAAAAATAAGAAAACAAATGACCCCATTTAAAAATGGGGAAGCGATCTGAACAGACACCTCACCAAAAAGATATGCAGATGGCAAATAAGCATATGTCATTAGAGAATTGCAAATTAAAATGCTAGGAGCAACAGCATAAAATACCTACAGACCAATTAGAATGGTAAAATCTAAAATATTGACATTTGTGACAACATGGATGCTAAGTGAAATAAGTCGGATTGAGAAAGACAAATACCATAGGATTTCCTTTATATGTGGAATCTAAAACACAAAAAGAACAAACACAACCAAACTCTTAGATACAGAGAACAAACTGTGGTTGCCTGAGAGGAGGTGGGCAAGGAGATGGGCAACATAGATAAAGGGGATTAAAAGGTACAAACTTCCAGTTATAAAATAAATAAGTCATGGAAATGAATAGTACAATAGTCAATAGCCAATAATATTGTCGTACGATGCATGGTTACAGATGGTGACCACATGTGTGGGGAGCATTGAGTAGTGCACAGAACTGTTGAATCACTATGTTGAGCACCTGCAACTAATATAACATCGTACGTCAACTCCGCTTCAATAATAAATTTAAATAAATAAATAAATGAGTAAAATACTAACCACACCAAATGTTGTCGAGAGTACAGAGCAATGGGAACTCTCATTCGTGGCTGGTGGGACTGCAAAATGAAACAAGCCACTTTGGAAGATGGTTTGGCAGTTTTTAAGTCTACAGCCCAGTAATTATGCTTCTAGGTACTTCCCCCAGATGAATGAAAACTCACATCTTCACAAAAACCTGCACGCAGATGTTTATAGTACTTCATTCATAAGGACCAAAAACTGGAGGCAGCCAAGATGTCTTCAGTAGGTAATAGGTAAATAAACTGTGGTCTGTCCAGACTCTGGAATATTATTCAGCGCTTAAAAGAAATGAGCTAGCAAGTTAGGAAAAGACATGGAAGAAACTCAAAGACACATTGCTAAGCAAGAAGCCCATCAGAAAAGGCAACCTACTGCATGATTCCAACTCTGGCATTCTAGAAAAGGCAAAACTATGGAGACAGTAAAAAGATTTCTGGGTGTCACAGATTCAGAGAGAGGGAAAGAGGGATGACTATGTGGACCACAGGGGATTTTTAGAACAGTGAATCTGTTCCACGTGAGACTGTAATGGTGGGTACACGATTATATTCACCTGTCAACGCCCACAGACCGGACAACACCAAGATTAAATCCTAACATAAAGGGTGGACTTTAGTTAATAATGACATACCAATGTTGGTTCATCAATTTTAACAAATGCACCACACTAACGCAAGATGTTAATTGTACGGGAAATCATATAGAGGCAGGAGAGGGAGGAGATAGTTAATGTGCTCTGGGGTGTTCTAGCTGAAACTGCACGCATACATGTTTTGAAATCCTGACAGCTAGAAGCATGCCCCTGACATTTGCAAGCTGCCAGCAATTCTGCTTCGCCGGAGGTAGAGGCTTGAATTTCTCCATGAGCGAGGACAGCGCCTTTGTTAAGGGAAAAACGCTTATAGGACATTTTAACTAGACAAAGGGAAAGTGGGACCTCTTCTGAAATAGAAAGACCCAAAGCAATGAGACACCAGTCATCTCTGTGAGACACGTTCCCCAGTCAAGGGTTTACAGGGAGCCTTGGGGGTTCTCCCTCAATGTGTCCAGAAGGTTGAGGGCTGGTTCTGGGTTAGGAGAATTTCCCTTTTCAGAGCACTCCCTCTCAGGACAATAAACTGGGCATGCATGTGGAGACAGGCTAGGCTAAGGGGAACGTCTTAGTGCAGGTCGCCCCCAGGGAGAGACTTGGGCCAAGGAAGCTGGGAGCTGCCACACCTTATAACAGTCACCTGCACTGCCAAGCCCTTCTCATTTCACAAGCTTTCCTAATGTTTTAGGAACAGCATTATGAAGAATTAACGGACAAAGCTTAAGGTTGTGCTTAAGGGAAAGCAGTATGGAGGGAGTCAGCCCTGAGGAAAGGCAGACACGAGTAAGCCAGAGGCAACAGGAATGTTCTCAAAACCCCAGAAAGGAAGGTCAGTGTTTGTTTAAACAGCACAGACAATAGGGCTATGGAGGTTCTGAAGAGGGACAATATGGTCTGTGAGCTGGCGGGATGGGGGAGAACTCCCAGACACAACTTGAAATGTGGACGATTGGAATAATGGGGACGGGTTGGTGGGGGGGCTTTCTCCTCAGAGCTCATGTGAGCAAATGTCAGAGGGACCCACTTCATAAAAAGTAAGTTCCATCCAGAAACGTCATTTGATACATTTTTCTGGTCAATTTGGTAACAAAGAAATTGTCCCCTTGTGCAAAGTTTGGAACCAGTTTGTCAGCCAGAAGATGACACCACACACACACACACACACACACACACACACACACACACACACAAACTCACTCACTCACTCAACATATGCTGTGTAGCTGTTGAAGGAGTCACAAAGTACGTCTGGCTCCCTCTAAAGTGATTTTTCCTTCCCAAGCTTAAATGCAAAATTGTGCTTTCATATTTCTTTCAATCCAAGTCCTGTGGATCTGCTTAATAAGATTCAGACTTTCATTCTTTCTACCTCAGGAACTGAAGAAAGAGAAGTCTCCAGGGGTCAGCCCTGCTTGAATTCTCTGCAGACTTGTCAATGGAAAAGTTCAAACATTATGGCCTCCAGTCATTTTCTAAAACAAACAAAACCAAAGCAAGCCTTGTAGGCTCTCTCATGGTTTACATGACTAAAACTCTCTCTTTCTCATTTTTTTCTTGGTTTAATTTTTTCCTCCCTCCTCCACACAGTCTTCAAAAATATGTGAGTCATGTATACACTTGGACCTCAACTGACAATCCCCCATGTATCAGTGTGAAATGGCAGTAAGCAAATTAAACAAAAGTTCTGGCTGGAGAGGTAACTCAAAGTGGAGGGCTGCCGGAGAGCCGCCTTTTCAGTTCTGGCTTCTCCCGAGGAGGGAGGGCAGGTGGGAGGCCAGAACCAGAGGAATGAGGCAGCTGACAAGGACAAAGCTCCTGGCCAAATCCAGAAGATGATCTGAAGATGCAGGAAGTTGGAGCAAAGCCAAAGCTGTCAGCACTCCCACCCCGCATGTGGAGACCTTGGTGGTGGAGGGAGGAGAGCACCTGAGAGGAGGCAAGAGGCCATCACAGGGACTAATCTAGCCAAGGGCTGGTCTGTGCAGTCTTTGCAGTGGGGTTAATCAACTGCCACAGACCCATGACCTCTTCCCTGAGTAGCCCCACCACCTCCCTGCCTTAACTGAGGATTGGCTTTCCCCTGGTAATACCAATTCCTTTGCAGCCACCTCAGGTGGAATCTGCCCGTTCTCAACACATCCCTCCACATTGCTCAGAGCTGGGATCAGCATGCTGATCCCCACTGCCACCCCCACCTGCCTATGCTCTTGTGTCAAAATCCCTTTCTTCCTGAGACTTAGGTCCCCCGGGTACCACAGGCTCTGACCCCTCATGCTGTTTCTAACCACCACCTGGCCATTATTCCTTCTGTCAGAGGTCTAAATGAGGGTTTGATGGTGTTGGTTGTATCTGGCCTACAGACTCCACTTAATCCCATATCACCTCAGGGGCAACATCTACAATGGCCAGCCTATATCATGGTCAAACTTCTCAGGTCCATGCTCCCCCATCTCAAAGTCTCTCTTCTCTTCTCCATACAGCATGTATTTCCACTCAACATTCAACAAATAGTAACCAGCATCTACCAGCACCTACCATTCACTGTTCACTGGGTATGGTGCTGGGGACGCTTAAGTGAACACAGTCCTTACCCTCAAGGAGCTTATAAACTAATGGGAGACAAAGTCATTTAGAAGAAGAACACAGAGAAATCCAATCTGGCGGGAAGGGTGGGGCAATAGAGCCCCCTCTCAGTAGAAGCTGGACCTACAGTATTGAGATGGTAGATAACCCATCTGGGCTAGAGAAAGACCCCGTCAGTGGAGCCCATCGGAGGGACCCACCTCCAGTAGAAGATAGGGGGAGATTAGTATTAGCTACATTGTGTCTCACAAAGCCTGTTAAAGTTCAGATTAAGTCTCTAAATGAGGGGGGGGGGACTGATTATTAACCAGAAATCAAGGCAGAAGCCTAGTCATAAGCATAGGATCTTATTCATCTCTGTAACCTGGCACCTAATACTATACTAGCTCATGGAAGGTGCTCAGTAAATGTTTTTTAGACAGAACTCATTCATCATGAACATAATAAGCAGGATAAGAGATAGAGGGAAAAGCTACAGAACAATCTACAGGGCATGAAGTAGTCAGGCTTGATTCCTAAGCAAGACCAAATCTAGATCCCAGATACCTTTGTTCATGGGGCTCCTAAAATACTCCAGCACTTGGTTTCCAGGGACTCAGCCTGGCTGAGACTACAGGTGGGAAGTGATCAGCATCAGGAACTGGATGGCCATGGGACGACCAGGGCTCACTCAGGCTCAGCCTGGAAGCAGTATGTGGCAGTAAGAGGAACCCAAAGCCAATCCAATCCATCTTCCGACTGAAGCCTCCTCTACACCTTTTGTTGTGATGGGAACAAACCTGCTTATTGGAATATGGACCACCACACTCTAAAGCAGCACCTGCCCAACCTGGGCCCCCAGCAGAGCCCCCAGACCCACAGAAGTCTTCAAAGGTGACAAGAGGATTCATGAGGCCATTTCTCTCATCCTTAAATCCTAACTGAATTTAAGTTAAAGCTGTACAGGCTAACCAAAGTATCCTTGTTTTTCACTCAAATTAGAATCAACTCCGAGTGCTAATGCGAGTCATGTAGATCAGAAACTATGATTAGAGGTGATACATGCATTTGATTAAATTTAAATGGAAAAGCAAATCAAATATTTATCATTAAGTATAGTTTGCTTGACAAAATCTTTCAAAACATGTTGTACTTTGCAGGGAGTTAATAAAAGAGGCCTCTTTGGTGCAGAAAAGTTGAAATCATTTGACAAAAAGCAAGACAAGGCTCGTATATTTCATCAGCTCATTACATGAGGCCAGAAGCATCTCATTCCTTGCCTGAGGAGATGCTGAGATCCTGGTCTCTTCTCCAGAGAACAGCATAGTTTAGACAGGGGGAGGCTAGGTTACAAATACAGCATATACCCTGCCTTTTCTGTACAAAGCATATCTGAGAGTAATTAGAGAATTAATGAAGGGTCCACTTCATAGAAGTATTTAGCTGTAGCCTTTGCCCATGGTTCTCTGCATCATTTAATAAGAGAACATGAGCTTGAGATATTAAAAAAACCTAGATTTGAAACCCAGCTCTCCTACACATTATGTTCCCGACTTTTGACACATGCATCATGGAAGACATGCAACCGCAAGTATCAAAAATGCCAGTAAATTCTGGCTTAGAAAACTGGGGGTTGTGTATCTCAAATAACAGGAAGTCAGCTACAGTAATCTCAAAATGGAACAATTCCATGAGAGCATCATCGAGAAACTGGGCTCTGATCCAATTTCTCCTCCTAGGTGAATACGCATGTAAGTGTTCCTCTTCTTTTTGGCATGATCATGGTTACTCCTCCAGCCATTGCATCTGCATTCCAGGCAGGGAGCAGAGGGAAGGGAAAAGAGCAGAAAGTAGGCACCAACAGAATCTATTTTCATCAGGAAAACATTAGCTTATTTGGAAGCTTCGTTCGGTAGATTTCTGCTTATGTATCTTTGCTGGCACATTGCAGGGAGAGTCTGAATAATCGTCAATTGACAAAAATTGACATTTACTGAAGGCACATAATCAGGTACATAGATATTTTTTTCTTCAAATAGAAATAAAGACCTAAAATTAAAAATTAGTGAATCCTATTGAAACCCATCTAATATGTTAAAATTAGCTCAGATGTTTTGGTTATAAACATAGTTAACAAGACATTTAAATGGGTTAATAATGGGGAGGAGAAGAGGGGAGGAAACATAGAATGAAAGAAGGGAGCAGAAGTTGAAGAAGGAATAAAGAGATGAAGGCAGAAAGGTTAAGGAGAAAAGTCTCCTTGATTGCTTTTGCTGTTTTGAAAACTGGTAAATAAAAGTAAAGGGAATCAAGCATTTATCCTGCCTTTTCTGTACAAAGCATACCTGAGGGTATTCAAAGTCTTAATGAGGGGATTCTCTCTACGGCAGTATCACAGCTTAGAGGAAAAATGAAGACTAATAAAATTAAAACCTAACATTTTGTGGGGCACCTGGGTAGCTCAGTCAGTTTAGAGTCTGACTCTTGATTTCAGCTCAGGTTATGATCTCAGGGTTGTAAGATCGAGCCCCATGTTGGGCTCCATGTTCAGTGGGGAGACTGCTTAGGATTCTCTCTTTCCCTCTGCCCCTCCCCACCTCTAAAATAAATAAATAAATCTTTAGAAAAAGAACGTAACATTTTGTGAACTCAAAAGAAATAATGGATCCAGGCATCATCATGAAGCACTGCTAATGTCACAGAAAATCCATTACATGCTGGGGGAAAATACATCATCTTCTGAAGATTGTGGTATTCTTGCTAAAAACTCCAACCTGAATCTATCAAACTTCAAAATCTACCTTTACCGGAAATAGAGAGGCAGAGAAATGTGATAAATAATGCCATGGGGATTCAATCAGCGAAGTCCAGAACATGGGAAAGGCTACATGGGAAAGGCTACAGGCCAAACAAGCAGTTTTCAACAAATAAATTACATGGGGAATAAAAAACTAGAGGAAGAGAAAGAAGAGGGTTTTTTTTAAATTGAGGCATATCCAGCAATTGCACTGTATGACACTTATTGGACTGTTGATAGAAAAAAAGAATATAAAATAATTGGAGGAATTTGAGCACTGACTCAGTATTTCATGATTATAAGCAATTATTTTTAATTATTTAGATGTAAAAATAGTATTGTCATTATGTTTCCTTAAAGAGTACTTCCCTAAAAACATACTGAAACCTGTATGGATTAAATTATACAATGTCTGGGATTTCCTCCAAAATAATTCAGGGGGGAGGAGGAAAGTGAATGTAGGCACACATGTAATAACATTGGCCATGAGTTGGCAACTTGAAATTGCATCATGGATGCAAGGGAGTAATTTATGATATTATGCTTTCTACTTTTTATGTGTCTGAAATTTTCCATAATAATTTTTAAAATGCTAACCAACCTCAGAATGAATAACATTAGGCAAAAATACCACTGAACTTAGCCCAAAGTAAATAAACCATTCCCAGCCAGTTATTTCCCTCAGAACTGGCAGAGATGTTTCCCCAGTGCCCTGGGGGGGGGGCGGATCTTGAAGTTGATATCAGAACCAGAGATCCCTTCAGCAGAAAGGGACACTATAATAAAACCTATGATTTCTATGCAAGAAATTTCTATGAAAGAAATTATCTTTTCTGCGTATCCTCTTCACAAAATCCTAAATTTAAAAAGAAAACCCTCTAGATTTTATTATAAAAACCTGAACTGTATGATCTTACCTTGCCACAAAAATCAAAGTAGGATTTCCCCAAATGATCAAAAGCAGGTAAATAGCTCCTTGGTAATGTTGACTTTGCAAAGCATCTTTTTTTCTCTCTCTCTCTTTCCAGGTATGCTCCCAGTTACACATTCACATATATTTTCACATAATTACAAGGTTTTAAAGAAAAGAAAATGTGACCCTAGAGAAGTCAGATAGTTTTCAAGATATTCTAAATTAAATTCGTGCATCCACTTAGTCCACAAATATTCGAGTGCCTACCCTCCACTGAACATTGTCCTGGGTTTTAAGAGATGGTACTGAGGAAGAACAAGAGGTTCATTTTTTTGTCTGGTGGAATTTCCCACATGGAGAGACCTCAGGAGACAGAGTGTACACCAAAAATGCCCTTGAATAAGTATACCTGACAACCTACGTTCATAGCAGCATTGTTCATAGCTACAAAGTTCATAGCTATTGTTCTCAATAGCGGAGAGGCGGAAGCAGCCCCAGTGTCTATCAACAGATGAAGGTGTAAAAAAAAAAATGTGGTAAATACACACAATGGAATATTATTCAGCCTTAAAAAGGAAGGACAAGGACATTCTGGCACCTGGTACAAATGGATGAACCTTGAGAACGTGATGCAAAGTGAAATAAGGCAGTCACAAAAGAACAAACACTGTACGAGTCCACTTACAGGAGGCATCTAGAATCGTCAAGTGTATACAGATGGAAACTAGCACAGTGGTTGCCAGGGGCTGGGGGCAGGGGAATAGGGGCTTATTGTTTAATAGAGTTTCAGTTTCAGTTTTGAAAGATGCAAGGTGTTCTGCGCAGGGCTGATGGCGGTGCTTGCACGACAATGTGAATGCTCTCAGTGCCACTGAAACTGTACCCTTAAAAATCGTGAAGATGCTAAATTTCATGTTATGTGTATCTTGCCGCAATTATTATGTTTTTAAGTTACAGCCTGCAGTGAACACCACCAAGAAGAGTTACACGGCTGTTTAAGAGAACACTGCGGGCTGCCTCCCAGTGCTTCGTCCCATGCTGTCCTTCCCAATATACCTTATATTTGCTTAAGGGTCTACTTCTCCCACACATAGTCATACCAACACCTTCTCTGCCTCTGTCGGTGTATACAGATTAGTCCAAGCCAATCACACCATGATACTGTTCCGACAGCTATCACTGATCTGAAGAGTGCTTTGGCACATGAACTACATGGGTCCAGTAATATTGAAGTAAAACATTTATATTCCATGGTTGGAAGAGATGGAAACAAGGAAACATGCTGGTTCCGTTTGCTGCTGACAACCATTTTGTAAACATGAGGGGAAGCCGCTTTGGGCTGAAGGTAATGCAGGAAGCAAATTGTAGAAAAACTTAAAGGACCTGGTCACAGAGAGAAGTCACTGACATTGCTAAGCCACCGAAACAACCAACTCTGTAGCCATTCCTACCTCTAGACTTAGTGTTTCATGAAATAGGACATATTCCTATTATAAAAGTTTAAGTTAAGTTTCTGATAGTTGAACCCAAGTCATCCTTCCTGAAGTAATACTACCAAAGAAGCAACAAATAGGAGTGACTGTCCTAGTTGTAGAATTCAAGACAAGTAACATGCAGGCCCAGGCAACAGCATATGCAAAGGCCTTGTGGCAAACGGAACAGAGTTCCTGTCCTGGAGTTCCAAGAAGGGAAGGAAGTCCAATCCGGCAGATGCTCAGAGGAAGGGGGTGAGAAGTGAACAATGTTACAAGAAGAGGTTGAGAGATGGGGAGGAGGTGCCAGATTCTATATGTAAGTCACACAAAGATTTGGGTTTTAATCCTAATATCAGGAGCCTCTGAAGTGTTTTATAACATCATGAGGACATGCTCTGATCGGCGTTGAGTAGACACTGCAATGTATAGAACTGATCGGAGGAAGGTCGATAAGAACACAGAGAAATGAGTATCTCAGGCCGCTGATGGCAGCCTAGGCCAGGGCAGTGTGAGGCAGGTAGAGAGGTGTGGACAGATTTGCAAGATTTCAAAAGGCAGTGTTGGTGGAACACATGTTAGGGAAGAAGAGGGAGGTGTCAGGGGTGATTTCCAAGTGTCTGGATGTAACGGGATGAATGTGAGTGTTTTTGTCATGTCAGGGGACACTGAGAGACAACCAGATTTGGAGACAAAGATCTTCAACCATAAACAAGGATAGAACTAATACCTAACAAACTTGACTCACTAAGGTAGCATTCTTATTTTTTAAAAAAGATTTTATTTATTCATTTGAGAGTGAGAGCGCATGAGAGGAGGGGAGAGGCAGAGGGAGAGGGAGAAGCAGACTGCCTGTCAAGCTGGGAGTCTGATGCTGTGGGACTCGATCCCAGGACCCAGAGATCATGACGTGAGCCAAAGGCAGACACCTAACCATCTGAGCTATCCAGGTGCCCCTAAGGTCACATTCTTAATTATAACTAATAGATATCAATAGTAGTAGTCACCATTTACTAAGCATGTATTCTGACTGGCTCACACAGTCACTGCACTGTAAGTATAGTCGTCATTGCAGCAGACTGTATTTTCCTAGGAGCCCCTCAACAATGTCTCATACTCCACGGTAACGCCCCCTTACCCCTGCTCCCATCCAGGGGCGGTGTCTATGTCCCCACCTTTATGTGGGCAGGCTTGTAACTACTTCAACCAATAGAACAGGTCAGTAGTGCTGCTATTTGATCTCTGAGGTTAAGTTATAAAAAGCCACACATTCTGACGAGTGCTTTTGGGACACTTATTCTAGGGGAAGCCAGACCATATAAGTGGTCCAACTATTCTGAGACCACCAAGCTGGGGAGTTCACATACAGGTACTCTGGTTGCCAGATTTCATTGAGCTCTTGGCCAACAGTCAATGGCAGCTTACCAGCCAGGTGCAGGGGTCACCTTGGAAATGTACCATCCAGCTCCACTCCAGTCACCACCACTGTCACCATGAGGAGCAGAAACAAGCCATCCCCATCGAGCCTTTCCTAAAAGAAAATAATAGCTAATTGAGCAAAATAACTGATTATTTTTGCTCTTTTCTGGGAAGTAAGTTTTGGTGGAATTTATAAGGCTCTCCCCACCATCATATAGGTGAAGAGATGGAGACTGACAGAGATTAATGTAACTTGCCCAGGGTCAAAGAGTTAGTGAGCACAGCAGCCAGAATTAAAACTAAATCCCTCTGGCCCAGAACCTGGGTTATTTCTTAAATCTCATTGCTGTCCCACTTCTGGTCACATCCCAAAATCAAACTGCTATTTCCATTCTAAATCTTGTATCTTATCCCAAAGCATGTCTTTGAACCCAACCTCAAATACATGCATTTTGAAAGCAATCTATTCTGCTTAAAAGCAACAACCTGGCAGTAAACCAGGGAGATTTGCAAGTGCTTAAAAAGTTGTGTGTGTGTGTGTGTGTGTGTGTGTGTGTGTGTGTGTGTGTATGTCTCCCATCCCTCTTCCCAAGCAGTAGGGAATTGATAGGAAATTAAAACAGACAACTTCCATTTTCTTTCAAGAGAGATTTATGACCACTGTCTACAGAATTTTAAGCTGTGAAGTGAACTGTAAAACAAAATGTTTTAAAATAATATGTTTAAAGCAAAGCAGTGTTATGTACAATTAATGTAAAAATTATCAGAAGTGATAGTTGCTGAGAAAAAGTAAAAGTAGAGAAATATGAGTTACGAAGGAGCTGGCATTTCATGAAGCAGTGATCCATCAGCAAGGAGCACAAATCAAGGGGATAATCAGGTATATTAATGACTTCAGAGTAACTTCTTACTAATCAGACATCTCAAAGTGGAACTCAATCCCTTTGTCACTGCCTTAGTCCAGCCCTTAGGATTTCACCCAGAAGCTTCCATTAGGTGATCGCTCTGTCCCCCAGCCTCACCACCAGTTTTGCACAAACATCCCATACCCTACTCCCTCTGCTGGGAATGCTCAACGTCTGCCCCTGGCCAGGATGAACCTTTCTCATGCTACAGATTCCCACATGTGTCAGTTCCTCAGAGCTGTATCCCTGCTGGGATCCCATGAAATAATATACAGAAACTGCTGTGCCAGGTAAACCTCGTCCTGGTCTTGCTATGCTCGCTCAGACGACAAATTCTCACCTTTGTTCCCCATACCGAGCTTTAGCGGTATTTGAATCTTTTCTGAACGGTATTCTTCAGAGTTCTTAGATGCCTGCAACAGAAACAGACATTGGCTGCTGTAGACAGAAAAGGAAAGTATGAAAGGATATAAACAGCTCACAATTTCAGGGAGCATTGGAGGACCAGGCTTGGAGCTACATAGCCAAAAGCTGTACCTCAAAAGGCAGACTCATAAGGAAACCTGCAGCTGCTTGATCAAATGGGTTGTAAAGGGGGAACTAATAGGGTAGGGAACAATACCAGAAGCTTGGGGGACCAGGTGTGACAGTCCAAGAGGTGATGTGGGTCTGAACTCAGGCAGGCATTATTGAGATGGAGTGAGCAGACAGGTTCAAGAAACTATTGAAGGGTGGGCTGACAGAACCTGCAGATTGCTAAGAGGGCTAAGGGAACAGGGGCATTCTCAGACCACTCCAGAGCTGCCGGCCAGCTCATGGGATGGATGCCACCAGCAGCAATAGGGAATGAAGAGATGGATGTGGGGCTGGATGGCAGAGGGATGGGCTGAGAGCAGTATGGGACACACTCAGGTAGAGGAAACAGTGGTTCTATCAATGAGCACGTCCATCATGCAAATGGACTAAGCTAAGGGGAGACACTGGGAACGGTACACAGAATGGGTGCATAAGAACGTGCTGGTGTTCGAAGTCAGTGGAATACACAAGACTGCCCAAGGAGCGTTTGTGGAGAATAAAAATGGATCAATGCCAGAACCGAGGTGGCCAACTCATCCCAGTGTGCGTGACATTTTCCAGGTTTTAGAACTAGAAGTCCACATCATAGAAAACTCCTCAGTCTTGGGCAATTCAGAACCCACCGTGTAGGGAGCAAGAAAAAACATGAGAGGAAGATGATTTGCCCAACGTCATCTAGCCAATGGGCTGCAAAACCATGCCTAGAAACCAGACTTCCTAACT
Source organism: Ailuropoda melanoleuca (assembly GCF_002007445.2). NCBI lineage: Eukaryota > Metazoa > Chordata > Mammalia > Carnivora > Ursidae > Ailuropoda > Ailuropoda melanoleuca. The sequence continues at coordinate 100,920,169 of NC_048228.1, forward strand.
CCCAGGTACTTTCTTCAGAGTCTGCTGGACAAACACTAAATTGAATGAAACCAGGAAGAGAGTGAAGTACTATGGTCCGAATCCTAGACTCCTGACTCACTAGGTATATGACGTCAGGCAAACCAGTGACTCCGAGACTTACTTTCCCTACCTAAAACAACAAAGTTTATACATGTGTATTCCCTAATCCCAGAAAGAAATGTGAGCTCAAATAAAAACACAGAGGCGATGAAAGGTGAAGACTCCGCAGGCAAGCTGACAAGAAAGGGAAAGAACCATGGATGAAGGAACCTGCCCCTGATTCAGGAATCTAAGCCCAGGGGTGCTGGACCTCTCCTGGCCCAGCCCTTACACTGGTTTGAAAAGTTTAACCCTCACTAAAGTGTCCTCATCGCTCCTGTGAAAAATATGGTCCCACTACTAAAACTGTCTGGAGTAAAATATATGTCTCCCAGAAAATGCTAGTGGATTTATCACAACTGGGCCATTCATCTGTTAAAAAGCAGAATGGCATTTATTGCCAATTGCTCCCTTTATAGGAGAAAAGAAACAGGGAGCCTAATAAGCTTGGTTAATTTTTTTTCTTTTATGGCTCCAGCAACTGCACTAAATATTCCGTCTGCTTTTCTTACGCAGTTTGGAGGCGGCTCTGAACTTCGGAAGTGTTACGGGGAAGATTCCAGCAGAACCACATGCTGCAGCCTTGGGGGGAGACACTGGCTGGAAAGAGGCTCTGAGAACTTGTCCTTGCTGGGGGTTACGTGATCACTGACTTAACTTTTTAAAAGTTAACCGATGTAACTTTTAAAAATCCCTCAGGCAGTGGGCAGGCTATCTTGCAGTGATATGGTTGAAATAATTCTGAGATACAGGGGGCTTTTAAGTCAAATAGAAAAACAGCATAGGNATCCTGGTCTTGCTATGCTCGCTCAGACGACAAATTCTCACCTTTGTTCCCCATACCGAGCTTTAGCGGTCTTTGAATCTTTTCTGAACGGTATTCTTCAGAGTTCTTAGATGCCTGCAACAGAAACAGACATTGGCTGCTGTAGACAGAAAAGGAAAGTATGAAAGGATATAAACAGCTCACAATTTCAGGGAGCATTGGAGGACCAGGCTTGGAGCTACATAGCCAAAAGCTGTACCTCAAAAGGCAGACTCATAAGGAAACCTGCAGCTGCTTGATCAAATGGGTTGTAAAGGGGGAACTAATAGGGTAGGGAACAATACCAGAAGCTTGGGGGACCAGGTGTGACAGTCCAAGAGGTGATGTGGGTCTGAACTCAGGCAGGCATTATTGAGATGGAATGAGCAGACAGGTTCAAGAAACTATTGAAGGGTGGGCTGACAGAATCTGCAGATTGCTAAGAGGGCTAAGGGAACAGGGGCATTCTCAGACCACTCCAGAGCTGCTGGCCAGCTCATGGGATGGATGCCACCAGCAGAAATAGGGAATGAAGAGATGGATGTGGGGCTGGATGGCAGAGGGATGGGCTGAGAGCAGTCTGGGACACACTCAGGTAGAGGAAACAGTGGTTCTATCAATGAGCACGTCCATCACGCAAATGGACTAAGCTAAGGGAAGACACTGGGAACGGTACACAGAATGGGTGCATAAGAACGTGCTGGTGTTCGAAGTCAGTGGAATACACGAGACTGCCCAAGGAGCGTTTGTGGAGAATAAAAATGGATCAATGCCAGAACCGAGGTGGCCAACTCATCCCAGTGTGCGTGACATTTTCCAGGTTTTAGAACTAGAAGTCCACATCATAGAAAACTCCTCAGTCTTGGGCAATTCAGAACCCACCGTGTAGGGAGCAAGAAAAAACATGAGAGGAAGATGATTTGCCCAACGTCATCTAGCCAATGGGCTGCAAAACCATGCCTAGAACCCAGACTTCCTAACTCCCAGGTACTTTCTTCAGAGTCTGCTGGACAAACACTAAATTGAATGAAACCAGGAAGAGAGTGAAGTACTATGGTCCGAATCCTAGACTCCTGACTCACTAGGTATATGACGTCAGGCAAACCAGTGACTCCGAGACTTACTTTCCCTACCTAAAACAACAAAGTTTATACATGTGTATTCCCTAATCCCAGAAAGAAATGTGAGCTCAAATAAAAACACAGAGGCGATGAAAGGTGAAGACTCCGCAGGCAAGCTGACAAGAAAGGGAAAGAACCATGGATGAAGGAACCTGCCCCTGATTCAGGAATCTAAGCCCAGGGGTGCTGGACCTCTCCTGGCCCAGCCCTTACACTGGTTTGAAAAGTTTAACCCTCACTAAAGTGTCCTCATCGCTCCTGTGAAAAATATGGTCCCACTACTAAAACTGTCTGGAGTAAAATATATGTCTCCCAGAAAATGCTAGTGGATTTATCACAACTGGGCCATTCATCTGTTAAAAAGCAGAATGGCATTTATTGCCAATTGCTCCCTTTATAGGAGAAAAGAAACAGGGAGCCTAATAAGCTTGGTTAATTTTTTTTCTTTTATGGCTCCAGCAACTGCACTAAATATTCCGTCTGCTTTTCTTACGCAGTTTGGAGGCGGCTCTGAACTTCGGAAGTGTTACGGGGAAGATTCCAGCAGAACCACATGCTGCAGCCTTGGGGGGAGACACTGGCTGGAAAGAGGCTCTGAGAGCTTGTCCTTGCTGGGGGTTACGTGATCACTGACTTAACTTTTTAAAAGTTAACCGATGTAACTTTTAAAAATCCCTCAGGCAGTGGGCAGGCTATCTTGCAGTGATATGGTTGAAATAATTCTGAGATACAGGGGGCTTTTAAGTCAAATAGAAAAACAGCATAGGTTTCTGAAGGAAAAAAGGGTTGGGAGGTTACACCCAGGTCTGAGCCCTGATACTGGTTAACTCTGTTAACTTGGTTGACATCAAGGGACCTCAGAAGGCCTATTTCAAGTGCTCACCCTGACATCCCACAGCACGCACGCATCCACCCTGATACTGCTGCTAATTTCATTCATCTCCCACTTAAGGAGTTCGAAAGCATCTGCTGTAGATCACACACTGCTTTCTCTGGAGCACAGAGCTGCACAAGAAACACCGAAGTCCTGGCTTTTAGATCCCAGCTCTACCATTTAAATGAACTTCCAGGCCAGCGCTATCCAAAAGAACTTCCGGAGAGGAAGGGGATATTGTCATATGCGCTGTCCAGTATGGCAGCCACTAGCCACGGGTAGCTAATGAGCACCTGAAATGTGGCTGGGGTGACTGACGAATTGAATTCTTAAGCTTATTCAATTATAATTGTGCAAATGTAAATCTAAATAGCCACCTGTGGCTGGACAGCTCAAATTGAGCCTGTTTGAGCCTCAGCAACCTCATCTGTAAAATACATCCCAAGCAAGATTGCTTTGAGGATCATATGTTATAATGCCCGGAAAGCGCCTAGCCTTGTGCCCAGCATGGAGTCAAGGTTGGTAAGACAAGAAAGTGGAACCTTTCATGGATCTGTCTCCGTTTGGCCCTAGATTCAGGACTTTGAGGCTTGATATTAACTGGGGGTGTCAGGCAGCATAAAGATTCCAACCAGCAGTTGTCCTGAGGCCACAGGAAAGCAATCCATCTTTTAGTGAATTTTTCCATTGGTGGCCAAGAATGTTCTGCATGAGGAAATCTATTAACTGCTTCATGAGTGAATATTTACAGGAAGTTAGAAACTGCTGACTTTAGCTAAGGAGAATGCCCCTCTGTGGAGTTTCATGGCCGATTAAAGCTCTGGAATTTCATTGAGGGGATTTATAGATAAAGGTTACTAACTATACAAGTGCATTTTTAAATATGCTCTCACAAACTGGAGCTTCTACTCAAGACGTGGCACTGGGGCTTCCAGGGGCAAAGGAGAGCTCTTTTAATACAATACTGAATAATAACAGAACTGTGCTGCTCCAAGGTTTTCGGCCACAGGCAGCATTTCCCAAAGGCTCAGACGCCCAGACTCAGAAGGACCTTAATGACCATCTCATCCCAGCCCTCCTCCAATGCTCAAATCCTCCCAACACATTAGCTTCCTCTTGAACAACTCCTGGGATAGGGGATCTCCCTGTGTCCTAAGGCAATCATTGCATCATTGGACATGTGATATTGTTAGAAAGAGCTTCCTCTGGTGAGCAAGAATCTAGTGGAGAAACATGGTGTCTTAGAAGAGCGTTGAGCTCTGCCATTTTCATGTTCCATCCCATTCTTTCCGCTGGCTGCTTCTTCAGCTCCGGAGGCAAGCTCAAGATGGCTAATCTCTTGCAATGCCTCTCCCCACAGTGGTAATAATAGCAGTAGAGTAGAAGTAGTTGCACAACTATTGTTGCAATTTTTTTTCACTAATATTACTCCTAATAATTCTTCCACAGACTTGTAAATACATGGACATGTGCCATCTCCCTTCACCTGGCTCAGCAAACGTACATCCATTGATATCTCTCCTGTGTTAGAATTCCAGATGCCCCACGGTCTTAATAATTCAACAAGCCTGGATTGCTGTGCTGGAGACAAGCTGACACTGGGAACTATAACAGGAGTGACATCTAGAACCAGTCCATCCCTCCAGCTTCACTTTCCGCACAGCTGCTGGTGGTGGTGGTCATACTACAAGCAACACTGATAACACTGGGTTTCTAGGATGACCATGAATCAGGCACTATGCTAAGTACTTAGCACAGATAATTTCATTTAATCTTTAAAACAACATTGGGAGGTAGGTATTAGCATTATCGTCTACAGATAGGAAAATGGAGCAAGACAAGTTAAGTAACTTCCCCAAAATATGTAAGTGAGACTGGAAATTAATCCAGACAAACCAACCCCAGACTGTGCTCTTTCCCACAGCAAGATAGAGGTATTAAAAGCATAAGCTCTGAAGCCAGCTATGAACCGTTCCTATCCCAAAGGCGGAGACACTCTCAAGAGATTATTATATAATAACAGTCCCAGCAAGAGACCACGGGACNGGGGACCTAACTTGAAAATGGAGAAAGAGAGGATCAAGTGGATGGCTTCATGGGACTTTAGGGCTTGATGGGATGGGATACAGCAGAAACTTTCTCGAAGGAGGGCCCTAGAGAAGGATAGGAAGAGATAGGGAGGCCAGTGTCCATCAGCTAATAAGGTCCCTGAAAATTTGCAAAATGCTGAAACATCAATCCACTAGACAAGAGAACTGAAATGCTTTTAAAAAGAAAGGATACAAATTAAACNCGGGACCTCACTTGAAAATGGAGAAAGAGAGGATCAAGCGGATGGCTTCATGGGACTTTAGGGCTTGATGGGATGGGATACAGCAGAAACTTTCTCGAAGGAAGGCCCTAGAGAAGGATAGGAAGAGATAGGGAGGCCAGTGTCCATCAGCTAATAAGGTCCCTGAAAATGCTGAAACATCAATCCACTAGACAAGAGAACTGAAATGCTTTTAAAAAGAAAGGATACAAATTAAACATACTGTTATCATGTTACCTGGCAATAGTGTTCCTTGGCATTTACTCAAAGGAGTTGAAAACTTATGTCCGTACAAAAACTTGCACGTGGAAGTTTATAGCAGCTTAATTCATAATTGCCATAACTCTGAAGCAACGAAGATGTCCTTTAGCAGGTGAATAGATAAACCGTGGAACACTTAGACAATGGATTATTATTCAGTACTAAAAAGAAATGAGCTATCAAGCCATTAAAAAAACATAGAGGAACCTTAAATGCATATTAATGGAAAGGATACATACTGTGTATTTCTACCTATATAATATTCTAGGAAACGTGCAATTATGGAGACAAAAAATGATCAAGGTGGGGGGGTGCACCTGGGTGGCACAGTCGGTTAACTATCTGACTCTTGTTTTTGGCTCAGGTCCTGATCTCAGGGTCATGAGATCAAGCCCCGCATCAGGCTCCACACTCATTGCAGTTTGCTTGAGATCTCTCTCCCTCTGTCCCTCCTACTCTCTCTCTCTTTGTCTTTCTCTCCAAAATAAGTAAATAAATCTTTAAAAACAATCATTGGTAGTAAGGTATGTGGAAGTGGTGGGGAAGGGAGGAAGAGATGAATAGCCAGAGCAAAGGGAATTTTAGGGCAGTGAAAATACTCTGTATGATATCACAATGGTAAATATATGCCATTATACATGTGTCCAAACTCATAAAATGTACAACACCAAGAGTAAACCCTGGACTTTGAGTGATTACGATGTCAGTGGGGCTCATCCTTGGTTTAAAAAATAAAAAGCCCATTTCTGGTGAGTGACATTGATAAGGTGAAAGGCAATACATGTGTGGGGTCAGGGGATATACAGGAAATCTCTCTATCTTCTCTCAATTTTGTTATAAACCTAAGACTGCTCTAAAAAAATTAAGTCTCTAAAAATTAAAAAACAAAAACAACAAAGAGAAAGAACGTCTTCATAAAAATAAATTTGACCCTTGAGCCACCAGAATGATCATTATTCCCAAAGAACTGTTTCTCAAGCTCCAACATCTTTAACCATTTTTCACTTCACTGCCTTCCATCTGCCCTTTAAGCGTGCTTATCTCCAAAACAAAGTTGCAAGTTCTTCTAGTGGTCCAGAGACTTCCTTTTTTGACCCCCAAGTCTGGTCCTGTCTTCTGCTCAGTTCTACTTCAGACCTCAGTATCTGAGGTGGATTTCTAGAAACCATGGATACACATCAGAGTTCTGCATTCTGTGTGAAAGTATGTTCCAAATTTCTTTTATTTTTTTTTTAATTTAGTTTTGTTTTACTTACATTCAATTAATTAACATAGAGTGTATTACTATTTTCAGAGGTAGAGTTCAGTGTGTTCCAAATTTCTTAACCAGCCAGGAGCCACTGGCATTTCTTGANAACCATTTTTCATTTCACAGCCTTCCATCTGCCCTTTAAGCGTGCTTATCTCCAAAACAAAGTTTCAAGTTCTTCTCGTGGTCCAGAGACTTCCTTTTTTGACCCCCAAGTCTGGTCCTGTCTTCTGCTCAGTTCTACTTCAGACCTCAGTATCTGAGGTGGATTTCTAGAAACCATGGATACACATCAGAGTTCTGCATTCTGTGTGAAAGTATGTTCCAAATTTCTTTTATTTTTTTTTTAATTTAGTTTTGTTTTACTTACATTCAATTAATTAACATAGAGTGTATTACTATTTTCAGAGGTAGAGTTCAGTGTGTTCCAAATTTCTTAACCAGCCAGGAGCCACTGGCATTTCTTGAGCACCTATTATAAGCCACAAACTGTTCTAGCACTTACATGCATTAACTCCTCTTTGATTGACTCTATGAGATAGGTGCTATTAATCATCCCAGTTTAACGGTTGATAAACTAGAGATCGAGTAACTTGCCAAGTACTAGATAGGTCGGGTCTCAAATCAGATAGGGAAGTTGATACCCAAGGAAGGACAGTGACTTACCTAAGGTCACCTTGCCATGATAAAACTGAATTCAAGCTTCAGTCTCTCATTTCACCGCACTTTCAATGATACAATGCAGTACCTGAAAATACTTTGAAAAAAATCTGCTGTACAAGTTCTATGATATATTTATTATTGTTAACATTCCTCTCCCACAAAGCAAAATGTTTTTCACACAATAGGTGGCCGACAGATATGTTTAGGCTATAAAAAGTGGACCTAGGAATACAGTTTAAAATACAAGGTCTTAGGTAAGAAAGGCCTTTTTGGACAGCCCACGGAATGGGGGAATATATTTGCAAAGGACACTACAGATAAAGGACTGGTATCCAAGATCTACAAAGAACTTCTCAAACTCAATACACGAGAAACAAATAAACAAATCATAAAATGGGCAGAAGATATGAACAGACACTTTTCCAATGAAGACATACAAATGGCTAACAGACACATGAAAAAATGTTCAAAATCATTAGCCATCAGGGAAATTCAAATCAAAACCACACTGAGATACCACCTTACGCCAGTTAGAATGGCAAAGATAGACAAGGCAAGAAACAACAATTGTTGGAGAGGATGTGGAGAAAGGGGATCCCTCCTACATTGTTGGTGGGAATGCAAGTTGGTACAGCCACTCTGGAAAACAGTGTGGAGGTCCCTTAAAAAGTTAAAAATTGAACTACCCTATGACCCAGCCATTGCACTACTGGGTGTTTACCCCAAAGATACAGACGTAGTAAAGAGAAGGGCCATATGCACCCCAATGTTCATAGCTGCATTGTCCACAATAGCCAAATCATGGAAGGAGCCGAGATGCCCTTCAACAGATGACTGGATTAAGAAGCTGTGGTCCATATATACAATGGAATATTACTCAGCTATCAGAAAGAACGAATTCTCAACATTTGCTGCAACATGGACGGCACTGGAGGAGATAATGCTAAGTGAAATAAGTCAAGCAGAGAAAGACAATTATCATATGATTTCTCTCATCTATGGAACATAAGAACTAGGANGAAATCATATGATAATTGTCTTTCTCTGCTTGACTTATTTCACTTAGCATTATCTCCTCCAGTGCCGTCCATGTTGCAGCAAATGTTGAGAATTCGTTCTTTCTGATAGCTGAGTAATATTCCATTGTATATATGGACCACAGCTTCTTAATCCAGTCATCTGTTGAAGGGCATCTCGGCTCCTTCCATGATTTGGCTATTGTGGACAATGCAGCTATGAACATTGGGGTGCATATGGCCCTTCTCTTTACTACGTCTGTATCTTTGGGGTAAACACCCAGTAGTGCAATGGCTGGGTCATAGGGTAGTTCAATTTTTAACTTTTTAAGGGACCTCCACACTGTTTTCCAGAGTGGCTGTACCAACTTGCATTCCCACCAACAATGTAGGAGGGATCCCCTTTCTCCACATCCTCTCCAACAATTGTTGTTTCTTGCCTTGTCTATCTTTGCCATTCTAACTGGCGTAAGGTGGTATCTCAGTGTGGTTTTGATTTGAATTTCCCTGATGGCTAATGATTTTGAACATTTTTTCATGTGTCTGTTAGCCATTTGTATGTCTTCATTGGAAAAGTGTCTGTTCATATCTTCTGCCCATTTTATGATTTGTTTATTTGTTTCTCGTGTATTGAGTTTGAGAAGTTCTTTGTAGATCTTGGATACCAGTCCTTTATCTGTGGTGTCCTTTGCAAATATATTCTCCCATTCCGTGGGCTGTCTCTTAGTTTTTTTGACTGTTTCCTTGGCTGTGCAGATCAAGCTCCAACATCTTTAACCATTTTTCACTTCACTGCCTTCCATCTGCCCTTTAAGCGTGCTTATCTCCAAAACAAAGTTGCAAGTTCTTCTAGTGGTCCAGAGACTTCCTTTTTTGACCCCCAAGTCTGGTCCTGTCTTCTGCTCAGTTCTACTTCAGACCTCAGTATCTGAGGTGGATTTCTAGAAACCATGGATACACATCAGAGTTCTGCATTCTGTGTGAAAGTATGTTCCAAATTTCTTTTATTTTTTTTTTAATTTAGTTTTGTTTTACTTACATTCAATTAATTAACATAGAGTGTATTACTATTTTCAGAGGTAGAGTTCAGTGTGTTCCAAATTTCTTAACCAGCCAGGAGCCACTGGCATTTCTTGAGCACCTATTATAAGCCACAAACTGTTCTAGCACTTACATGCATTAACTCCTCTTTGATTGACTCTATGAGATAGGTGCTATTAATCATCCCAGTTTAACGGTTGATAAACTAGAGATCGAGTAACTTGCCAAGTACTAGATAGGTCGGGTCTCAAATCAGATAGGGAAGTTGATACCCAAGGAAGGACAGCGACTTACCTAAGGTCACCTTGCCATGATAAAACTGAATTCAAGCTTCAGTCTCTCATTTCACCGCACTTTCAATGATACAATGCAGTACCTGAAAATACTTTGAAAAAAATATGCTGTACAAGTTTTATGATATATTTATTATTGTTAACATTCCTCTCCCACAAGGCAAAATGTTTTTCACACAATAGGTGGCCGACAGATATGTTTAGGCTATAAAAAGTGGACCTAGGAATACAGTTTAAAATACAAGGTCTTAGGTAAGAAAGGCCTTTTTGGACAGCCCACGGAATGGGGGAATATATTTGCAAAGGACACTACAGATAAAGGACTGGTATCCAAGATCTACAAAGAACTTCTCAAACTCAATACGCGAGAAACAAATAAATCATAAAATGGGCAGAAGATATGAACAGACACTTTTCCAATGATGACATACAAATGGTTAACAGACACATGAAAAAATGTTCAAAATCATTAGCCATCAGGGAAATTCAAATCAAAACCACACTAAGATACCAGCTTACGCCAGTTAGAATGGCAAAAATTGACAAGGCAAGAAACAACAATTGCTGGAGAGAAGGTGGAGAAAGGGGATCCTTCCTACATTGTTGGTGGGAATGCAAGTTGGTACAGCCACTCTGGAAAGCAGTGTGGAGGTCCCTTAAAAAGTTAAAAATTGAGCTACCCTATGACCCAGCCATTGCACTACTGGGTATTTACTCCAAAGATACAGACGTAGTGAAGAGAAGGGCCATATGCACCCCAATGTTCATAGCAGCATTGTCCGCAATAGCTAAATCATGGAAGGAGCTGAGATGCCCTTCAACAGATGACTGGATTAAGAAGTTGTGGTCCATATATACAATGGAATATTACTCAGCTATCAGAAAGAACGAATTCTCAACATTTGCTGCAACATGGACGGCACTGGAGGAGATAATGCTAAGTGAAATAAGTCAAGCAGAGAAAGACAATTATCATATGATTTCTCTCATCTATGGAACATAAGAACTAGGAGGATCGGTAGGGGAAGAAAGGGATAAAGAAAAGGGGGGTAATCAGAAGGGGGAATGAAACATGAGAGACTATGGACT
>NC_048228.1:100934699-100969640 GCF_002007445.2 Ailuropoda melanoleuca
AACTGAGTATTTGTGTCACCTCAAAATTCATATTTTTGAACTCCTAACCCCTGATATAATGGCTTTTTAAAATAGAGTCTTTGGGAGATAATTAGGTTTAGATGAGGTTATGAGAGTGGGGTCCTCATGACGGAGTTAGTGCCCATATAGGGAGAGGTCGTTATAAGTGCCCTCAAAAGAAATGTGTACCAGAGCTCTCTCTCTCTCTCTCTGCCATATAAGGAAACAGCAAGAAGGTGGCCATCTGCAAGCCAGGAAGATCCTCACCAGGGGCTGAATCAGCCTCCACCTTGATCTTGACCTCCCAGGACCCAAAACTATATGAAATAAATGTTTGTTGTTGAAGCCACCCATTCTATGGTATTTTGTCAAACTAATGCACAGTTATTCTATGAATAGCACTTGCAAGAGTTAGGGTAAAAATTCCGGATCATCACATCTCATCTTTAAATTACAATCCTTCTCTTGTGTGTGCAAGTGTGCCTGTCTGTATGCAGGCAGACGCACACACATTCATTCATGAAATGTGCAAACATTTGACCATACGTTGCAAAATCACAACATTAACCATTTATTCTTTCTCTCAAAATCATACTTTCTCAATTATCTTACAACTTACAATCAACAAAAATAGAATGTTTTCCTCTAGCCAAAAATAAAAGCTTTATCTCCCTGGTGGTCAATTGATAGACAACCCATTTATCACCAGATTGTTCCTCTTACTGCATAACCTGCTATAACTTTGAGGCACTGAGTCTAAATCATCCAATCATCACTAAATAAACCATTTCTAAAAGGGTCAGATGAAGTGATTGAAAGGACATCAGAATTTTCAAAGGCACACAGATTTGCTCAAAGATAACCTCTCTAGAGAATCATTCAATGTGAGTCCATGCAGTCATGCACTCGGATGCTCATTACATCATCATTTGAAACAATAGCTAAGGTTAGGAAGCAACCTACATGTCCATCAACAGGGGAATGGGTAGGCAAAGGTGTTTTGCCTTGTTTTGCTTTTAATGAGGTAGCTCTATAAATATTAGGGCTCCAAAAAATATTGCTGACTTAAAAAAAAACAATTTAGATGGATACACAAATATGACACTTTCCATGTCAAATAAAACGCAAACACAAAATAACACTGTGTATTGTATGGAGACATGTTGGCAAATGCACCAAAAGGACTGGAAAACTGCATAACAAAGTAAACAAAGTGATTTACTTCAAGAAGAAGGGAAATTAGATGGAGAAAGGACATTTCAACATGTATAAAATTCCAACTTTAATAAGGATGTGTATATACATTATTAGATAATAAAAATACTAATATTTTAAAAGAAAGCACACGAGGTCACCTAGGCCATTTGCAATACTGTAGTGCAATTCTTTTTTTTTTTTAAGATTTTATTTATTTATTTATTTATTTGACAGAGAGAGACAGCCAGCGAGAAAGGGAACACAAGCAGGGAGAGTGAGAGAGGAAGAAGCAGGCTCTTAGTGGAGGAGCCTGACGTGGGGCTAGAACCCAGAACGCTGGGATCACGCCCTGAGCCGAAGGCAGATGCTAATCACTGCGCTACCCAGGCGCCCCCTGTAGTGCAATTCTAATGCTAACCATGCAGAGGGAGTGTCAGACTCCACAGATGAGGCGCACAGTCTCCAATAAGACTGCCCTCACTTCAGACACCTGCCACAAATTTGGGAGTTCCCAGGCCACCTGCACTTCTGACCAATTAGTTACAAATCCAGAGATTCCCATGACACTGCTCAGTTTTGATAATTTAGTAGAACCACTCACAGAACTCAGGAATGTGCTATCCTTATGATTACAGATTTATTATAAAGGATATCAATCAGGACCAGGCAAATAAACAGGCATAAGGTAAAGTCTGGGAGGGTCCTGAATACAGAGCTCCCTGCTCTCAACCTGTGGAATCAGGATATATCATCCCTCTGGCACACTGATATTTTCACCAACCAGAAAGCTCCACTAAGCCTCAATGTTCAGAGGTTTTACTGGGGACCCATTACGAGGGCATGGTTGAATGAATCATGGGCTACATGATTGAATGCAATCCCTAGCCCCCCCCTTTTCCCTCTCTCCCTGGTTATTGAGAGATCTAGCTGATCTCCCATGGCTCAAAGCCTCAACCCTCTACTCACATAATTTGCCTTTCTGGCTGTACCAGCCCACATCCTGAGTCACCTCATTAACATAAACTCAGGTATGTCTAAGGGGCTCATAAATAGCAAAGATGTTCCTAATTCCATGGAAATTCCAAGGATTTAGAGTCTCCTTCCCAGAATTAGAACAAAGGCCAGCCACATTCTTTATTACACAATACCAATCCTCTGGTGACAAGCACAACTGCACCTAACTCATTTCAGGCTGGCGGAACTATAAAGTGTCAAGGAGGCATACATGTTACAAAAGAAGTTACACATTAGACAAGACTACAGGGGAGCTGCTCTGTATTACCTATGTAGACTTTATAAAAGTGATTTTGTTCTCGTAAGTGCAAATTTTCTTTTTCTTTCTCTCTTTATTATTCATTGTTGTAGTTACATTTTGGTTAACTAAGTTTATTCTGCAATATTTCTTGGCAATCCAATCTAATGCAAAAAAAAAAAAAACCCACAAAAACCTTTCTTATATCTGTCCCTAAGTTTTTCCTGTAGCATTACTAATACTATGAAGACTAGCCAAGTGGAGAAGAGATCTAGTTATCAAGTCAGATAGATCTGGACTCAAATCCTAGTTCTGCATCACACTCTATGACCCAACCCAGCTCCACATGTCTCTTACCTGCACAGCATCTGCATGTTTTCATTGTGATGATAGAGATCCGGGAGATTTGGAACTGGTACACTGTCATTTCTGCCCCATTATATTGGTCAAAGTGCGTCATATGACTGAATCTAGACACCTAGTGGAAGTCACGACAAAGTTACATGGAAAGGGTATCAATACAGAAAAGGAAAAGAATTGGGGCCTGTGTGGAATCTACCACAATAGTTAACACTTTCTGAGAACTTATGCTATACCAGGATATATGCTAAGTATTTTACATGCATTAATACACAATGGCATTTCAGGATTTTGCAGATCAAGAACTTTGGACTTACACAGCTTAAGTAAATTGAAGGTCCCATAGTTACTGAGAGGCAGAATTGGAGTTCGAACCCAAATTGCCTGACTCCAGTTCTTAGCTGAGAATTATGTAGTCTTTATCAATCCCCCATACCTTGATGAAACCAGAAAAAGTTGGCAGAAACCACAATCATGTGGCATTAGAAAGCCTAGCTTCTATGTTGTAATATAACTTTCCTTGGGATGAAGTGTCACATTTCCCTCATTATTTGGTACTCTTTAGATTGCCTGGTTTTGAATTCCAGTTCTATAAAATTAAATATGGTTAGCTGGGATAAGTCACTTAACCATTCTGCCTTAATTTCCTCATATGTAAAAGGGTAATAAAAGTGATGTGTCTACCTTAGAGGACTGTTATATAAATTAAATGATGAGATAATTTGTCATTATTTATAACAAAGCTACCTAACATTTATATAATAAGGCCTCCTATATGCCGGACATTATTCAAACTGTTTTTTAAAAAATTTTCTCATTTAATTCTCATTATACTAGCATTATTCTTCTCAGTTTGTATTCAAGAAGACAGATGTGAATAGTCTAGGCAACTTTCTTCAGGTCACAGAGCTAATAAATGGCAAAAGTCAGAACCTAAGGGGGCAATTTGCTTCTTGATACCTACTTTCAAACCAAGAATACTCAGATTGCTGACAGTCTCAATGATTTTTTTTTTATTGTGGTCAGTGCTGTGTTATTTTAGAGAAGGTACTCAGGGATTATGCCTACACAAGGGTTCTGTCACTGGGTTCATTAACCCCTGCCTGAAAGGACAACCTAATGGTCCACAAAGAACCAGATAATGAAACTGGAGGACTCCCATTTCCTAAAGAGGACAGCTGAAATACTAGGGCTGCAGGGCTCCCACCAGGCTGTTCCTCTCACTGCAGATTAAAAACAAATAACTCTCAAGAGATCCACTCATAAGGCCTTAAACTGGATCTTCTGGCAGAGAGCTAAGGAGGCACTTAACAAAGTCAGGACCCTGAAGTGTGACTGCTTCTATGAAGATTGATCTGAATGGCTCCAAATAAATAAAAATGTGCTGGAGATGGTGTCTTTAGCTTCGAGGCCTGAGACATTCAGGACATTTAGTGTGAGCGCCAGATACACACACACACACACACACACACACACACACACACACGCGCGCGCGCGCTACCTATGACTGCCTTAAGACTGCCTGTCTTTCCCAAAGCCAAGCCCTGTCCTTTCTGATGATTTTTCTAAATGGAGATTGGAGAATCGTGATAATGTGGCTTCCGTTTCATCCCACAATCAGAACTGTGTAATACAGCTGGAACACAGACACACAGAAAGACCGACTAGCTAGCCCAAGGTCTAATTGCTGGATGTAGGAGAACAAATGTTCATCCCATATTTTTCTGCCTTTCTCAGCTATGCCTTTGCCTTTGCAGCTACAATGGTGTTTGGCAAGAGATGGCCTCAATAGGCATGATCATCTCTACCCAACTGTAAACCAGAGCCCCTCTTAATCCTTCACACCATCTCACTTCTATCAATAAAAAGAAAAAAAAATAAGTATCAGGGCAAGATGATGAGAGAACTAGATTCAGAAACAAAACAAACTGTCCTTCTTCTAGTTTCTGTCACTTAATACATTTGTAAGAAGTCATGAATTCATTCTCTAAGTAAAGGGAAGACCCTAAAAGATTTTGATCTACTTGTGACTCTTGAGAAGTGGTATTTAAAGATAGTAAGTCAAGTGGCAATATGGTAATAACACATATGGGTTATAAAGGAAGAGTCTAGAGTTAAAGAGAATAGTTAGGCAGTAGTTAGTAGCAAGACAATGCTGCATTTGTCACGCCATTTACTCTTCCTGTACATACAAAAAGTCTAAATTTCCCAGTCCACCTTGCAATTTCATTGAAGCCAAGAAACTGAATTCCAGCCAATAGAAGATGGGCAAAAGTGATGTAAGCTATTTCCAGCCATTCTCTATAAGCAATTTATTCTAAAGAAATACTTGTAAAGTTGCATGAAGTTATATTACAAGAATATTCATGTAGCATAGTTCATAATAGTGAAAGCTTAGATCAGAAGCCCAATGGGGCATTAAATACCTGAAACTTGGTATATCTGAAACTTTAAATTGTGTGCAATCTTCAAAATGAATAAAATAGTCCCAGTAATTATGACTATTTTATGTCATACTAACCCTACTATTGAAAACAACCTAAAAACTGGTTAAAATACATTTTAAAAAGATAATTTTGAAGTTGTCAGAGAACAATCAAGACAGATAAGAATTTAGGGGTCAGAATCCCAAAAGCAAAGAAAAAGTACTAAGACAAACTGTACTCCATTGCCACTTTTATCCTTTGGGGCTTTTCCAATCTGTAGGAAGGGACACTGAGGATAAACAAAAAGCAAATAAAGTTGCAGCAGTCTCATTGAAACAGAAAGACAAAAATTGGAATTAAGAGTGATGAAAACAGCCAGGAGTGGAGGGGTCCAGAGAAAAGGGCACTACAGAAAAGTAAGCCCAAAATTACTGATGTAATTTTGCCCAATTACTCTCTGATTCTTAACTGTGGGTTTATAGAACTAGATAATGGAAAAAATCAAGCAAAAAGCAGTTGCTAAGAAGTTTAATGTCTAAGCAAAGATTTAGACATTCTTACAGTAGTAAAGCAAGATAAACTGGAGACTAGAGACCATCATGGAAGAAGACCCTGATAGAAGGCCCAGGTTTTAGACTGAGAACAATATAGGACTATGCCCAAAAAGTAAGGAAACACATAAAGAGATAAGCCCTAATAAAGCCAGAAACTTAGCTTAATTNAACTGGAGACTAGAGACCATCATGGAAGAAGACCCTGATAGAAGGCCCAGGTTTTAGACTGAGAACAATATAAGACTATGCCCAAAAAGTAAGGAAACACATAAAGAGATAAGCCCTAATAAAGCCAGAAACTTAGCTAATCAGATCAGTTCTCATATGTTACATAACTACAAGAAGAAAAGTAAATCCTCTCTCTAAGAAAGTAATGTCATTCAGAGCTTCTAAAATTTTCCATATACAATGTTGGGCATTTAATAAAAAATCATAAGTCATGCCAGAACAAATAACAAGTGATCAAAAACCAACAGAGAAAAATAGATAATAGAAACTTACCCAAAGGTGATCATGCAACTGATTTTCAGACAGACCTTAAAGAAATTATAATTAATGAACTCAATAAAATATAGGATAAGATGAACAATTTTACTATCTGTAAACTNAATAACAAGTGATCAAAAACCAACAGAGAAAAATAGATAATAGAAACTTACCCAAAGGTGATCATGCAACTGGATTTTCAGACAGACTTTAAAGAAATTATACTTAATGAACTCAATAAAATATAGGATAAGATAAACAATTTTACTATCTGTAAACTGATATCTATAAGAAATATCTCAATAAAAACTCTAAAATTGAAAAATGTAATAACTAAAATTAGAATAAAAGGCAGATTAAAGAAAACGAAGAAAATCAGTGAACTGAAATAAATCAGTAAAAAATGTCCATATTAATGCATAGAGCAGAGAGATGAATATAGAGAAAAAATTGAAAAAAGATGCATGGAACGTGGAGGGAGAAGAAAGAAGAGAGATAATTGATCAGAAAAATATTTTAAGACTGGCTGAGAACTTTCCAAAACTGGTGAAAAACAACAGCCACAGATTCAAGACTATCTCAGCACCCAAACAACATGAATACAAATGAAAAAAAGTGACAAAAAGAACATCATAGAAAAACTATTGAAAAACATAGACAAAGTAAAAATCTTAGAAAAACAGGAGGAAAAAAAAAGAATCTCTTTTAAATTCTTAGCAGGAATTATGGAAGCCAAAGACAATATAACGAATTTTAAAGTGCTGAACAAAAATAACTTACCAATCTAGAATACTTTGCTCAGTAAAATTTTTAAAAAATACTTTAAAATAAAGGCCAAATACATTTTTAGAAAAATAGAAATGGAAAGAATTTGTAATTAGTAGATCTGTAAAAAAAGAAATACCAAGGGGAATCCTTCAGGCAAAACTAAGGTAATTCAAACCCACAGTTAACATCATCCTCAATGGGGAAAAACTGAGAGCTTCTCTCCTAAGATCAGGAACAAAACAAGGATGTCCACTTTTACCATGTATAAAACAACAAAAAAATAAATAAAAAATAAAAGACATCTAAATTGGCAAGGCAGAAGTAAGTAAAACTTTCACTACTCGTAGATGACATGACAATATATATAGAAAACCCAAAAGATTCCACCAAACAACTGCTAGACCTAATAGATGAATTCAGTAAAATCACAGGACACAAAATCAATGCACAGAAATCTGTTACATGTTTATACACCAATAATAAAGCAGCAGAAAGAGAAATCAAGGCATCAATCGCATTTACAATCACACCAAAAATAAGATACCTAGGAATAAACCTAATTAAAGAAGTGAAAGACCTGTACTCTGAAAATTATAAAACACTGTTGAAAGAAATTGAAGTCGACACAAAGAAATGGAAAAACATCCCATGCTCATGGATTGGAAGAACAAACATCATCAAATGTCTATACTATCCAAAGCAATCAACGCATTTAATGCAATCTCTATCAAAATACCAACACGATTTTTCACAGAACCAGAACAAACAATTCCAAAATTTGTATGGAACCACAAAAGACCCTAAATAACCACAGCAATCTTGAAAAAAGAAAAGCACAGCTGGAGGCATCATAATTCTGAACTTCAAGTTATATTACAAAGTTATAGTAATCAAAACAGTAGAATACTGGCACAAAAATGGACACATAGATCAATGGAACAGAATAGAAAAACCAGAAATAAGCCCTCAACTATATGGTCAATTAATCTTCAACAAAACAGGAAAGAATATCCAATTGGAAAAGGGCAGTCTATTCAACAAATGGTTTTGGGTAAACTGGACAGCAACATGCAAAAGAAAGAAACTGGACCACTTTAATACACCATACACAAAAATACATTCAAAATGGATGAAAGACCTAAATGTGAGACCTGAAACCATAAAAATCCTACAAAAGAACACAGGCAGTGACCTCTTAGACATCGGCCATAGTAAATTTTTCTAGATATATCTCCTGAGGCAAGGGAAACAAAAGTAAAAATGAACTATTAGGACTACAACAAAATAAAAGGCTTCTGTACAGTGAAGGAAACAATCAACAAAAGTAAAAGGCAACTACAGAATGGGAGAAGATATTTGCAAATGACAAATCCAATAAAGGGTTAGTATCCAAAATATATAAAGAACCTATAAAACTCAACACCCAAAAGCAATGATGCAATATACTTGTAAACAACCCAAAGGTAAAAAATAAAAAGCATAATGGAAATGAGAAAAAATTTTGAACTGAATTTTAATATATAACTATTATAGCGTCTAGAGAAAAAGNAGAAAAAATGTATATCCTTAAATACAGACACTTAAAAAGAAATAAAAAAGGCTGAAGATCCATGACCCAAGTAGTCATCAAGTAGCATGAAAAAGAATGGTAAATGAAATTCAAGGGAAATTTTAAAAAGCAAAAATTTTTAAAGATTAATACAATTTATAAATTTCCTGCAATTTTAAGAAAAAGCAAAAAGGAAAGGGCACAAATTAATAATATCAAGGAGAAAAAGAGAACACCCTCACAGTTTCTACAGTCATAAAGATAATAAGAAGACAATATCAATGACTTTTACGAATAAGCTTGAAAGCTCAGAATAAATAGACAAATTTCTTAAAAGTATAGTTTACCAAAACTGGCACAGAATAAATAAAAGGTCTGAATATCCCTGCATCCGTTCAAGAAATTTTACCACAAGTAAGTTTTCCCACAAAGAAAACTCCAGTCCATAATAGCTTAACCAGGGAATTCTTTCAGATATTCAATAAGAAATCAAGCAAAACTTACATTAACTCTTCCCAGGAATAGAAAAAATGATATCTCTTGTTAGGATATTAGCATAACCTCAAGCCCAATATCTGTCAATGAAATTACAAAACAGTACAGAACAAATTCTGTAATGAACACATATGCAAGAGTCCAAAACAAAGTAATAGCAAACCAAATGCAGTGACACATGGAAAGGATTTATTCTGCTAACAAAGATTCTTCCCTTGGCCAAACTTTAATCAAGTCTCTATGAGCCCTGTGCTCAAGGAGCCGAAGCCTTGGGCTTCTGCCTCCATCCTGTTGAATTCAATTTTAGCAAGAATCCTGCTAAATCAGTTTAGCCAGAATCCCCTACACACCCTCATTATCTAAGCAAATTTCTCATCTCCCATCACCCCAGGTAATATCTGATCATCGTGGCCTGCTTTCAGAGCAAGAATCCTACTAGGTCAGTTTAGGGAAGAACTGCCTTATACTCTTAGCAATTTTTTATCCACTGTCCCCCACCCCCAAACCTTGTTCCATGGCTATAAATCCATATTTTTCTTTGTTGTATTCTGAATTGAGCCCCATCTCTCTCCCTTACTGAAAAACCCCATTACAGTAGTCCTTGCTTCTATCATGACAGTACTGAGTAAAGTCTGTCTTACTATTTTAACACAAGTCATGAATAACTCTCTCATTAATGCTGTTATCACCTCTTCTATTCATCATTTCTCTAGAAATTTTAACTAGTGCTGTAAGATAGAAAAAAATTAAAATTCAAAATTAAATTAAAATGTTATTATTCACAAAACTATAACATAAATAGAAAAATGCAAAAAAACTACAAATAAATTATGAAAATAATTTAGTTTTTCAAGATTTCTGATTACAAAGTCAACATACAGAAATTAATTGTATTTCTACATCCCAATATCAAATAATATGAAATGAAATTTACAGAAATATAAGTAACAATACCTACATTTCAAATACATCAATACCTAGGAATAAATCTAATTTTTTAAGTGAGCAGAGCTCCTCCTCAAAAAAATAAATACAAACATTAATAAAAGAAAGTTAAAGAACTAAACTGATGAAGAATTATACTATTTTCATGGATTAAAGGATTCAATATCCCAAAGATATCAATTCTGCCCAAGTTGATCTATAGATTCAGTTCCAACAAAAATTTCATGGAAATTGATGAGATGATTCTAAAACGAATATAGAACTGAAAAATATTTAGAATAGTAAATATAATCTTGAGGAAGACCAAACTTGAATGACTTACATTACCAGATACCTATTACTCTTACAAAACCACAACTCTAAGTATGGTGGTAAAGAAATGATAGACCACAGACCATAGAGGAATAGAATAGAGGCTCCAAAAACTGAACCTTCCACATACACACTTCTGATATAGCACAAAATTTGCCCATGAAATGCAGTGAAAGAAGCACAGTCTTTTCAATAAATAATGCTAAATCAATGAACCTTACCCCTTTCCTCACACCATATACAAAACTGGTTTCAGATACATCATAAATCTCATTGTGATAGGTGAAACAATAACACTTATAGAAGATAATATAAGACAACAGCTTCATCAGAATAGGCAAAAATTTCTCCAACAGAATGCAGAAAACACTAATAAAAGAAAATACAGATAAATTAGACTTCATTAAAAGATACTTCAGAATGGAAAGTGAGAGCACAAAGTGAGAGAAGATATTTTCAATACATGCATCCAAAAGTACTTATATCCAACAAGTACTTTTATTCAGAATATATAAAGAACTCCAATACATCCATAAGAAAGAGAAAAACAACCCAATAAAATAAAGGCAAAAGTCTTGTCCAGGCACTTATCAAAAGAAGCTAACCAAGTGGCTAATAAGCATATGAAAATGTGTTCAGTATCCTAATTCATAAGGAAAATGCAAAATAGAGCCACAATGAACTACTATTTGATAGCCACAAAATTGGCTTAAATTTAAATTTAAAAAAAACTCCTACTAAGTGCTGGCAAGAACATAGAGCAACTGGAATGCTCACACGCTGCCTATGGAGACACAAATTCTTACAATCACTTTGGAAAAACTGTTGGCAGTAGCAACTAATACTGAATATGCACAGGGCTTCTGTCACAGCAATTCCACTCCCAAGTGTGTGCCTGAGAAAAGTATATATCACCTATCATGTATCAAAAGATACATATGTATAAAAACATTATTCATAGTAGCCCAGAACTACAAACAATCTGCAAGTCCACCAAAAGCAGAATGAATAAACAGATTATAGTACAGTCAGACAATAGAAAACTCTGCAGCAAGAAAAATGAAATACTACTCCATGCAATAGTGGAAGAATTATACATCCAAAGCAAGCAAAAGAATCCAGACACCAAAAAAGTTCATGTTAAATGACTCAGTTTTTATTAATCTCAAGAAAAGGCAAAATGTATCTATGGTGACAATTCAGAACAGTAGTTACATTCAGGGAGAATGGGAAAAATGACTTGGAGGGGTAAGAGGGAGAATTTGGGGTACAGTTATATTCTATCTTTATTTATTTATTTTTTTTAAGNAAATACTACTCCATGCAATAGTGGAAGAATTATACATCCAAAGCAAGCAAAAGAATCCAGACACCAAAAAAGGTCATGTTAAATGACTCAGTTTTTATTAATCTCAAGAAAAGGCAAAATGTATCTATGGTGACAATTCAGAATAGTAGTTACATTCAGGGAGAATGGGAAAAATGACTTGGAGGGGTAAGAGGGAGAATTTGGGGTACAGTTATATTCTATCTTAATTTAAATGGTGGTCACATGGCTATATTCACTTGGGAAAAAACTATAAAGAGCTGCACTAAAGTTGTGCACAATTTATGGCATACTTTAAGCAAATTTTTTAAGTTTAGATTTGCATACANGCCTGATGTGGGGCTCGATCCCATAACACCGGGATCATGCCCTGAGCCGAAGGCAGACGCTTAACCGCTGTGCCACCCAGGCGCCCCTCTATCTTGATTTAAATGGTGGTCACATGGCTATATTCACTTGGGAAAAAACTATAAAGAGCTGCACTAAAGTTCNATTCAGGGAGAATGGGAAAAATGACTTGGAGGGGTAAGAGGGAGAATTTGGGGTACAGTTATATTCTATCTTAATTTAAATGGTGGTCACATGGCTATATTCACTTGGGAAAAAACTATAAAGAGCTGCACTAAAGTTCTGCACAATTTATGGCATACTTTAAGCAAATTTTTTAAGTTTAGATTTGCATACATAATTGCCAAAAAAAGGGAACAACTTAAATGTCCATCAATAGGGGAATAATTTATAGTAAATTATGATGTATCAACATAATAGGGTATTATGCAACCATTACAATGATAATTATGACAATGTAGCATCATGAACAAATGCTTACAATTTAATGTGAAGCGAAAAAATATAAAATGATATATACAGTACGATTGTAGCTGTGTAAAAATATGCATGCATATTGGCAAGTACTAGCATCTTACATACAAACACTGAAATAATTATGTACGGGTGTACATTTAAAGATGTGTTTTTCCTTTTTATAAATTGTTTTTTAATATTGCTTTGAAACCATCTATTCAATAATAAACAAATGCAGCAGGGAAAAAATAAATAAATAAATAAATAAATAAACAAATAAATAAATAAAAGGTTTGCATATATAAACATAAAAAGATGTCCAAGCTATAATAGTAAGTGAAAACAGCAAATTGTAATAGTCCCTATAGTACAGGCCTATGTTGGGAAAATAAACTTAAAAAGCATAATGTGGGGGGGCGCCTGGGTGGCTCAGTCGTTAGGCATCTGCCTTCGGCTCAGGGCGTGATCCCGGCGTTATGGGATTGAGCCCCGCATCAGGTNCTTAAAAAGCATAATGTGGGGGGGCGCCTGGGTGGCTCAGTCGTTAGGCATCTGCCTTCGGCTCAGGGCGTGGTCCCGGCGTTATGGGATTGAGCCCCGCATCAGGTTCCTCCACTGGGAGCCTGCTTCTTCCTTTCCCACTCCCCCTGCTTGTGTTCCCTCTCTCGCTGGCTGTCTCTAACTCTCTGTCAAGTAAATAAATAAAATCTTTAAAAAAAAAAAAAAAGCATAATGTGGGGCACCCGGGGGGTTCAGTAGGTTAAGCGTCTGCCTTGCACTCATGTCATGATCCCAGCGTCCTGGGATGAAGCCCAAGTCAGGCTTCCTGCTCAGCCGGAAGTCCTGCTTCTCCCTCTCCCTCTGCTCTACTCATGCTCTTGCTTTCTCTCTCTCTCAAATAAACAAATAAAATCTTTAAAAAAAATTAAAAAAATAAAAAGCATAGTGTGTTTGGATCCAGAAGACTCCACCACCTAGAGTGAAAGCTGAGCGTGAGAATAAGAGACTTCCCCTCCAAGTTTATATTCTTTATTATTTTAGGGCTTTTTTTTCCCCCGCAACAAGCATGATTACTTAACTGATGGGGATATTTTTTTAATAAAGCTTCTGAAAAGCAATTGAGAAAAGGAGGCCTTGAAGTGAACTATAATTCAAATAAAGACATGGCATCCAGAGACATTTAGTATAAAATATAATTTGAATTTGATCCTTTTGCCCTGAAGAATGCCTGAGCACAGGAAGTGGGAGAGGAGTCTAGATGTCTGTAATGTCTCAAGCAGGATCATAACCCCTGTATCAAAGTTACATATTTTTACACAATGCCAAAAATCAAAGGATGTTCAAGTCTACTATCACCCTTCTTCTTCCATCCTGCTTCCAACCCTTTCCTATATGCTGTATTTTAACAAACTTTATTTCCCTCCGAAGTCTTCTATATTTTCTCCCGCAGGAGTAGAATGTATTCTGCCATATTACTTTCAATTACCATTTAATAATTTATGAAATTACTCGGCATCATACCTGCAGTATTTCGGTCAGGCCCCATTACATTGTAATGAGGTTTGATTTAACACGGTCATTATAAATGCTGCTAAAGGTTAACAGGGAAAAAAGTTTCATTCCAATGCATTTTATTTCAATCATTTAGGAATAAAATAAGCATCTGTCACTAAGCATGGAAGCTCCTTTTCCTATAAGCATCAGGGTATGATTATTTCTCTCACCAAAGTTTAGCAGAATATAAAGGAACATGGTCTGGCAGAAAGCCAACTTGTGGGAAGCATGGTGCAGAGCAGAAATTTCCAAGGATTGTGCCATAGATTTTTTGGGCAGAATCATCCTTTGTTGTGCAGCACTGGCAGGATATTCAGCATTCCTGACCTTTGCCCCACTAAACCCCTACAGCATCACAGTCATTGCTACAGACAAAAGTAGCCTACAAATCTCCAAATACCCTTTTGGGGGCCATATTTCTCCCAGTTCAGTACCACTGGTTTAAAGGGTTAAGCACTAGTTTGCAAGTTTAGGAAGTTTCATTCTGAAAGTCTAATTTAGGAAAGACGTAATTTTTGATGTAATCAGAAAGAAAAAAAAGTAACTGTGATCTCAGTCATCCTCTAGGGAAGGTAAATCCATTGTTTGGTGAGCCCCTACAGTGACCTGAAGGGCCAGCTTGTATCAGCTCTTGAGAGCTGCGCACCTCTCCCCAACCCTATGTTCGGTGACCCCACATAGCTATTTTGAAATCAGCCATGGTGGGAATTTTGGGAAAGCCAGTTGTTAAATATTCACCAGTATACATTGTTCTCGATGCATATGACTAAGTTTTGGATAGGAGGTAGGGAAAGAGAAAGAAGAACTTAGAACATGGATTGAAAAAAGGAACAAAGAACAAAAAATTGCAGCCCTACTTTATGATGACCATCAATATTCAGTAAATTCGCCTCAACTTATGAAATGTTTGAAGCAAAGGAGCAACAAGTGAAGTTGCTGAGTTTTGCCTGAATGTTAGTCTATTCATTCATTCAACAAATATTTATTGAGCACTAATCAAGTGCCAAGCACCATTCTCGCCATTAAGTTGGCATGACCATTCAAAGACAACACACCTAATTACAGAAACATGAGACAGAGGAGATCCACAGTAAAGTAAATTTCAGTTCTATTATATACAAACTTTATGGAGGACTTTGAACATTTCCTTGGAATCAGTGAAGCTCCGATCAAATCATACCTGGATGTGAAAGGAGTAAGGAACTGAATTTCATATGGAAAACACCAATTTAACGGAGGTTTAGTTGGGCAAAGCATCCAATTTCTTGGCATCCAACAATGAATTGCTTTCCCTCCCTCAACCCCAAAAGCAGTAACCTTCTCCAATCACTGAACCCTGGCATTTGGAAGATGCTGAACTCAAGAGGACCCCAGATGGTGACCATTCTGGAGGCCATGTAACTTGAAGACATCACTCTTGGAGAAGCTCAGGGAGACATGAGATCTGTCTTCAAATATCTGAGGATCATCAGTTTATAGACAAGTTAGATGTCTTCTCACTAGTTCTAAGGGCAGCACTAAAAACAGTGGACAGAAAAAACAGGGTGGCAGATTTCATCTCAAAAAGGGAAAGAACTTTCTAATGGTCACAGCTGCCTGGCATTGGAGCAACCAATAACCCTACTCTGCTATGTCAACAGGATAAAATACAAGTTCTTTTATGGCTCCTACAGTTTTCTCATGACCTGCCTGGTTCCGGCTGGTCACATCAGCTCCAACATCTTCACTCCTGCTCTGCATCTGATGTTCAGAGAAGCCAAACTGCTTGAAGTTTTGGCACACGCCAAGTTGTCTATTCTCTCGGTTCCTGGCTCCTGCCTGAAGAGTCCTGTCACCTCTTCTTCATTTGGCTATATGTTGCTTATGGGCATGCCCCTCTTATCTACTCTGGTAACATTCTATATGCATTTTCACCATTGGCCTTCTGCATGCATATAAAAAAAGAATAAATCTCTGTGAGTGTACCTATTACCGTTGAAAATAGTTAAATGGATTTTCATCTAATTTGGGTACTTCATGGAATGCTCCGTATTAAAATATAGACTATTCAGCAAACATAAAATTCACTTAGGTGGGCCTTGGTGTGGCTCCCAAATGGAGAGACAGTCATCTTCCAAAGCAGCTAAAGCTGAGGTTCGAGCAAAGGGACGAGGACTGCCAGTTGGGACAGGAATGCCATGTGGACGGCAGGTCTACTTGTGGCTACAGAAAAATAAGGAGAGCTTCAAATATGAATCCCAAGTCAAAACTCACAAGGATAGGCACTCCAAGTTGCAAATGTAATTTGAATTTGGGCTGATTTTCACAAGTATAACTTTTTTTTTTTTTACAATTTTATTTATTTATTTGACAGAGAGAGGCAGCCAGTGAGAGGGGGAACACAAGCAGATGGAGTGAGAGAGGAAGAAGCAGGCTCCCGGTGGAGGAGCCCGATGCGGGGCTCGATTCCAGGACTCCGGGATCATGTCCTGAGCCAAAGGCAGACGCTTAACAACTGCGCCACCCAGGCGCCCCCACAAGTATAACTTTTACCCACAGTTGAGAAGTGTTCTTCATCATCACTCTGTAGACTAGCTGGTCCTATTTAACATGTCTGATTACTTCCTTTTCTCTCCTAAGCCCGTGACTTGGTCAAAGTCAGAGATGTGACTATGTTCTGTTGACCATTACATTTCCCATACTTAGCTGGAGAGGAAGGAATTAAAGTAACTGGTCTATGATTCATTTGTCTCTCAGTTATCAGAGGACACTCCAGAGAAAGAAGAAAAGGATGATAATCTAATCTAATCACCTGTAGACATGCTGATAGCTGGACCTCCTGGAAAATAAAAGCATGATATTTCCCAGAAGAGGGTCATTATTTACCGAATGTTCTTAGCAGGATGTCCCTGGTTTAGAATCACTTGTGGTAAACAAACCTAGAATCAGTGGATTTATATGGCATAATTTCCCAGAGCATGTCATGTAAGTTGTACAAATATCTGGCGGTATACATGGAGATGTCTCCTAACCCAAACCCTCTCCTCTGGGTGAAGTAACCCACAAACCTCACTCAGGGACTTCACCTACTATGCTGGGTCAGAGATTCCATATGTGATACAGGAAGGAAAAATCTGGGAAGTCATATAGGATGTCCCAGACCTCTCCCTGCTTCTCCTGTGCTATCTGATTGCTTGGATCTCTGAAGTTATTAGCCAATCTTGGTAGTATGTAAGACCTTCGGTCTGCTCAAGTCTGATTTGACGATCCAATCCTCCGCGTTAGCTAATGTAGGCATTTATTGAGGTTGCTCAATAAATACTGGCTAAACCAAATACCCAGATAGAACGTGCCTTCTTGTGCATAAGTTAGTTCCCATTGCTAGAATTATTACAACTGGAGTTGAAAGACAAACTTTAAAGATACCCATCTAGTGGGGTTCTGTGTTAGATGACTGCTTGTACTAGATTAAACTTTAAAGGCCTCCAATGTTAATATTCTATAACACAACGATCTGTCTTTGGAAGCCTGAGTCTCTGCACTCAAGTCTCACCCCAGACCTCAGTGATAGGATAAGCAATCTGCAACAACAGGAAGTTCAATTCGTATGGCTCCTGCTACCACAGACTGACTCGAGAGACAGAGCCAAGAATTATTCGCTCTTAACAAAGCCATTAAAAAAAGCAACAACAACCTCGAGATACTTTTGATATATTGATTCTATGATCCTCATAATAGCCCTGTGAGATTATAAAAGGGGAAAAGCTATTTTCCTATCCAATTAGGAAATAGACTCAGAGAGGAAGTGATTTTTCCAAACTCACACAGCTAATGTTCACCAGAGATGGGCCTCAAATGCAAGTCCTTGGCCTCCAGAGACAGTGTTCTTTCCTTAATGTTCTCATACTACCTGTCTCATTCTTTCCAACCTTGGACAAAGAAGTAACCACAAAGCTCTCTGAAGCACAATTTTCTCTTTGGCAAAATGGCCATAATGGCCCTACCTCACGTATAACATGGTGAACCTTATATGACAGTAAATGTTTGTTTAGTATTCTGGCAAAATTGAGAGTACAGACAGTATTACAGTAATGATTCTATGTGTCTTCATTACGTTTTATAATATTATATCCCTTCCACATCTGTTGTCTCATTTACTCCAACCATCATTCAAGATGGACAGGGTGGGCATTTTTATTCCTTACAAGAATGTAACCAGGACTTAAAAGTTTAAATGAAACAATTAAAGGTGAGGCCGTGAAAGTGGAACTCCTTGTTGTCTGGTTCTAAAACCCCATCCTAAATGCTACAAAGATTTTATAAAACACTGAGAAAATTCGCTCCCTCTCCCCTTGACAAATGTACAGCTTTGTGAACGACTAGGACTTTTTAAAATGTCATGTATATTATACAAAAAATTCAACCCATCTAGGAAACAAGATGTGTGACTATGGGTTTCAAACTGTGTTTAAAGATCAGAGCTAAGGAAGCTTCATTCTCCATTCAACGTATGCAGAAATCAGTCCTCAGGGGGAAAGCCAAGAAGAGCTATGACCACCACCGAATTGCAAGCATATAATGCAGGTGCAAAGCTAGGCTCACTGTATGTGTTCTCTGAATCCTTGGTCTTACAAGTAATTAAATTTGGGGTTGAAGTAAAATAGAGAGATAATAAAATGATCTTGAATTTTCCCCGATTCCTGTAGCCAATGCTTTCCTAAGGAATTCACTTAACCAGAATATCACTGTCTTCATCTGTAAAATAGAAATCAGAGTACCTGTTAGATCTGCTATGAGAAGACAGCTGTCTGCTAAGATCTGTTTGTCCTTTCTTCAGAGGTGCACTTCATTTCCCAGCCTCCTTTGCAATTTGGCGTGGTTGTGTGACTAGGTCTGAGCCAGGAGGATGTGAGTGACAGCCATGTGTTAAGCTGGGCTATAAAAACCTCCAGATTCCTCCATGTTGTCTTTTTTATCCCTAGAGACCAATCATGACAATTGGGATAGCCTTGGAAGCCATGTGTTCAAGATGGCAAAGCCATAGTCAGCCTAAGTCCCTGAAAGACGGCATGGGGCAGAAACTTGTCTCCCCACCACCCACCACCTCTGCTGACCTGGGACATCCATCCCTGCTAGACTCAGGTGAGAAAAAAACAAGCTTGCTCGTGTTTGAGCTACTACATTTTTAATTTCCTTCTTGTAGCGATTTAGCCCACATAAACTAATACAAATGATAATGTGTGATGCAACTGTAAAGGGTTATTTTTCTTCAGTGTCATTATTCTAAGCTCAGCTCTTCCCCAGTTTAATTTTTATGACATATGTCAGCTTTAAAGTCAACCTGTTCATTTTAATTATACGTTGTTCACAATAATGAAAATATCTCTGTGCTACCACTCTACGGTCTCTCTCAGATGGCAGCTTTTATCATGGCAATTCCAAGTCAACAAAATTCAGCGGGTCCTAATTACTCCAAGTTTGGAATCATCTGCTGCAGTAGACAAACTAGTCACGCCTTGTGACAAGAGGCACTTCCTGGAATTGGTTAATTCCAATTCACAGCTGGGCAAACTGAAACCCAGAGAGGGACTTAATATGGTGTGATCTGGGAGCCCCAGGGAGGCCCTTCCCTTCCAGCTTGTCTGCCATTTACAGAGCAATGCTGGAGAAAGCGATTTAAGCTTTAAACTGAAATTTAAAACAAAAAACATGGTCATTTGGACTGCTAATAGGTATAATAAGGGCTTCTAGTCTTTCCTACCTGAATCCATCTCAAATATCACTTTCAAATTATTATTTGTAAAGCACCACTTTATCTCACTCTTCCCAAAGTCAAGAACTTGTGGCGGCTTACTGTGGTCATTTACCTTGGGCTTCAAGAGTCCCCTCCAGCCGAGATGCCCTTCAACAGATGACTGGATTAAGAAGCTGTGGTCCATATATACAATGGAATATTACTCAGCTATCAAAGAACGAATTCTCAACATTTGCTGCAACATGGACGGCACTGGAGGAGATAATGCTAAGTGAAATAAGTCAAGCAGAGAAAGACAATTATCATATGATTTCTCTCATCTATGGAACATAAGAACTAGGAGGATCGGTAGGGGAAGAAAGGGATAAAGAAAAGGGGGGTAATCAGAAGGGGGAATGAAACATGAGAGACTATGGACTNTCTGATTCATTTTCCACCTCTGCTGGTCAATCTCCTCCCATGCTCTGCACTCCCCAATCTCCTGGGGTGCTAGTACTTCCGCTGGTGCCTGACAGCCACTTGTCTCTGCTCCTTTACCCATCTAAGTCTTGCCACCCTTTCAGGCTCAGTCCATTCTGCCTACACCATGATGAACATGTTTATGCCAGAGACTCCAGATCCCATGGATCTTGATTTCTGAAATCCATGGTCCTCTAGTTCAATACTACGCAATGGATATTTCATTCTTTGCTACTTGGTTTTGTATGTTTTCTTTCTGTTGTCTTTTAATTCTATAGGAATTAAAATTTTAAATTTTATAGGAAGAAAAAATTTTTTTTAAATTCTACAGGAAGAAAAACTTCACACTGAGAGACATCATAGCGGAGGCGTCAAGGGAGTGGGATCCTACTCACTGAACATGGGAAAGTTCCTTGAAATCCCTGGCCCGCGGTTTGTACATCATTAAAAATGAGTTTAATGAACTATCCAACTCAAGCATTGAGGAAATGCGTTTTGCATCCCTGTGTCACTAATTCAACAAACACTCATTGAGCCCCTGCTAAACGCCACACGTTTCTCAGAGCTGAGAATTCGGTGATGATTTATCTTCCCCTGAAAAGGTCTCCAGTTAAGGTGAAGAAGCTTGCTAGGGAACATAGTGAGGCCCCTGTTATGAACGGCATGCAAGCAGAGGCTAAGGAGGTAATTGTTGGCAGTGTTGAAAGTGTTTTAGCAAGGGCTCCTCTAACCAGCAGAGGCCCACGGGTCCTGTCAGGAGGCTGCAGGTCACACGCACTTCCTGCCCTCGGGAATCCAACCCGTAAGATAGTCACAGGGTCAGTTTGCAAAGGTCAAACAGGAAGCAAACTATTGATTCATGTATTGAGTTGGGCAGCTTGTCACCAGCTAGACTCCAAGACCTGACGCATACTGCCCACCAGCTCATACTTACCTCTGTTTTATGTTTTTCTTTCAGCTCTTCTTTCCAGCTTACCTCATTACTCAGGCAAATGAAAGCCCGAAACCACCCACCATCCCAGACCACCCAGACCTTTTGAGCCAATCCCCTGGCTCGTGCCTGCACGATGGACCACGGAGTGACTTCTGGAATGACCTACCATTACCTTTACCTCATTCCAATGCTAAAATCCCCACCCAGGAAGGATCCACATAACACGAAATGAACGGATACTCACGTTTCCTAAGGCACTTGTGTGACCTTATGCCCGCCTCTACGTACCATGACAAGGCTTCCTGATCTAAATATTTATCCTAACCCTAAACCAAAGGAACCCATCCACCTTCTCTAGGGGAGTCGTGGCTTTGCAAGCCATTCCCTGTGATCTCCTTATTTGCTGCAAATAAGTTTTGTTTGACAGCTCAACTGGGTACAGATTCTGATCCACTGGGAGCAAACTCCTGTTGACTTGGTTACAAGCTCACACTGCTAGAACAAAATATCACAGGCTGGGCAGCTTAAACAACATTTCTCACAATTCTGGAGCTGGAAGTCCAAGATTAAGGTTCTGGTTGACTCCGTTCCCTGTGAGGACCTTCTTATCCTTACATGTCAGAGAGAGCAAGCTCTGTTCTCTCTACCTCTTCGTATAAGGATGGCATGCCCAACATGGGGAGCCCATCCTAATTTCAATCTCATCTGAACTTAATTACCTCACAACGACCCCACCTCCAAATACCATCACATTGCAGGTTAGGGCCTCAACATACGAATTAAGACCGGGGGGAGGGGGAATGTACAAAAACATTCAGTCTATAACATGTATTAATTAATTGATACAAGTTAATTACATTTGCATTAATGTATTTATTAATTACATATGTAGTAATTAAATACAGATGCAAAAATTAATAGCCATGCAAGCGTCAGATATTCCTTAACAGAGTTCTGATAAAATATGGGATAGAGAGTATGGCTAGTCCTCACGCTACCCGCTTCCTACCCAGAAAACAAATCTTAAGGGAGGTTGGTGGAGTGGGAACAGGTGAGAAGCGAGCCTGGAGAACAGTCCCTGAGCAGCCTTTCCCAGCCAGCTCCAAGAATTAGGCCAGGGACTCACCTCAGCCACTCAGAGTCATGCCTTCTCTCCTAGGAAAGGGGGGGACACCACAAATGTTCTCGCGTTCCTTCTCCCCTGTGGTTGCCGGACATAGGAAGAGGGCTCACCCACAGTAGTTCTCAATATCCTCTCAAAAATGCAATACTAAGATCCAATCTGTTGTTGCATCTAGAATAGCAGAGAGCCCTGGTGAGCCTTTTAAGCCATCAGACCATCGCCATGCCAGAATGCCAGCCCCACATATAAACGGACCTCATTTACCATCCACAGCACACAGACCTGGCCCCGAATGACTTACAGAAACCTCCCCTGCAAACTACATCCCCATCTGTCAGATTCTGTCATCATCACTCATCCAACACTCAGTCTCGCCTTGTAGGTTCTGTGTTCCTAACCCCGGGCTGCACGCCTCTTCCTGAATACAGCTCAGTGTCCCTCCAGCTCTGCCCCCCACGGCCGCTCCAGAAAAAGCTTCTTCCCCAGTGCCAGCCCTCCCTGTCAACTTTTACAGACCTCACCCATCATCCTGTCCCATGCCTACAAGAGGATCCACTACACAGACTAGGGCCTGTGGGAGGAGCTCAGTGAATGTCTGCTGATCTTATCATTTTGATAAGGGTTGAGATGTGCCAGTCTTGACCTGCTTTTTAATTCCTAATGATAATAATAATATAATCATTAATTAACTGCTGGCTATGATCTAAGTATAGTCCAGTGAATTCACATGCATAATGTTCTTTGACTCTCAAAAGAGCCTCTAAGGTAAATGCTTCTATTACCAGCCCCATTTTATAATCAGGAAGCCAAGGCTCTGAGAGTTGGGACCTTGGCCAAGCTGGTAAGTGGTGGTAGGGCTCAGTGTCACCTTTAGCCGAAGGGGCGTGGCTTTCTAATGTGGTTTTAATTATACATGGAAGATTATGGGAAACCTTCCTTTCCATGTTCTGCTCTTGATTCTGGGCTTTTGTTCACCCTGGAAGACTCATCTTTGTCTTTGCACCCTGAGTTGGAGTACCCTGGACGTGGGAGGACAATTTCTAGCTCCAACAGGTCGGGACGCCCTCAGCCAGTTGTGTAACCTCTATAATCTTTACCTTGCCATCTGCGGAATGAGGATATTGCCACCAGCTTTGCCTTTTCCTACAGGTTTTCCAGGATTGTGGTGAAAAGCCAGTGGGGTGTCGCGTACGAGAGCATTCTGAAAAAACAAAACAGTCAAGTCAAAATATGGTTGAGCATCAGAATGACCCAGAGAGAGTTTGTGAAACCCAGATTCCTGGAGCCCATCTGCAGGTTTTCTTTCTTTTCTTTCTTTTTTTTAAAGATTTTATTTATTTATTCGACAGAGATAGAGACAGCCAGCGAGAGAGGGAACACAAGCAGGGGGAGTGGGAGAGGAAGAAGCAGGCTCACAGCGGAGGAGCCTGATGTGGGGCTCGATCCCATAATGCCGGGATCACGCCCTGTGCCGAAGGCAGACGCTTAACCGCTGTGCCACCCAGGCGCCCCTGCAGGTTTTCTGACCCAGTCGTCCAGCGTGGGGCCTGAGAATCAGTATTTCTAACAAGGTTCCAGGTGATGCTGTTTGAGGACCACATTTTGAGAATCACCATCCAATGCTAACCCCTGCTCTAAGCAAACTGCCCCCAGGGTACTCCCAAAGTCATCTCCCTTCTGTGTCAAGAAGGGCGACAGTGCAGGCTGGATTTCGGTCCCTATCAGCCATCCCAGGGATGTCACAAACAAAGAGACAAAGGAAAACTTTCTTTCTCAGGGAAGTTCTTTGTCAGGTCAGGCTTTTGATGGGTTAATGCGAGGGTAGGAGTACCAAGCCAAGGAGCCGGAGCCGTGGTGAGGAGCACAAGACTTACAGGTAAAATTATAGCAGCCACCAAACAGGGGGACATGAGTCACGGCAGCGGTGTCTGGGAAACAATAGGACGAGCGGGCAGATTGCAAGGCCCTGGATGCCTGGCTCCTGGACGGCCCTCCTCTGCACAGGAACAAAAGTACACCCTGTGCTCCAGTCAGCCTCCCGGGAATGCTTCAGCCCAGATCTCCTGACAGGCTAATAGGAGTTTTTCCTTTTCCTGCGAGGGAGCCGTTCTCTCTTGATGCCTTTCTGAGTGTGTCTGTGGTTGATAAACGGCATAATTTCCCTCGGAAAATGTCCTTTTCTTCTGTCCCTCTCCTTCCCCATGCAGTGCCTGCTCTAGGGGAGGGGTGGTGGGGAGGGAAGGAAGAGCAGGTTTGCACTGCTCGCTCAGCCACCTCGGGCGGATGGGTCCAGAACAGGAAGGTCAGGGCCAGGGTGCAGGCTTCACCTGCCCCAGGCCTGTGGGCGGGTACTGTGTTCCCTGGTGAAGCGGGCACCTGGGCAGCCTCACACACCCCTGCTGGGGGCACTGAGCTGCCTTCGTCATGCGGATCCAGCCCTCTCTCCTCTTGATTACGGGGCGCCCGTGGAGCTGCCGCCAGACGCCCGGAGGTCACCTGGTGGCTGAGGCCGCGCGGGAATCTCCGTGGGACCGGGCAAGGGGCGGGGCCGTCCCCCCAGCGGCGGCCCCTCGGTTTCGGCCTTCGAAGTCCTGCCGGGTACTCCACCACCCGCTTGCCCGCAATAGCCTGGGCTCCTCAGATATGCAAGTAACTCATTTTCCATCCATCAGAGATGAGACTTAAATAAATAAAAAGGTACTTCGTGGGGCGGCTGGGCCTAATGATAAGCAATTATGGGAAGCCAAATGAAGGCAGTGCTTTGTGCGAGGCCTGTGAAATTGGTTAAGCAAAAAAGAATAATGACCCGTTTCAGTGATTCATCCCTTTGCTCATTTCAGAGGGAGCATTATCTCAGTTAAGTGATGCAATTAATATGAAAATGAGGGAATCATTGTTTAAGGAGATGAGAGGAAATCGGGGAGGGGGCCCGGATGCCACAGTGGGGAAGCATAAGGACCACTGAGATGAAAATTTGCATAGGTCAGTAGCAATGTGAAGCCTTCCGCGCGTATTCAAAGCTTAGCTTGCATTGTAATACTTCGCCATTAAATTCTCATTATAGTGACCTGTGTCCAACACAATTCAATTTTTCAGAATCTTAATGATAAAAAGTTAATTACGTTAAGGTGAAAGCCTTTTGTACTGGGCCCTAAAATAAAACACAGAAAGGGCACCGTGAGTATCTCAGGACACCGCAGGCAGTGCCAGGGGGGCTTAAATTACTGTTTTATTAACCATAACATGATTTGCAGGTTGATTTTTTTTGTGAGCTTTGCAGGATCTTTTGTAATGAAGTCAAGAGTGATAAATAAGGTGTTTGCTTCTCCTCTTCACTTTTTTTTTTTCGTTCCTCGGTTCTCTGGTGGTATTTTTCCACTCTGTAGCTAGCAGACTGTATCCCAAGGACTGGTCTACATCCTTGGACATGGAAAAGGAAGAGAACGGGGATCTAGGAGGCTGCAGGTGGCAGAAAGCACAGAGGATCCAGAGTCAGGTGCAGGGCTGTTACCAGCTCCGTCTGTGCCTCGGGCATGGCGTTTTAGAACCAAGGATCTCCAAGCAGAGAAGAAGAAAAGAGCATGGGCTGGTCTTTCCAGCATGGAGCTTCTGCCACTTACGGGCTCTGTGTCCTTGATCCAAATACCCAACCTCTCAGAGTTTCAGCATCCTCTTGCGCAAGAAGTGGATGACGTTGCCTTCCTTGCAGGAATTGTTGTGAGGATTTGGAATCAAGTACATACTGTGGTTGCTGCCAGCGGGGGGAGGGGCAGCACTGGTATCAGCAGGAGCATCAATGCGCTGTTAGAACCCATGCTTCACACGCAACAGGAATACGGTAAACATCAGCTCCCCTCCCGGGGACAGCCTCCACTTCTGCCATTAGGAAGCCAGAGAGGGAATCATGGTTTTAAGATCCTGACAAGACAGAAAGGTAGAAAAGACTGCTGGTCCCCTCCACGTAACCCAACACTGGCAACTCCCAAAACAGGGAATGGATGGCCCACAGATCTCTGGAACTAGGGGAGCAAGATAAGGTGATTGGGCCCCCTGGAGGTCAGGTGGGAGGGGGTGGCAGACACAACCCCCCAGAGGAGGAGGTGTCGGGACAGACCGCTGCAAGGCAACTGTAATACGGTAGCATCAGAATGGCACACCGGCCAGCTGAAGGGGGAGTGGGGAACTGCATCCACAGGCTGACCAAAGTCTTCTTCCTCCCACACCTCCAAACCCAAAGCCACGTATTTTGCGGCCGAAGGAGAAGCAAAGCCACAAGAGACTCAGTGCCCGGGCAGAGGCAGGGGTCGCAACTGAGATGAGGCCACTCCTGCACTTCCACAGGAAATGACAGCCAAGACCTGGAATTCGCCCTTTAGTGCTGACAAAACCAGGAAAATAGCAGCGCAGAGGGGAAATTAACACAATATCTGTAGAGTAAAATGACTCCGGTAATAATAGTAAGAAATAACCTATCTGGCACTGAGTGTGTGTGAGGCATGGTTCCACGTGCTACAGATATCAGTCTCCTCAATCCTCACAACTACTCTGTGATCCCAGTTTCAAATAGGAAAGAAGGAAAGCACAGAGAGGTTAAGGGATTTGCCTAAGATCACACAGCTGGCCGTTGGCAGAGCTGGGCTTTGAAAGTAGGCAGTTTGCCTCCAAAGCCTGTGCTCTGACCACCTCACTTTGACTGCATTCCTGGCAGAAATACAACAAACTGAAGTATCTGTGCCAGATGAAGAAAATTAATATATCAGCTAAAACTAAAATTGAAGAACAGTTTATTAAATGTCCCCATAAGAAGGGTAAGGAGGATATACGAGACATAAACCAGGTACAAAGTCATTTTCAAAAAATAACAAAAGACACTATGCACGAAAAACATAATACTTTTAGTTGAGATAAAGAATTGAGTAGATGGGGGCGCCCGGGGAGCTCAGTCAGTTAAGCATCTGCCTTCAGCTGCCTTCATGATCCCAGGGTCCTGGGATCCAGCCCTGTGAGGGCTCCCTGCTCAGTGGGGAGTCTGTTCTCCCTCTCCCTCTGCCCCTCCCCCCCATGCTTTTTCTCTCTCAAATAAATAAATACATAAAATCTTAAAAATAATTCAGTAGGTGGATTGAGTAATAGAATGAATATAGCTGCATGATAAATCAGTACGCTGAAAAATAAAATCAAAGATGCTACCAAAGCATCAGGAAGGGACAAAGGAATGAAAAGTATGGAAGAAGAAAATCTGTCAGTGTAGGCATCAGCATCAGCATCATAAGACCTCTAGCAAGGGAGAAAAATATGAGGGAGAAAATATGCAAATACATGACTGATAACTTTTTCAAATTAGAGAAACATATGTGATTGAAACATTTATAGAATCCAAACTTACAAAAAACCATGCATATTTTAACCCAACAAAGAGAAAAATAACATCAATAAACACTTGAAAAATGATTTAAAAGCTTCCAAAGGAAAAGGTCACCTACAATGAAACAAAGATCCAATTGACATCTGATTTCTCAGCAGGAAAACAAATGCACAGAAAAACTCTGAAGCTAAAATTTTACATCCATCAAAACTTCTTTTTGAATGCCAGAGTATTTTCAGGTACATAGGACTTCACTTGGGTTACCACGCAAAGACTCTCTTTGAAACATACTTGGAGACGTATTTCTATATGAAAAGAAATAAATAAAACCTTACAAGATAGGGGACGTACAGTAAGCTTAAAAACCAAACAATAAGAAATGTGGCTGAAAGATGTTTGGAAGTCTGTAATAACTACATTAAATATTAAGAGACTAAACTTACTTCCGGAGAGGCAGAGACGCATGGATTGGATTTAAAAACAAGATCTAGGGGCGCCTGGGTGGCTCAGTCGTTAAGCCTCTGCCTTCAGCTCAGGGCGTGATCCCGGGGTCCTGGGATCCAGCCCCGCATCAGGCTCCCTCCTCTGCTGGTAGCCTGCTTTTTCCTCTCCCACTCCCCCTGCTTGTGTTCCCTCTCTTTCTGGCTCTCTCTCTCTCTCTCTGTCAAATAAATAAATAAAACCTTAAAAAATGATAATAAAAACAAGATCTAGTAATTTGTTGTATACAACAGACCCACTTAAAGGAGTATTTCAAAAAGTTGAAAATGAATAAATTAATGAGCTGTAGCAGGCAAGTATGAAGTGAAATGACAATTTTGATACCAAAAGAAAAAACATAAAGTAGGAGGCAAAAAGAAATCAGAAAGGGACAAAGAGGAACTCTATGTGCTACTAAAAGTAACAATAAATCAAGGAGCTGTAAAAGGCATGAACATAACTGTACCCAAACATACAGCATTTAAAAATCTGTTGATTTTAATGTTATATGTTTAGGTTCTTGCAGTCCTTGAGATAGTGATAAGGTCCCCAAGTGTCACCCTAATACCCCACGTTGTTTTGTTAATCCTGCCCGTACCTTCATAAGTCATCCCTTCATTAAAGTTTCTTCAGTCGAAACATCTGACTTGAATTCTGTTTCTTACCAGACCTTACGTGATCTAACTTTACAGGGTACAACCCTCTGGAAACAAAAGTCTACATTTGTATCAAGAAAAGGACAGGAAAAAAGGATAATATATAGGTTCTAGAGTTAGCCAGACAAGGTATGAGGGGTCTTAGTTCCACTGCTTACCATTTGTGTGATCCTGGGCAAGATGCCCAAATTCTCTGAGCCACAGTTTCCACAAATACAAATGTTATGTAGTAGTTCCTGCTTCATAATGTTTTCTGAGTATTCCCAACAAAGCAATCACTCAATACGTTTTGGTGATAATAGAAATAGTAGAAGTGATAATAATAACACTGATGACAATGCTAAGAATAAATGACATTGTGGTTCTTGGTATTATCATTGGGCTTTTTATAGTGTAAATTGTCCTCCATGGTCAATTATACTAAGTACATAAAAGCAAGGGATATATTCTTTCTTCAATAACAAGAAAATCCAATTTATATTTCTGATATCTTGGTGAGTGTGCAGAACACCCAGAGACACCACCCCGATGTATTGCTTCATCTACCTTTGAGGTGAAATACTTAACATATGAAACAACACTCCCAGCAGATCTTCCTCTGAATGGATTCACATGAGGTTTCACAGAACTGGCTACACTAGATGACACCTGGATGTCAGGAAAAATGCCAAGACCTGGATAACAATGGATCAAAGGGAGAAGGCAGGAATACGAAACCAAAGAAAGGAAGATTCTCTGTACAGGAGGAAGGAGATGTGTTCATCAAACAAGCAGTTTTGTGGCATTTTGAGGATAAAAAAAAAAAAGGATATGCAAACATGACAGGCAGTAAAAAATCCACAAGACTAAGGAAATCAAAAGGATGAGGTGAGAATCAGGAAACAGGGAAAAGTCAAAATAGTGAGAAGACTGAAATCAAAGCTTCCTCCTGCCCCCATCAGGAAAAGACTTATATTCTTCCTGGTGAGACAAAACACTACAGAATCGGTTTTAAGCCTCAGGGACTCATGCTAAGAAAAGTATCCAAAAATAGTAGTTCCTGTCTCTTGAATGAATGTAGCCTATCTATAGCCAACTTTACTTATTTTGCAGATCAAAACGTTCTTAAAGACTCACACATTCGGTACCAGTGGCTCCCAAGCATTGTTTAGCATACAGTCACCTGGGCAACCTAAAAAGCTCTGGAATAAGACCCCAGGAATCAGTATCTTCAACTAGTAGTCCAGATCATTTTTCTGTACCAGAAAGGCATAGGGCACAAGCAATGCGTGGAACCGCGGCTCTGTAGGGCCCCAAGTGGTCCATTTCTCTACAAGAGCAACGCTCAATATATTTGCTTGCTTGTTGACTTTCTTGGGATATTGGCATGTCCTATTAATAAATTTCTTCAGTGAATAAGTGTTCCCTGCATATCTACCATGGGCATGAGTGAAGAACAAGATGATTCCTGACCTCCCTCCAAGAATTCAAAATGTAGAGAAGTTCAGGCCAGGGCACTATGAGCTGGAACCCAGAGTAGAGTAAAACAAGACTATAAGGCAGTACAGCAACAGAAAAGAAAGGAGCTATTGATTTTGACAGCGGTAATCAGGGAAGACTCTATAAAAGAGGCAGCATTTGAACTGAACCTTAAAAGATGAGCAGGATTTAAATTAGAGATGAAAGAAGGAAAAGTGCTCCATGCTGAAGGAACAGCACGAGCAAATGCTCGGATAGATAAGAAGGTAGAAGCTGTGTTTGGCTAACGATGAATAACCAGGCATTGCTAGAGTATCTCTGGTACATCATCTGGGACCAGATTGCCAAAGGCTCTGAGCATCTCCCAAGGATGTTGGACCTTTGGTAGTAAGCAGGATGTGGGAAGATAGTAGAGATTTTTAAGGAAGCCAGCAGACATGATCTAAGCCTTGTTAAAGGAAGATGACCCTATGGAACAGTACATTAAATATTAGGCAAAGGACTAGAAGTGGGGTTGTAATACAAATGGCTAGCAGACACATGAAAAAATGCTCAAAATCATTAGCCATCAGGGAAATTCAAATCAAAACCACACTAAGATACCAGCTTACGCCAGTTAGAATGGCAAAAATTGACAAGGCAAGAAACAACAATTGTTGGAGAGGATGTGGAGAAAGGGGATCCCTCTTACACCGTTGGTGGGAATGCAAGTTGGTACAGCCACTCTGGAAAACAGTGTGGAGGTCCCTTAAAAAGTTAAAAATTGAGCTACCCTATGACCCAGCATTGCACTACTGGGTGTTTACCCCAAAGATACAGACGTAGTGAAGAGAAGGGCCATATGCACCCCAATGTTCATAGCAGCATTGTCCACAATAGCTAAATCGTGGAAGGAGCCGAGATGCCCTTCAACAGATGACTGGATTAAGAAGTTGTGGTCTGTAT
Source organism: Ailuropoda melanoleuca (assembly GCF_002007445.2). Taxonomy (NCBI): domain Eukaryota; kingdom Metazoa; phylum Chordata; class Mammalia; order Carnivora; family Ursidae; genus Ailuropoda; species Ailuropoda melanoleuca. Next base: position 100,965,883 of record NC_048228.1, read on the forward strand.
ATACAATGGAATATTACTCAGCTATCAAAGAGAACAATTTCTCAACATTTACTGCAACATGGACAGCACTGGAGGAGATAATGCTAAGTGAAATAAGTCAAGCAGGGAAAGACAATTATCATATGGTTTCACTCATTTATTGAACGTAAGAAGTAGGAAGATCGGTAGGGGAAGAAAGGGATAAAGAAAGGGGGGTAATCAGAAGGGGGAATGAAGCATGAGAGACTATGGACTCTGAGAAACAAACTGAGGGCTTCAGAGGGGAAGGGGATGGGGGAATGGGATAGGCTGGTCATCACCAGATGGGATAGACTGGTGATGGGTAGTAAGGAGGGCACGTATTGCATGGTGCACTGGGTGTTATACGCAACTAATGAATCATCGAACTTTACATCAAAAACCAGGGATGTACTGTAGTGACTAACATAATATAATAAAAAAAAACATTAAAAAAAAAAAGAAGTGGGGTCGTAATGATCCAAATGAGAAGGAATGAGGCTCAAACCAGGACTATAGCACTGAGAGTGTAAAGAAAGGGGGTGTGACCACTCTAATCTCCTACATATCACTTACTGAATGCATGTCCTTGGGCAAAGCAGTTACTCTCTCTGGGTCTCAGTTTCCCTCTTTGTAAAAGGAGATTAATGACTACCTACTAATCTCCTTCCCTGGATTATTATGGGATATGTCATCATTAAAATCTTTACAGGAATAAGGAGTTATTAACATTAACGATGATGATAAGGTCTCTTTTCAGCAGAAAAGCAGGCAGTTAGAGGCAGGTGAGACCAGTAGCACTAAGGAGGGTGGGCAGTCCTTGCCCCTTTCTCGAGCACTTTCCCCTTTAAGCCGTTTGGAGTTCTCGTGAAATCCCCTAACACACAATTCCAACAAACCCTAAATCAACCACTACAGCTTTGTCTTCCTCCTTTTGGACGCTAACCCCGCCCTTAGAAGCACCAGTGCAACTTAGCCCACGTTTTCCCCATGGGCACCCATCCCAACAGCTGGACATATTTAGAAAGCAACAGAAACGCCCACATCTCACCTGACGCTTCATGTCTGTAGGCAAATGAGGAATGGTATGAATTTCATTAAGCAGATGGGCCATCATCCCTGACAGGAAAGAAGGAGGTAACAACACAAAATGTAGATCCCTGGGGACAAGACAGGGCTGTTATGCTGAGTGTGTATCTCATTCTTTTCTGGCAGGCAAAGGTGGCATTGGAGGTGACATTATTCAGCCTTTTAAGTGATGTATTTGGCTTCAGTGGGAGACCTTAGGGGGGCTTAAGCAGGAATCCCTGTAGCATTCTCCACTTGGCTTCCATTCCTTTTTTCTCCCTCATCTGCCCCCAAGACCCCTGCCAGACCCCTCTCCCAAGCTCCAGTCCTGATGATACATTTGCTCATAAATATGGTGAAGAAGCATCAGATTCCAAAGGCTCCATACCATGATTTTTGACCCCCAAACCTGCTTCTCCTTTGTCGCCTCTCCAAAAAGCCCATATAGAAACCCACTCTCCCCAAGCCCACCTGGCCATCAGGGGATGTTGGCCCCCAGGTTGACCCCCGAGCCCATGTGGATGGCCAGAGCAGGGACTCAGCCAGGACAAAGGTCCTGACTCACACCCTTTGCTCTTTTTTTTTTTTTTAATTTTTCAATTTCCCTATAGATGCCATACAACAGTTACGTTGTTTCAGGAGTACAACACAGTGATCTCACAAGTTTATACATTATGCTGTGCTCACAGCAATTGTAGCTTAGCTACCTTTGCTCTTTTTTTTTTTTTTAAGATTTTATTTATTTGAGAGAGAGAGGGACTGAGAGAGTACAAGCAGGGAGAGGGGCAGCGGGAGAGAAAGAAGCAGACTCCCCACTGAGCAGGGAGCCTGATGCGGGGCTTGATCTGAGGACCCCGGGATCATGACCTGAGCCAAAAGCAGGTGCTTAACCCACTGAGCCACCCAGGTGCCCCTACCTTCTCTCTGTTTATGCCACACCACAGAATTCCTTGAGTAAGGAGCAAAGTGAATTCCACCTAGCTCTGATTCAGACCTGATACTAAAACTAGGAAGGCAAAAAACCTATGTGATAGCCTACTGATTTATGGAAAGCGCAGAAAACCAGGATATTAATTAGGATCATTATAACCTTTAATAATGAGATTCAGTTGACTTATAACCAGTTATAGGAGCACTGTCTTTCACTCTGCATTGTTAATTGTACTTACTCATTTTTACAGTTGCTAAATTATAAAATATGCTAGAGTTGTGAAGGAGAAGGAGGGATTTATGTGTGTTCTGTGCTAGGCTGTGTGATAGAAAGTAAAATTTAAAGTGTTAACGAGTCCACGAGAGAGCCAATGTTATTCTCCCCGACCCATAGTCCCTAGATCCCCAGATAAGAAATCCTCCACAAAGGAGAAGGCCAGGGCAGTAGTCTCCCTCTGCAGTCACCGCAACCAGCCTTCAATCTGTGGCTCAGGCCTCCTAAAGCACTTTGTGATTCCAGGAGTAGCTCCAAATTTGTGTCACAAACACCCCCCAGGAGACCCATGTTTTATTTTATTATTTTTTTTTCCTTTTAATTTTATTTTATTATATTATGTTAATCACCATACAGTACATCCCCAGATTCCGATGTAAAGTTTGATGCTTCATTAGTTGCGTATAACACCCAGTGCACCATGCAATACGTGCCCTCCTTACTACCCATCATTTTTTTTTAGAGGGGAGGGGGGAGGGGCAGAGGGAGAGAGAGAATCCTGAGCAGGCTCCATGCTCAGCACAGAACCTGACACGGGGCTTGATCCCACAACCCCAAGATCATGACCTGAGCTGAAATCAAGAGTCAGACACTTAACTGACCAAACCACCCAGGCACCCGTGGACCCATGCTTTCTTAACTACCTAGACTCTGTTATGATGGAACCAAAGTTATCACCATCGTCATCATTAATTTTCTCCAACATACTGTGTGACCTTGAGCAAGTTACTAATAACCTTGAGCCTCCACTTCTGGTATGTGGTGTGTGAGTTAGAATAGCTTCTATCTCCATCACACAGGGCCCCACGCACAGAAAGTGCTCAATTCATATCAGCTGCTGGCGGAGCCAATTACAGCAGCATGTAGAGCCAAACGTTACCCAAATGCGAATCTTCTACTCGACCAAAGGATGTCTCACCCTAGTGTAGTTTCTGTCTCTCAGGCTAGCCTCACCTATTTGGTTCAGCAGAGAAGATGGAAATAAGCAATGATTTCACCCCTCAGATAGAACCCTCTCCACTCCTTACAGGAAAGGCGTCCTGCCTCATATATCATAGACTGTCTCTCGTTAATCAGCTGCACATACATATACACACCGCATTATACACAGAGACAATGACCTTGGAGAAAGGGTATCTTAGCAGATATTATAAGACTCTCCCCCGCGAAAGATGCTGAGTTTTGTTTTAGAAGAAATAGCGGGCAATGTATTTCAACTAAGGGGTGAGGTCCCAAGGAGCAAGTACAACTAAAAATAGATGCTTGCTCTGCTGCCTTCAAAAAAAAGATAGATTTTTCTGGTTGTGGGAACTTTGTTTTGTTGAACTCCCGGGTGTCTCGGCTTTATAAATCCAGGGACACAACCTGGGAAGAAGAACTTGGTTTCCTTAATAAAGAGATGAAGAATTTGGAGTTGCCCCAAAGTAAACCTAGAAGGAAAATCGCCTGATGGAGGCTTCACCTTGGATACGCGGTGGGGGGGGGGGGG
>NC_048228.1:100970946-100999940 GCF_002007445.2 Ailuropoda melanoleuca
AATTTTATTTTATTATATTATGTTAATCACCATACAGTACATCCCCAGATTCCGATGTAAAGTTTGATGCTTCATTAGTTGCGTATAACACCCAGTGCACCATGCAATACGTGCCCTCCTTACTACCCATCATTTTTTTTTAGAGGGGAGGGGGGAGGGGCAGAGGGAGAGAGAGAATCCTGAGCAGGCTCCATGCTCAGCACAGAACCTGACACGGGGCTTGATCCCACAACCCCAAGATCATGACCTGAGCTGAAATCAAGAGTCAGACACTTAACTGACCAAACCACCCAGGCACCCGTGGACCCATGCTTTCTTAACTACCTAGACTCTGTTATGATGGAACCAAAGTTATCGCCATCGTCATCATTAATTTTCTCCAACATACTGTGTGACCTTGAGCAAGTTACTAATAACCTTGAGCCTCCACTTCTGGTATGTGGTGTGTGAGTTAGAATAGCTTCTATCTCCATCACACAGGGCCCCACGCACAGAAAGTGCTCAATTCATATCAGCTGCTGGCGGAGCCAATTACAGCAGCATGTAGAGCCAAACGTTACCCAAATGCGAATCTTCTACTCGACCAAAGGATGTCTCACCCTAGTGTAGTTTCTGTCTCTCAGGCTAGCCTCACCTATTTGGTTCAGCAGAGAAGATGGAAATAAGCAATGATTTCACCCCTCAGATAGAACCCTCTCCACTCCTTACAGGAAAGGCGTCCTGCCTCATATATCATAGACTGTCTCTCGTTAATCAGCTGCACATACATATACACACCGCATTATACACAGAGACAATGACCTTGGAGAAAGGGTATCTTAGCAGATATTATAAGACTCTCCCCCGCGAAAGATGCTGAGTTTTGTTTTAGAAGAAATAGCGGGCAATGTATTTCAACTAAGGGGTGAGGTCCCAAGGAGCAAGTACAACTAAAAATAGATGCTTGCTCTGCTGCCTTCAAAAAAAAGATAGATTTTTCTGGTTGTGGGAACTTTGTTTTGTTGAACTCCCGGGTGTCTCGGCTTTATAAATCCAGGGACACAACCTGGGAAGAAGAACTTGGTTTCCTTAATAAAGAGATGAAGAATTTGGAGTTGCCCCAAAGTAAACCTAGAAGGAAAATCGCCTGATGGAGGCTTCACCTTGGATACGCGGTGGGGGGGGGGGGGGGANAGGGATGAGGATTCAGTATATGAGACTTCCTCTAGTGTTGAGATAGAAGGTGGGAGAGTCAGTGCTTCTGTCTGCTGGCAGCCTGAGGCAGGGTGAGACCTGGTGGGCCAAAGTGAAACGTATAAAACATATAGTGGGCTCAAATTAAAATAGGCTTGGTGAGGTCTTTGCACAGCTTAACTAATCAACAACAATGTGTCCATTACCGCTGTGATAGTTTATCCATTTTAAGATGCACATTTTTTTCACGTGTTAGTACCTTCACGGTCAGGATTCATCTTATGACTGGTGGGGTGTTAATAGTCATTGACAATTTTCGGTTTTTTCTTTCTTTCTTAGAGGTAAGGAGAAACATGGTGTGTCTTACAATCAGTAGTATCTCAGATTTTTTGGAATATGGTGGTTTCTTCGATAGATGTACCAATGGCTCCCACTCTCTGGACCAGGATTCTCAAATACTGACATTATCAGAGTCCTCAGGGTTACCAGGTTAGATCCTGGCCAGCTAGGACAAGTTCTGTTAATTTTTCATTTAAACTGACATCTCCCTGAGTTCAGAGACTTCTTATCTGATCTCTAACATGTGATGGAGCACAGAGCAGAGGCAAATTGAATTTTCCCTGACACCTTTGCCACGGGCTGATTAGCCAGCTGACAATGTGCCTTGATTAACTCACTGGGTCATAAATATTTTGGATCTTTCCATTTTTGGACTACCACAAGGAAAGGCAACTTGGAGCACTGCTCCACCCCAAATGAGTACTTTTTAATCTACTTATTGTGTTCTCTCTCTGCAAAACTCGCTGTCCTTCTGCCCATTCAGTTAAGGAAACATACACGATTTTTATTTCATGTGTTTTCTTCTCAAAGAAGAGACTTGAGCTTTCTGATTTCATTTCAGTCTGGGGGAGACTCTGGAGACAAAACATCCAACACAAAGTCTTTTGTAGATTAAGGAGAACAGCACAATGAGACTCTTCCTCAGTGATGGTATAGACCTTCAGTAAAAACTTCCAGACACACAGCACACGCACACACACACACACAGCACTCCTACACTCACTCACACACTCACTTATACACATGCTCACATGCACATTCCTTTTAAGGATCACGATTTTTGTATCTAGATAGAGACAGAGCATCCAGCGTGCGTGGTGGAGGGAACTTCCGGCATCTGTAATACACGAACATTAACTAGAGTCACTCACATACAAAGGTTTAAAAAGATAACAAATAGAAAGCGGGCTACAAGAATTTTCGCTGAACCTTGTAGCTCGGGTGATGGAGACTGGATCAGCAACAGCTGGACTCCCCGATCACTCACTATGTCCCAGGCACTGACGCACAATATCACTAACATCCAAGACAATCCCGAAAGGGAGCTTCCATGGTTGGAGAGGCAATGTCATGAGCCTGAGGTCACAAGATCAGCAAACACCAGGGCTGGGAGTCAGACCCAGGACCATCAACCGCCAAAGTGCTAGGTCTCTCCTTCCACCAGGTTGCTTCTCATTGTCAGCCATTGTCTCCTTTTCCCAGCCCTTGAAAGAGTTTCCCTGCTCTCTCAGTTAGCCCGGCTTCTCAGAATGAGACTACGTTGGCAGCGTCGCCCATCTGCAGGTGGTGAGTAACCTTCTCGCGTGGCATCTAACCTTGTGTCCCCCGTTCAGTGCTGACAGGTAGTAGCAGTGCTCCTCTCTGAAAATGTCACCGAGCCATCTTCAAGGAAAAACAGGCGACGCTGACATTCTACTTTTCCTGTGACTCCCTGGAGAACGTTTAATCCCCGTGACCTTGTGGCTATTTAAAAAGAGCCAATCCCCAGACCTTGTCAGTTGGTGACAGCCAGCATTTTGTCTAATGGGCCCGAGGGTAGGCACAGTTTGCAGTGGGCAAGGGTAACATCTGGCTGGTGTTTAAAAAGCAAATGGGGTTTCTCAATGATTATCATTCATGAACAGTATTCAAAGGCATGTTTTGTCTGCACTGTTGTTTAGAGAAAAACAAATCCCAAGCACAGATACTCAAAATCTACATTGTTTTTATGATGAGCTAGCAAGATGCCGCTTTCTACTAAAGAATCAGAGGAACTCCAATTTGGGTTTTATGACACCAAAAATTAAATATTACAGTATTATTTAGAAATATTAAAGCATAATAACCATGGACATTAATACCACCAGTTAGTAAGCCAGACAATGACCTTGGTGATTTGCATTATCCAATCATCTCCTCATAATAGCTATATGAGAAAGGATTTCCCATTTTACAGATAAAAAACTGAGACTAAGTCAGAGAGACCCAGGATCAGGCCTGCTCTGAGAAACTTTTGTCATCTGCTTATGACAAGGTTAGTATAGAAAAAACTTTAGCAAGTTTTACAGGCATTTAACACTGCCAAGACCACCAATCAACATTTCATTTTTTTCTAGTATTTTGTTTTTACTTTTTGTATTGTATAAAATTATCAGTCTACAATGGATTGGAAATTAAATAACAATTTGTCCTTCACCACAGATGGCTTTAGAAGCGCTGTTCCAAAAAAACAAAAACAAAAAAAACCCTTGCTCTGGAAGGATGGTCAAATTAGTAGGGGGAAAAATAGATTCAAATGATTCTAACTTGCCATTTAATGATTAGTCATCCTTCATCATCAAAGTGGCTAGGGTGTCTGATGGGGCTCCAGCATCTATATTATTCGATGCCCTACAAAGATGTAAGGTCTACAAAAGGGGCATCTGTAGTCTGTCTTGTTCACTGGTCTGGTATTAAGGAGGTGCTTCATAGACATTGTTGAGTGTGTGAACAAATGAACAACTTCTGATGGACAGACCTGTTTGAGAAGCATTATCTTCCACATTCCCACCCACCCTCAAGATTTTACCTACGTCAACAGGCCGAAGAGTCCCGTGAGCTTTCATCCTAGTAGGTAAGGAAAGCAGATGAATCAGAAGGGTAATGAAGATTGTGAAAGTCTAGTGAAGGATGGAAGCTGGGTGTGGAAAGCAAAGTACTGGCCCCCCAAAGATGTCCACATCTTAACCTCCAGACTGTGAACATGTTGGGTTACGTGGTAAAGGAGGAATAAAGTCGAAGATGGAATTAGGGCTGCTAATCAGCTAACTTTAAGATAGAGAGATTATCCTGGGTTTTCTGGCTGGGCCCTGTGTAATCATAGCATCCTTCAAAGTAGAGGAGGGAAGAACACTGAAGGAAGAAGAGTCCAGGCAGAAGAATTGATTACTGGGTCCCCAAGAAAAGACATACCTTGACATGTTCCGGGAGTAGAAAGAAGGCCTGAGTGGCTGTGCTGAGGGAGTGAGAGGGAGATCAAATGAGATGAAGTTGGAGGGAGAAGTGGACAGAAGTCCATGAGGGCCTGGGAGGCCACCACCAGGGACTGGGGTTTATCCTACAAGCAGTAGACTGCCATAAAGGTTTAAGCAGGGGGATAATACAATACTATAATGAGCTGGTGTTTTATAATCTCCTGGGTACTTCACAAGGAGCCCAGACTCAACCAAGTTCAACATTGAAGTCATCCTTTCACATATATCCCCAAGTCACTGTACTGAGATTCACCAAGTCACCCACGCAGAAGCCTGAGAGTTATCCAAGACTTCTCTTTTCCAACCAAGCTCATCAATTTCCCCTCCTAACCAGTTATCCATACACATTCTCTGTGCCATGCCCATGCATTAGGGAAGAAGATCTCACAACCGCCCCCCAGCTGGAGGCCCTCCCTCTGCCATCTCCCACCTCTAGCTGTCCTCCATCCTGCAGCAAATCCACATGCCCAAAGGCAAACCTGGTCATTCCCTGCTTTAAACCCTCCAAAGGTTTCCTACAATCCACAGGATAAAGTCTAACTCCTGGGGTTTGCACAAGGGTAAGGCAAGTGACACTTTCCCCAGAGACAAAATTTAAGGGAGTGCCAAAGCACTCAGAAATCAAGATGAGTAATATATAAACAACTTTATTATAATACCATTTACAAACCAAAAAAAACTTTGCCTGTTTGGTTTTGTTGTTGGTTTTTTTTTTTAAGATTTTATTTATTTATTAGTCACAGAGAGAGAGCACAAGCAGGGGGAGTGGCAGGCAGAGGGAGAAGCAGGCTCCCCAGTGACCAAGCAGCCCAATGCAGGACTTGATCCCAGGATGCTGGAAACATGACCTGAGCCAACGACAGACGCTTAACCAACTGAGCCACCCAGGCATCCCACTATTTGAAGTATATAATTCAATGGTTTGGTATATTGTGCAACCATTACCACTATATTCTAATTTAGAACAGTTTACCATCCCCAAAAGTGAGCTTGTACCTTTTAGCACTCACTCTCCAACACCCTTGCAGCTCGCTCCAGGTCTAAACAATCAGTAATCTACATTATATCTCTATCTATTTGCATATTCTGGACATTCATAGAAATGGAATCACAAAAAGTGATCTTTTGTGACTGACCTCCTTCCCATGGCATCTTTTCAAGGGTCATTGTGTCACAGCATGGATCAGTAGTTCCTCCCTTTTTTCATGGCCAGATATTATTCCATTGTATGGATGTGACACATTTTATTAATCCTTTCATCAGCTGATGGAGATCTGGGGGGTTTCTACCTTTTGGCTACAATGAACACTGCTGTCTATATTCACGTACTAGTTCTGTGTGGACATATGTTTTCATTTCTCTTGGAGGGATACCTAGGATTGGAATTGCTGGATTGCATAATATCTCTATTCTTGACTTTCTGAGGAGCTGCCAAACTGTTTTCCAAAGTGGCCGTACCATTTTACATTACCTCCAGCAACATAGAGTGGTTGCACTTTTCCCACATCCCCACCAATATTTATAATGCTCTTTTTTATTATAGTCGTTCTAGTGAGTGTGAAGTACTACCTTCTTGTGGTTTTGATTTCCATTTCCCAAATGGTTAAGGATGCTAAGCATCATTTCATGTGATTATTAGCCATTCATAAATCCTCTTTGGAGAAATGTCTAGTGAAATCATTTGCCTGGTTTTTAATTAGGTTATTTGTCCCTTTATCGTTGAATTGGAAGTGTTTCTTATATATTCTAAAAGTCCTTTATCAAGTATATAATTTGCACATATTTTCTCCCTTTGAGTTATCCTTTTCTTTTCTTGATGGTATCTTTAAAAGCACAACAGTCAAAAGTCCCACTTATCACTCTTTTATCGCTTATGGTTTTGGTGTCATGTCTAAGACATCATTGCTTAACCCAAGATCATGAAGATTGATTCTGGTGTCTCCCTCTGGGAGTTTTATAGCTTTAATTCTTACAGTTAGGACTATGATGTACTTGCAGCTAATGTTTTTTTAATGTATGGTGTGAGGTAGGGGTCCAACTTCATTCTTTTGCATGTGAATATAGAGTTGTCCCAGCAATGATTATTGAAGAGATAAATAATATTTTAATGCAATAAAGACAAGATCAGTAAAGACAGTGCCATGCTGAGCCATATCAGAGTCTGAGGCAAAATGGAAAAAAAAAATCAGCAAGACTGACTCATTATTATTAAAATTTTGATATTTTTATCTTGATTACTGGGTTTTTAGAGCCTCTTTAAATTTGGCATCTGAAGTAAATGCTTCACCCACCCAAGCTTGTCAAGGTCTTGATGACTCCTAAGCTTAGCCTACGAAGCCTTCCCCGTCCTCCCTCCTATCTGCTCTTTGAGCCACCTGCATCTCAACCCACCATGCCTCAGCTTTTATCAGTAAAATACAGTTTTGTTCATGCAGATTTGTTCAAATACAGATTTGACCATGCTATGTCAGGCCTCTCACTTTTATACTCTCCACTTGGCTTAGAAAATATTTCTCACTCTCCATTGCTTAGCTCTTTCCCATCCTACAAGATCAGGTACCACCACCACAACCTCCAGAAAGACTTCCTTGAACCTCTAGGTTGGGTTAAATTCTCTTTATCTCTGCTTCCACACTGCCTGGTATTCCTACAATATAGCACTTATCAAACTTATAATAATTATCTATTACTTGTCTTTGCTCCCTCTAGACTGCTGTTCTTTGTCCCTTGTGTCCAACTACGTCTTATCCACCTGAACATTCCCAGGTCTTAGCACAGTGCCTACAACATGACAAATGAAAAAAAAAAAAAAGATGTTTAACAGTTCATCTAATGGGAGTATAGCAGGGAGAAAGTGATCCCACCTGCCTACAGTGAACAGAGATAATTTTCTCCAGGAACCTTGAGGAAGGGCAAGAACTAAGTACCTGTTGCAGAAGTCCTAGCTGCTGGAAAGTGAGGCATCCCAAGAGCAGAAGCTGTGTCCCACACAAGAACTCCTTGATGACACTCCTATGACAGAAGTTAATCCTCCCAAGACCTCATTAGAAGGTCAGTCTAGGTACAGGAGGGTGATACAGAAATTCAGTAACAGGAACTGGTCCTAGGGTCCCACAGGTGAGACAGGAAAGTGGCTGCCTCCAGAGAGCACAGTAGTGAGAGAAAAATGAAGACAAATTCACATTGAGATCACTTCATTCTATTCATTCATTCATTCATTCATTCACTCACTCACTCACCAAGCATCCCATAAACATCTGTTAATCATCTTTTGGGGACTGGGATCCAAAATACAGGAGTCAAAAAAAAAAAAAAAACAAGCCACAGGAGTCAAAGATCAGGCTCTTACTGAGAGAAACTTATAATCAAGTGAACTTCTACAAAGCTACTATATGCAGGTGAGACAGCAAAAAGATAAAGATATTGACCACAAAGTCCAGCCTTCAGTGGTTTTACTGGATTATTCTGGTTGCCCCCCTGAATCCACCCTTCACCTTTATCCGATCTACCATACCCTCAGAGGCTGAACTCCCTAGACAACACCAATGGGCTCCCTTGCCCACTGACTTACAACTGGCCAGTGTTGCACACCAACAAGAGTTTGAAAGAAGAGAAGCAATCAGAGGTGTAGTGTTTATTACCATTGCTATGGGACTGCCATGGACTGGTTTTGTCCAAGGTCAGAGGTCCTGCTATGAGCTTAATTCCACACAGTCCCCCTGGGTCCTGATCCTCCCTTCTCCCCACACCTTCAGACTTACGATGGCAACTAGATTTCATAGCCCTGTAGTATTAGACTTTGTGCTTTCCCTAAACCCTGCTTCCAGCTTTGTAAATAGTCCTTCATTAAATTCTTCTCAAATTACCCTAACGTGAGTGTGCCATCTGTTTCTCACTGAGATCTCAACTGATACAATGAGCTCCTAGGGGATATGTGACAAGAACATCAATAAATAGAGGATGGAAGGAGAATCCCTTAGGACATGTGCATGAATACATATGGCCATCCACTGGGAAAGGGGGGCATGGGGAAGAGTCAAAGCCAATGCATTGGGATTATTTGCATTCTCACTCAGGAGGCTAGACCACTGCAAGGCACTGATTAAGGGTGTCCGGCAGTCTACCCTTAAAGGATAGCAGATTTGGAAAGCAGGGAAAGTTCCTTTCCTCCAGAGAAATGCCAGGGGTACAATGACTTTGAGTTTTCTGGGGGTAGACAGCAATGAAGTATTAATGAGCTTAACCCCTCGGGGTCACTCCCTCTTCCCATGCCACCCTGGAGCCTCGGAGCAAAGGAAAGGGCAAGCTGATGCACCCCAGCTCCAGAGGAAAAAGGAAATAAGGTTGTTTCTTAAGAGCTGTAGAAAATATCAGTAAGTAAAAGAACAAAACAGAGCTCAGCCAAATCATCTTAAAGAGACAAAATTATTTCCAAGGCCTATAAAAGTCGCTTGCAACCTGACATATCTAGGGGTTATCTAGATGTTTCCAGTGCGGGAACATCCACATTAGAAAGAAGCATGCATTAGCTCTCTCAACGTGACATCACTGAATGTTCAAATCACACTACTCACATCCCTCTTTCCATTCCATCTCCCTCTAAAAGTATTATTTGATTCCCCATGTTGTCTTCCTGCAAGGAAAAGGATATTCGATGTTAAAAATCAGTACATTTGGCATCCGTTTTTATTATTCTTCGGTTTTCTGTAAGCATTGTTAGTATGAGTCGTTCTCCTCAAGGCTAGTAGGCTCTGGAACATTTAGAGCATATGATTCCCCACAGCTGAGGTCAAACCCCTGGGCTGGGGAGAAGTTATGAAGGTCAGTCTTGGGCAGACACCTCTTGGCAGCTCACCACCTAGCACGCCTGCACACACACTCACTCACACACACACACACACAAAATGGTACCTTGGTGAGCCCTGTCTCCTTCACACCCTTCTTGACCAATTGATTGCTTGACCAAAATTCAGGACTTTACATTAATCCATTTTCAGTTTCATAGGTTGACTTTGCCCCATTGTTCTTGACTGATTCTGTCAGTCACTGTATTTGCTGCCTCTGTCAGACTAGAGTAATCCAGAAATTTGATAAACAGGCATGACCCAAGTGATTGATAAAAATGTTAAACAGACAGGCAGGGTCCTTCAATCTCATCCTGGTTGGTCTTCTTTTAAAACTCTGGTCTGTCATGTTCCTTTGAAGTGGAGAGTCCAGAACCAAAAGCAATATTACAGGTGTGGTCTAATCCGTGCACAACAGAGCATGGCTGTCACCTCCCTCACTTCAGTTCTTTGCTCCTACTGACAATAGATCATGAACAAAGTATCTCCCCACTCCACGATGGATCATATTGCTACCAATGAAAGCACCTCAATGGTTCTTTATCCTGCTGGTATTGAGTCACATCAGTCTATCTTGTTGGTTTTCTTTTGGACTCAAGTGTAGGCCATTTGATTCCTGTTCAATTCTGCTTCATTATGCACCTACTGTTGCTTTAGTATGTTGAGAGCTATTTGGATCCTTGAACAATGGATCAGACACATTCCTTGACTTTTGTCTGACTCCCAAGCACCATCTCATCCGTAGTTCTGTGTCTGTAATTTAATTCCAGCAGTATAAACCACTTCTGGGTCTCCACGGTGTCCTTTAGACTGTGAATACACTGTGACCTCTTCAACACAGATGGTCTCAGATTAACACAAAGGTCCACACGCCAGGCTCTGACCCCTGCCACTCAAGCACTGGTCCATGCTACAGAAGGCCCAGCAGCCAAAGGACCTGAGAAGTCTCTGGGTCATGTGGGCAGGAGTCTGGGGTCCAGCCCTGTCTCCATACTTAAAAGGCTATTTACCCCAAAGATACAATGGTACAGCAGACTGAGGACACACTAGGAATCTGTCTGCCTCTTTCTAGCTATGGCAAAGGCTGTTTATTGCTCTCCTGCATCATTCTTCTCTTCTCTTAAGAACAGACGCCCTTTTTAGCAACGCACATATGACCACCTGGAATCAAGGCGATATTTCCAGCTCCTTTACACCTGGGAGTGGTCATGAGACAAAGTTCTGACCAATGAGATGCAAAAGGTTGTGTTATGAGAGGTTTTCAGGAAGGTTTCTTAGAAAGATCTTTTGTCCTTGCTTGCTTGTGCCTGCTGCCTGCCTGGAATGTGGACGTGATGACTGGCTTCCATCCACTGGCTTTTCTGGAAGCCATCTAGGACCAAGTAGTGAACTTGAAGTTAGAGGCAGCTCTAGAGGCTGATGGAGGAGAAAGATTGAAGCCTGGTCTCAAAGCCACCATCCCATCCCATCACCAAAGGCCTAGACCTTCTCTACACAGCTTCTTCTATGGGTGAGGCAAAGAAGATTTTGTTAATGTAAGCCCCCTTCCAGAAGCTGCCTTCAGCTGTATTTAGTCAAAATTACCCTCACTGTTTGACTCTGGAAAAGGCTCCTGCTCTCTGTTCCTGTTTCTCCAACTGCAAGATGGAATTGCCAATATGACATGGAGGGGAAAAGTGCACTGGACACCCCACTCCTTCCCATTTACTTAGCACATTCTTACCTTGCACCTGTCATAGGTCAAGCGTTGACAAGGTGCTAGGAACACAAAGGCAAAAGATACAAGAAATTCAGTCTTTTTCAGGTTTTGCTTTATGACTATTTTTCTTACTATTTCTTTCTTCTTTTTATTTTTTCTTTCGACAAAAATGTAGCAAGCACCAGTGAAGGTGCCAGCCCTGGGACAGCACTGGGCCCAGGGCTAACATATTCAGCAAATAATAATATGAAGACAGCAAATACTTTTTCAGTGTAAGTATGTCACATGCTGTTAGTTTTTATACTGAAAACGTATTCATTATTTATCTGAAATTCAGATTTAACTGGAAGTCTTATGTTTTGTCTGACAAACCTACCTGGGGCTACCACAGTGAATAAGACTGAATATTTGGTCCTTCGAAGAGCACCCTTCTTCGTGGAGGGGATGGCAAGTAAGCCAGTGGGAAGCTCAGTATCATCACTGAAGGTAGGGATGAGCAACATGAAAAAGATAGAGCAGCTACACTGTTAATGGGTTGTCAGGGATGCCCCACCAGGAGTTAGCATCTCACCAGAATGTTGCAATGGAGCCAGCCAAGCCCGAGGAGGCTAAGTCCAGGCAGAAGAGCCAGCAAAAGCCTTCAAGGGAGAACATGTTTCGAAATCCTAGAATCCCAAGGCCAGTGTCATCAGGGTCGAGGCGGGAACAGTGGACCCTAGCCAGGCCATATAGAACGTGTAGGTGATAGAAAGCAATTGCACTGTTAAGTATTTACTCCAAAGATACAAATGCATTGATCCAAAGGGGCACCTGCATCCCAATGTTTATAGCAGCAATGTCCACCATAGCCAAACCATAGAAAAAGCCAAGATATCCATCGACAGATGAATGGATAAAGACGTGATCTATCTATACGATGGAATATTACTCAGCCATCAGAAAGGATGAATACTTACCATTTACATTGACGTTGATGGAACTAGAGGGTATTATGCTGAGCAAAATAATCAGAGAAAGACAATTATCATAGGGATTCACTCATATGTGGACTATAAGAAACAAGGTAGAGGATCATAGGGGAGGGGGGCAAAAACTGAGTGGGAAGTCATCAGAGAGGGAGAAAAACCAAGAGAGACTCTTAATTCTAGGAAACAAACTGTTGGTTGCTGGAGGGGAGGTAGGTGGAGGTACGGGGTAACTGGGTGATGGGCATTAAGGAGGGCATGTGATGTCATCAGCACAGGGTGTTATATGCAACTGATGAATTACCGAACTCTATATCTGAAACGAAAGATGTGCTATATGTTGGCTAATTGAATTTAAATTAAAGAAAGAATAATGGGACACCATCAAAGGGTTATTTAGCAGGGGAGTGATAATATCTAATTTATTTATTTTTATTTAGTTTTTTTAAAAATTTTGGTAAGAACACTTAACATGAGATTTACCCTCTTAATAGACTTTTAAATGCACAGTACAGTCTTGCTCTCCATATACACAATGTTGTAGAACAGACCTCTAGCCCTCGCTCACCCTTCACAAGAGAAACTTTGTAACTGTTGATTAGCAATTTCCATATTCCCTTCCAGGCCCCTGGCAACCACCTTTCCACTCTTAACTTGAAGGAGTTTGACTATTTTAGGCACCTTGAATAAGTGATATCATGGAGTATTTGTCCTTCTGTGGCTGGCTCGTTTCATTTCACAAATGACCTTGAAGTTTATCCCATGTCATCACAAATGGCAGGATTTCTTTCTCTTCGTTCTGAAAGAACTTCCTGCCTGTTGGGTGGAGGTGACACGGGGCTGAAGACATGGTGGCAGCTGCAGGAAGAAGAGCAGGGAGGCTTTTGGTACACACCTGAACGGATGGAGTCATCAGCGGGGGCTGGCTGCGTGGCTGGTGAGAAGGACCCTGCTGGGTATACATTTCGGAGACAGAACAGACAGGACTAGTAAATAAATTCACTAGGGGTCTGCAGGAGAGAGATGAATAGGATATGACTTCTAGGATTTAGTCCAGAGTAATTGAGGAGGNATGACTTCTAGGATTTAGTCCAGAGTAATTGAGGAGGGAGGGTCTCACATCCCCAGTTGGGAGCTCTCCTCCAGTGAGGAGGGTGGGTCAGACAGTGGGTCTGACTTGCCTGGGTAATTTCCATTAAATATTCGAACGGAAAGATTGCCCATTCACAGTTGCTTTTATTACCCCCAATTTACAGGAGGGAAAACTGCAGGACACACACTCAAGTCTGTCCAGACATAGCTTGTTTCACTAGACCACATAATTTCTAACCTCTGCACCTGCAGAGGTGAGACGTGCACCAAATGAGATCATAGATTTTAAACCATAATGATTATGAATGTGGGACACTGTCTGGAGACAGGCCCGGGGATCAAACCCACAGGTGTCAGAGAACAGATAAAATATGCCCAGCTCTTCCGGGAGCTGTGTCCACTGAATGCCAGGGTCAATCCCATTTCCCAAGACAGGCTGCTCCAAAGCCAGGCTTCACACCATCACCTCTGAATCATTTACACCACCGTTGCTAAATAATTTACCTCCACATAGACAAAATGGGTCCACAGGCTCCCCAAACATCATGGGGCTGGTGCATGATTTACAGAGCAATGCTCAGCCTCCCCGCGCAGGGAGAACAGCAAGGCTCGGACACCTGCCAAAGTCGAGAAGGGCATGAGCTGGAATAGATAGAAAAAGCAGCTCATGGAAGAGTGTGTCAGAGAAGCAAAAGCACCTACTGAATCCTAGATTCCCAAGGCAAAAGCAAGGCAGGGAAATATGAGGGTCAGGCTGCCTCCACGCAGGGGTTGGCGCTGGGGAGACAGAGCATGGGGGTAGCATGTGTTTGGGAAGTCTGAGGAAAATATTATCAATGCCACACTTTTCCTGATGGCTGAGAACCTGAGACCCAATTAATCAATGCTGTCCTTTGCAAATCTGCATTGCCTCTGGCAAGAAACATATTAGCAAATACCCAAGCATTTTGAGATGGATGGGCGATAACTGTGTTTGGCGAAAGAATAGTAGGAAGTGCAATTTTCTGTCCCTGGAAGTCTTTCCTCTCCACTCCTTAGGCACTGGAAAAATTCCTCCTTTTCTAAGAACCATCTCAATGGCCACCTCTCCAGGAAGTCTTTTATTCCCTCAAGCAGAGCAAGTTTCCATTCTCATAAAGAACTACATTTTGTGGGGCGCCTGGGTGACTCAGTCAGCTGAGCACCAACTGTTGGTGTCCGCTCAGGTCATGATCTCAGGGTCATGAGACTGAGCCCTGCATCAGGCTCCATGCTCAGCGGAGAGTCTTGCCTGAGATTCTCTCTCTCCCTCTGCCTCTGTCCCTCCCTTGCCTCTCTCAAATAAATAAATAAATCTTTAGAAAAAAAAAAAAAGAACTACATTTTGTAAATGTTGGTCTCCTACACCAGACTGTGAGCTCCTTAGTGACCAGAACTCTGTTTAAATCTGTAATCCCAGTACACGTTTGGATCCTAGCACATAGGTTAAATGTTTGTAAAATGAATGAAGGAAACAAACAAGACAAATGCCATGACTTATAAAATCTTTTCCCCAGCCATTGCATGGAGGATGGCTGCTTTGAAGATCAACAGATCAACATGACATCCAAAGAGGATGTCAAAATGTGTATGAAAGGAGAAAATTCAAATTCACAGAGGTTGCACAGCCTCTTCAAGAAACGTTCTGCCCTTCCCTCTCTGTGAACCAATACTTCCACTTCTGACACCTTTCAGCTTCAGCCCTTTGAGTTTGGCATCTGAATGGTGCTCTAATGACCTGACTCTTCATGTGTGGTTTGGTTCCTAAAACAGACAGACATATTTTCTTTCTTTTTTTTTTTTTAAGATTTATTTATTTATTTGAGAGAGCAGAGAGGAAGGGCAGAGGAGAAAGAATCCCAAGCAGACTCTATGCCAAGTGCAGGGCTTGATCCCAGGACCCTGAGATCATGACCTGAGCCAAAACCAAGGGTCAGACCCTCAACAGACTGGGCCACCCAGGCACCCTGACGTATTTTCAATGAGAATTTCCAGCCCTGTCACTTAGAAGCTGTGCGACCTTGGTTTAGTAAGCTAACCTCTCTGGGCTTTAGCTTCCTTATTTATAAAACAGGCAGATTAGTGATATAGGAATATTAATAGTATGGGGCGCCTGGGTGGCTCAGTTGGTTAAGCATCTGCCTTCAGCTCAGGTCATGGTCCTGGGGTCCTGAGATCAAGTACCGCGTCAGGCTCCCTATTCAGTGGGAAGCTTCTCCCTCTCCTTCTGACCCTCCCTGTATCCATGCTCTTTCTATCACTCTCTCTCAAATAAATAAATTAAATTAAATCATTTTTAAAAAGGAATATTAATAGTACCTACCTCATTATGATGTTGTGAATATTAGTTGAAACAATGCATGTAAAGATCTTAGCGCAGAATCTGTCACATAGCAAGCATTGAATAAATGTTGGCTATTACTATGGTTTTCACTCTATTCCAAGATGTATAATTTATACTGTCTCTGCACATGCCTTCTATTATGTCTATCAACACTACATATCTTCAGCTTGGCTCTGGGATTTGCTATCTGAATACCTAAATCCCAGAATGTGTTTGCCAACCACAGTCTTCATCCTTGTGGTGTTGACTTCTTGCCTATCTCTGGAAACTTCTAAAGATCAGGATTAAAGATCTGAATTACCTTGAATTATTTTTAGGTTATTAATCTATGCTATTTTGAATGCAACTCCTCACAAGGCCTGGGCCATACAAAGTCCCAGCTTACATCTGGGCTGTTTCTACTTAATCCTAAAGATATAATAACACTTAGAATTTAGATAACATTTACTACATGCCTGGCATTTTCCTAAGTGTTTTACATTCTGTCCTCAAAACAACCTACTCAATACCAGTTTAGTTCCATTTTGCAAATGAGATATTGGGGCACAGAAAGGTATCCGTTGTAGGAAGGTTGCTCTTGTCATATTGTGTTCAGGAGAGCTTGCTAACTGGGACTAGGTAATAAGTTTACATGCCCTAGAAAAGGAAAACATTATCATCCCCGAAAGGTCTAGTCTTTCCCAGTTTTAGACATCACAGAAGAGAAGGGTTCTTGATATAAAAGCAAGCTTTATAAGGCAAGGCTTAGATGGGCAGAAAAGAAGAAATCTCATTTTCTTCTGAGCTCACTTTTTAGCTAAGATTTTGATATAGCTAAATGGATTTGAAAGAAGGTGGGAGAAATTGACCCTTGCCCCAAGAAGTGTGTGGATGAGGTAGACAGCCTGAGGGAGACCCAAGGCTGTGTCAGGTAGCAGATACCTTAAAAACAAAATGCCAAGT
The DNA here is from genome assembly GCF_002007445.2 of Ailuropoda melanoleuca. Lineage (NCBI taxonomy): Eukaryota > Metazoa > Chordata > Mammalia > Carnivora > Ursidae > Ailuropoda > Ailuropoda melanoleuca. The sequence continues at coordinate 100,987,356 of NC_048228.1, forward strand.
AGTACACTGCTGTCTGGGGTTAATTCCTTTCTGTGATCTGGGAACCCTGCTATCCGTTCTTGCCTGCCTCAGTTGTACTGTGGGGAACGAAGGAGTGGATTTAGATCCACCTTGGACACATGAGAAATTAAGATCCACAGTTTCTGGAGACAGCCTTGCTGGCAGTAGCAATCATGAAAGTCCAAAGCAATGGGTGTGTCTCAGAGTAAGAAAGAACCCTCCCCTATCCATGGGAGCTCCCCCATCCGTTGCTATCTGAGGCAAAGGAAGATTAGATTTCTTCGACATATTTCTTTACCTGCCCCAAAGTGGGCAAGGCCCAGAGGAGAATGAAAATGGAGGCTCCTTTCACCCAAACCTGGAGGCTGCTCTAGGTCAGCCAGCTGGGGTCCCAAGGGAAGAAAGAAAATAAATTAAACTCCTTCATCTGGAAAATAAATAAAATACCGAATGGCAAGTGATCGTGTGCTCTGCATGACTGAGGAAGGGAGGTTTAATTCTCTAATTATTGCCTCTAGTTTCCCCACAGAGATAAATAGCAAGTTGGTGGGGAGAGATAATCAGGGCATAAAGAGTGTGTCTCCTTGTCTTCTCTTACTTAATGAAATAATAAAAATATTTCGTCTTAAGTATTCAGTTCCAGTAAAAAAATTCTTGAGACAATAGTTTCATCTTATGCTTGGTTCAAAACAAATCCACAGAGATTTACTGAGCAACTACTATGTTCAAAACTGGGGCTGCAGGGCTCAATATGGCGAGCTCTGCTCAGAAAGCACCAACTCTATCCTGCCCTGGGCACTTCCCACAGCACACATTCACGCACTTCTAAGATACTTTAGATCCCAAATGGGTTTTTAGAAGATGCCTTTGTTTACAGTATTCACCACCAAAAGTCTATGATTTCACCAATATTTACCTATGTTCTATTTGAAAATTGTGTCTGTTAAGCAAACTATATTTATTAATAATTAATTTCCATATGTTGCATTTAAAATTTCCAATAAGAGTTCCTTTCAAGAGATGGGTGCCTGGGTGGTGCAGTTGGCTGGCATCAGACTCAGTTTCAGCTCAGGTCGTGATCTCAAGGTCATGAAATTGAGCCCCATGTCGACCTCTGTGCTCAGCACGGAGTCTGCTTGAGATTCTCTCTCCCTCTCCCCCTGTCTCTCCCACTCATGCTCTCTCTCTCTAAAATAAATAAATCTTTTTTTAAAAAAGTTTCTTTCAAGAAATAAAATCATAATGAGTCAATAGAATCCCAGCCAAAAGTTATATATTCATTTAACAATCTTGTATGTAGTGAGTGCCTGCTCTGTGACAGGCATTGTTTGGGGTATGTGGAATAAGACAGTGAGCAAAATGTTAAGGAAAAAAAAATTCCGTGTCCTTGAGTAGCATCAACTCTACTGGAAAAGTAGCATCAAAGCAAATTTATAAGAAAATAAAAAGTAAATTATATTGTGTATTATAATATGATGAGAATTGTTAGAAACACAGCATAAAAGCCATGTCCACAGAGATCCGCAGAGGGGGTGGTGAACGTGAGGAGGGTAAGCTATAACTTAAGATGCTTGAGTCATCAGCACAGGATTCATGGAGAAAGTGCCAGTCAAACGGGATAAGACTGAGCCACTGGGTATCAGGGGAAATGAGCATTCTAAGCAAAGGTGAGAACAGCAGAGGTACCTGGAGTGTCAGGGGGACAGCCAGGCTTGGTGCAGCTGAACAGAATCCAAGGACAGGGTTGTAGATGACCCAGAGAGGTCGCTGAAGGAGACACAGCAGAGGAATGTGTGCACACTGGGAAGACACTGCCTTTACTCTAAGGGAAATGAGGAGCCTCGAAGGATTTTAAACCAAGGAAGGACATGATAAGAAATGTGTCATATTTCCTACCTTTTTGTTTAGCTTACCTATAAAAAAGCTAGCAGGCTTCCTAGAATATCGAAAATACCCAAAGCAGCTTCCAGGATCACCTCTGAGCTACAAGGTACAAACACCCAGGTTGGTGCCAACACTGGTTTTCTAAAGGATGAAATGGAAACCCTGAAGGAGCAATGGGCTAGCGTCTGGCCAGCCTCTGACTGAGGAGTAGACCCACGGCTGGACACAGGACTCTTGGAAGCCAGAACAATGCCTCTCCCCAACCCCCATGCAGTAACCAAATGAATAAGCAAGAAGCAACCAGGCTTGGTGCATTTATTTCAGTTTTTCAGCTCACTTTTGTTGGGCAGGCACCATGCTAAGTGCTTTACAAGTGTTACCTCTCTTAGGACCCACAGACTCTGCAATGCAGGAGTTGTTCTTCCCAACTCATGGACCAGACCTAAGGCCCGGAGCGTTTACTGCATTTGCATGAGGCATACAACTACACACGGGGGAGCCAGGATTCAAACCTGCGCTCCGCTCCTGACTTCAGAGCCCCTCTCTTCGTCACTGCAGAGGGAGGGTTTGAAAAGAACTGAACCCAAATTCATATTTATTTATTTGCATTTCTGCATCATATTATTTAGCTTCTCTTTTTCTTTATGAATCTCACTGAGACTTTCCATGTATGTTGATTTAAACTTACAGGCTTTAGAATAAATTCTAGTGAGGAAGTGAGGTCATTACATAAAGCACTCAGGCTTCAGTCAAGTACCTTACAACAGATGGGGAAGATCATTTCTCAAACCACGGAACTAGTCCCAGTGCCCAGTTCAAGGCAATCCCCCCGCCAGGAGCTTCTCTGCTCCCTTCCTCANGTGAGGTCATTACATAAAGCACTCAGGCTTCAGTCAAGTACCTTACAACAGATGGGGAAGATCATTTCTCAACCACGGAACTAGTCCCAGTGCCCAGTTCAAGGCAATCCCCCCGCCAGGAGCTTCTCTGCTCCCTTCCTCAAGGGTGAAGAGACCTCTCCCTGTTCCAGACCTGCATACTTGTTGGAGCACAGTCCTGACACCTGTCCTGTGTACAGCCCAGATTCTGGGCCAGGCATTTCATCTCCATAATCTCTCAAGTTCTCAACAATCCCTGAGACAGGTGCAATCATGATCTCTATTTTACAAATGTGTACATGGAGACTCAAGTAAGTTCAGGAATCGTCCCACAATCTCACAGCTAATGAGTAGCAAAGCTCCACCCCACAGAGCCTTGGAAAGCTGCCTGTTGCAATGAGCAGGAAACCTGCACTCAAGCCCATTTTTGGGTTTCAATACATGCCAGAAAGGCAGGGAGTTCATCTCTTTTGGTCATACTGGATCCCCAGCACTGAGACTAGTACAGGGGTGCTTGGTGGATGTTTGCTGAATGAATGAGGTCTCCTCTGGGGCTCAGATTCCTAATGTGTAAAACTCTGATTCCATGCAGAGATGGAAATAGGAAGAGGGGGAAGGGCTTTGTGAGGCACAAAGCCTTAAATAATAGTTACTCCGAATCATGATGCTATGATTTGACCTTNGCCTCTGGGGCTCAGATTCCTAATGTGTAAAACTCTGATTCCATGCAGAGATGGAAATAGGAAGAGGGGAAGGGCTTTGTGAGGCACAAAGCCTTAAATAATAGTTACTCCGAATCATGATGCTATGATTTGACCTTTTGTTGCTGTTATGTCCATGCCTTTTTTTCTCCTGATGGCCTGTAAGCAAGCTGTGGTGTCTGAGGGAACATTGTGTCATTGTGTCATCCAATGATTAACCAACTACAAAAAGGGTTTCATTTGGGGAATGACAGAAAAGAATAAAAAAATCAAATCAGAATAAATACGTACGCTCAAAGAGCACCTGTGTACTGTAGGCTGTGGGACCTGGCCCTTTAAAAAGAGAAACAACAAAAACTTGTCCCTCTCAGGAGTGACAGGACTCTCTCAAGGTCGGCTTCAGACTTGTAGGTCATTCTCCTTTACCACCTATATCAGCTAGCAGAAATAACTGCAAAAATCAATGGATGCTTCATGCTGGATGGGGAGAGACTGCAAAACAGAGGATTATCCTTCCTCAGAAGGAGAAGAGATAAAGGGGAATTGATTGAGGGTGTCAGGCCCCATCCTTTCCTCAGGGCCTCGGGAGGGAGGGCTCAGAACCCGCAGGAGGGCAGTTTGCCATTCTAGCAGCACGGGGTCCTCTGGGAATGCTTTCTTTGGACACCAAGCTGCTTCTTAGGCCCAAATTGGTTTTCTGTTCTTCTCCAGAGACCTGGCCTGTTTTCCTCTCCAAAGTCATCTGTCAGCCTCCACATTCTTTCTGAAACCTGCTTTTGGACAGAGACCCTGGCTCCTCAGCCCCAACCCACTCACCCTTTATTGTGCACAAGGGCCCTTTCCACCACTCATGGAGAAGCAGGGGCTTACGGCAGTCATCTGTGAACCAGCCTGAGGGTCTGCACCCCAGGCTGGGCCTGAGGAATGCCCGGTGGCCCAACAGCCTCTGGCTCTCCTCTCTCATCCCTGCCCTGTCCTCTGGAGCCCAGTTCCTGTCATCCCCACATCCCTTCCCTCACCTCAGCCTCCTCCCCTCTGGCTCCACCCTCTCAGGATTCCAAGCAGTTCCCAAACCCCTCTTTTTTTAATGAGTATCCAGGAGTTTTCTCATCTGACATGGTAAAGCCTGCAGTCATAGACATGACTGTTGCGAAGAAGGAAGTTTCCTCAGTTCTCACACCACGCCATGCAGGGCCACATGGGGAAGCACCAAGTCAATCAGGAAGCAGAAGGCGTAGGGGTGCGACGGACCAGAGCCTTTAGCGTGGTTTCCACAGGACAGACCAGGAAGGGAGTGCAGAGCAAGCAGGCATAGGATTGGCTAGTGTGAATAATTTCAGTGGCTCTGGGGCCTAGGGGATGAGCCCAGCAGTCTGGCACCTGACCCAGAGTTGACTGGGGCAGAGAAGAGTGGCCTGGAGTGTAGATGACAAAGAAGGTGGTTGAGGTATGAGCTGTAGGGGGATTGGTTTGCACATGACAGGTGCACTCACAGGCCAACTACATCTAGGAATCAGCTAGGCCTGGGCAGGGAGTCCCTCCAGGGTTAGCGAAGCCCCAAAATGTCAAAGCATCAAAAATACAAAATAGATGTTTACAATTACATTTGTCCATTATTCTTCAATAAAGTTGGAAGAAATACAGAATAAGAAGACACGATTAACACACCCCACACTCTCTCAGGCATCCAAAACAACTGGTCTCAGACCTCTGGGCACCCCAAGAAGGAGGCTAATTGTTTCACACCCCTTCACTTGCAGCAACCAGCCCACCCTAGTCAGCAAGCAATAGAGACTTCTCGCAATTGAACCAGTCCTCTGAGCCAAGTGATCCCTTGGGCTCTGCAAGGGGGACTTGAAAGTGAGCAAGAGAAATCCTTGCCCCTGAAGAATGGTCCCCAAATTTTACTGTTCAGTGGATGTCTCTAGAAGACCATGAGCCAGACACTGCACAGGCTTTGGAGGACAGAGTAGAACAGACATGGCCTCCCTGTGTTAGTTTCCTGAGGTTGCCTTAACCAAGCCCCACAAAAGAGGGGGGTTGAAAATAACAGAAATTGATTCTCTCTGTTCTGGAGGCTAGAAGCCTGAAGTCAAAGGGTCAGCAAGGCCGTCCTCCCTCTGAAGGCTCTGGGGAAGAATCCTCCCTGCCTCTTGCAGCTGCAGACGTCACTGGCAATCCTCCATGCTCCTTGGCTCGTAGCTGTGTCCCTGCAGGCTCTGCCTCTGTCTTCAGGTGGCCACCTTCTTTGTGACTGAGTCTATGTCCTCACATGGTGTTCTCCTCTCTGTGTGTCTGTGTTCAAATTCCCTCTTTTTTTTTTTTAAAAGTTTTATTTATTTATTTGACAGAGAGAGAGCGAGCCAGCAAGAGAGGGAACACAAGCAGGGGGAGTGGGAGAGGAAGAAACAGGCTCCCAGCAGAGGAGCCTGATGTGGGGCTCGATCCCAGGACTCTGGGATCACGCCCTGAGCCAAAGGCAGACGCTGGCCCCGGGAATTCCCTCTTCTTATAAGGACACCAGTCATTGGATTAGGACCCATGCCACTCCAGCATGATTTCTTCATCTTAACTCAATTACATCCACAAAGACCCTATTTCCAAGGAAGTTCATATTCACAGGTATTAGAGATTGGGGGCAGTGGGGTGGGGGACAAAACTCCACGCACAGCACATCTCCATGATGTGTTCTCACACTAGCCAGAAGAGAAAGACACATCCAGAAATAACCTGTGGTATTTTGGGGGGGAGGGGGGTATATTTTGAAAAGATTCCAGCACCCTTAGCTTTTAAAATGCCAAGCTCTTCATTCATTCCTTCCATCTTCTTTCTTCCCTCCCACTGTCCTCACCCATGTCAGGTGGGTTTTCTGCCATGGCTAGGTGGCAACCACCGTGTCCTCAGAGAATGCCAACCAAGGTCACTGTGGACCAAAGAGAAGAACAGCTGATCACATCTCACTTCTTAACAATGCTGCCCTGAAAAGAAAGTACCAGTGAATTCTGTTTTAAGATAGCATCTGTCTTGGGGCACCTGGGTGGCTCAGTCGGTTAAGCATCTGCCTTTGGCTCAGGTCATGATCCCAGGGTCCTGGGACTGAGTCCTACGTTGGCATCCCCGCTCAGATTCATTTGCTAATATCTTCTCCCATTCCAAACACTGCCTTTTAGTTTTGTTGATTGTTTCCTTTGCTGTGCAGAAGGTTTTTATCTTGATGAAGTCCCAATAGTTCATTTTCATTTTTGTCTCCCTTGCCTCCAGCATATCTAGTAAAAAGTTGCTATGGCTGAGCTGAGGTCAAAGAGGTTGCTGCCTGTGTTCTCCTCTAGGATTATGATGGATTCCTATCTCACATTTACATCTTTCACCCATTTTGAATTTATTTTTGTGTATGGTGTAAGAAAGTGGTATGCTTTCATTCTTCTGCATGTGGCTGTCCAGTTTTCCCAACAACATTTGTTGAAGAAACTGTATTTTTCCCATTGGTATTCTTTCCTGCTTTGTTGAAAAACTGTTGACCATACAGTTGAGGGTCCATTTCTGGGCTCTCTATCCTGTTCCATTGATCTATGTGTCTGTTTTTCTGTCAATACCATACTGTCTTGATGATTACAGCTTTGTAGTATAGCTTGAAATCCGAGATCATGATGCCTAGCTTTTCTTTTCTTTTTCAGGATTACTTTGTTTATTTGGTGTCTTTTGTGGTACCATACAAATTTTAAGATTGTTTGTTCTAGCTCTGTGAAAAGTGCTGGTTGTATTTTGATAGGGATTGCGTTAAATGTGTAGATTGCTTTGATTAGTGTAGACATTTTAACAATGTTTGTTCTTCCAATCCAGGAGCATGAAATGTTTTTCCATTTCTTTGGGTCAAGAGGCACTGCTCTTGAGTAATGCTGAGCAAAGCAGCTACTCACGCACCATTTGGGAATGCTCACTCAACAGTACTCATCTGGTGCATATTTACTTGTCTGGTATCTCTCTAGGCCGGAAGATGTGCTATGTTCTAAAGGGGCACAGATGAATGATATGATCTTGTCCCCAAGGGTCTGACCGTGGAATGAGTGAGGAGACCATCACAATGGAGTGGTGGGATTGACTGAGCATTAGAACAGACCTGGGTATGTAACATAGTAGGGGAACAAAAGGAGGGTCAATCTTAGGGACCAGAAAGGACCTTGAACAGGAGTGAGCTCTTGAACTGAGTGCTGCAAGAGTGATAAATAAGCTGGGTGAGTACAAAGTCGGGGAAAGTAGTCATGATAGAAAGAACATCTCACACAAAAGAAGAGAGGTAGGAGGTGCTGCACAGAGCAATGAGGGATGTAAAGAAATCCTGGGAAGGGGGGAGAACTGATGCATTTGAGAAACCATCGCACATGCTAGAGACCATAGCAGGAAGGGCCTGGGGTGCCATGAAAGGAGTACAAGATTTCTGCTGGTGGGTGGACAGCATCCTTGAAAAACTGTCTGAGATCAACAAAAGGAAAGTGTGAAAAATGTTCAGACCCATAAATGCAAAGTATTTACATTGGTATTGTGTGCCAACTTCTACCAATAGCAAGAACTGATTGCACATTTTCCATGTGTCAGGCCCTGTTCTAAGCACTTCACCTCATTCATTCGATCATCCAACAAGTACTTATTGGCCAAGCACCACTGCAGATACAGGGAATAAAACCGTGAAGTCAGAAATCTCTCTCCTCGTGGGTTTACACTTCAGTGAAGGAGACCGAGAACTGACAAAATAAGTAAAATAGTGAATTAGATGTTGATGTGTGCCATAGCAAAAATAAAACAGAGATAGAGAATAAGGGGTATTGGAGATATGATTGTCCAAGTCTGATGTGTCAACACGTCTAGGCTACAGTCCCCATAATTCCAGAAAACACACATCTAGGTGTTCCTGGGAAGGTCTTTTGTGATGTGATTAGAGTTCATAATCCGTTGCCTTGAAGTAAGGGAGATTATCCTTGATAGTCTGGGTAGGCCTAAAGAGTAGAGCTGAGGCTTCCTGGAGGAAGAAGAAATTCTGCCTGTGGACTTCAGTGTCAGCTCCTGCCTGAGAGCTCCAGCCTGCCCATCCTGACGGCCTGCCATTTCACACTTAGCAAGCCAGCTCACACAATTCCATAAGCCAATTCCTTGCAAGAAATTATTTGATGTATATCTTGTGCCACTTCTTTTTCTCTGCTTGAGCCCTTACTGATCTAGGAGGAAGCTGTTATTTTAAACAGAGAAGTCCTGGTAGACCTCACTGAGAAGCTAATATCTGAGGAAAAACCTAAAGGGGGAGAGTGAATGAGTGACCAAACATCTGGGTGGGGGGAAGGAACATTCTGGACAAAATAAGAGACAATACAAAGGCATTCTTCCTTTCAATCCTCATAACATTAGAAATTAGAAATTAACATTATTGTCAAGAACTAGACAGAATCTGAGATTTTCCCTGGCTGTTCAGCTAACAAGTCAACCTGCCACACACAGATGCTATCAGAAGTTTCAAGACTCCCGGATCAGAAGCAAAAGACATAGTTACTCACAGCACTGCAGGCAGCATGAGTTTCGTGTGGGCATTAGTTATCCCTGCTGTCCCCAAGTCGCACCGCATGATATAGGTGGGGCCACGTGGTTGCTGTGCACACTGTGGACCCATGTCACTTTTCAGGAAGCTGAGCCTATGAAACCCCCAATCTTTTTCTTTTTTTATTTTCTTATTATGTGATGTTAGTCACCATACAGTACATCATTAGTTTTTGATGCAGTGTTCCATGATTCATTGTTGGCGTATAACACTCAGTGCTCCATGCAATACATGCCCTCCTTATTACCCATCACTGGGTTAGCCCATCCCCCCACCCCCCTCCCCTCTGAAACCCTCAGTTTGTTTCCCAGAGTCCATAGTCTCTCGTTGAAACCCCAATCTGAACGGTGAAGGTGTCAAACCTGCCCAAACTTCACCTCAGAAGAATGTTATCTTTGTTAAACTGTCAGGAAACCACTGTGCCCTGACACTGAAGGGAGATGCAATGCCTTCCAAGACTGTTTGCAACACTAATATACTTGAAAAGTTGGTCTAAAGCAAAAGCTGTTAGCAAGAGGTAGAGAACATGAGAGACCCACAGAGAATTACCTCTCGTTTTGCTGATGAGGAAGTCGAGGTGCAGATAGGTTGAATAACTTGCCTGAAATCGTATAGCTGGTACACGGAAGAGCAGGGATGTGTCATCATCTGTCTTCCCTCCTTGGAATGAAGCACCAAAAACCGGAGATTTCTTTTTTTTCTTTAATGGCCAGATACCCAGAGCCTAGAAAAGTGTATGGCACTTAGCACCCAAAATTAAATGTAAAGTAAATAGACAAATATTTGTAGGTGTTCACATACAGCAGAGAACAGAACAAGAATGCCTCTTGCTTACCTAAAGCTTAGAATTCAGATACACAGTCAGTCATTAGACATATGTTTAAATAAATCACTACATAATTACAACTGTGATAAATCCTGCAAAGGAGAACATCTAAGTGCACGTTCGCATGTTGAAACCTAACCAAGGTGGTGGCATTAGGAGGTGGGGCTTTGGGAGGTGATTACATCACGAGGGTGGAGGCCCAACGAATGAGATTATCGCCCTTATCAAAGGGACCCTAGAGAGTCCCTTGCTCCTTCCACCAAGGGAGGATTCAGTGAGAAGCCAGCCATCTATGAGGAAATGCCTTCATCAAACACTGAATCTGACAACCTCCAGAACCATAAGCAACAAATATTTGTTGTTTATAAGCCACCCAGTATCTGGTATTTTGTTATAGTAGCCAAATGGACTAAGATAATATATGTTTTTATATATGTGTGTGTGTGTGTCCCTCCTCAGTTGCAGGGGAAAATGCAATCAGCTATATAATTTGACTAAAGAAGCAAGAAAGCAAAACAGGCAAAAATGCAAGATGCCAAAATTTTGTGACATAAACACACTTCAAGATGGACATTATCTCTGTGGGGAAACTGAGGCTTTGAGAAACGCTCTCCTGGGTCTTCGCAGCCACAACCAGCTTGATGCTTGGATACCCTCTGAATGATAGGATTTTATGTACAAGAGTGAAAGGTTTCTGGATGACTTCAATTTGAAAAGTTTTGCCTTCACTATGCCTGAAGTATCTTAAGGGAAAGAAAGAGTCCTTTATTGACACTAAAGAATGAGATTTACACTATAAGTGGCATTTTTACAACACCTTTCCTTAAACTATTCATGAGAACACATAAATGACAGGATTTTTATCCCTGATAAAAGTGGTAAAGCATTTAAAGACCAAAAGATGGCTTTAGCATAAGACAGGTGAGCACTGGGCGGGGGGCGGGGGGACATCTGAGTGTCTCAGTTGGTTAAGCATCCAACTCTTGATTTTGGCTCAGGTTCACAATCTCAAGGTCATGGGGTCAAGCCCCGTGTCAGGTTCCAGGTTCAGTGGGAGGGGGGGAGGATCTGCTTAGAATTCTCTCTCTCCCTCTGCCCCTCCCCCCAACATGGTCTCTCTCTCTCTCTCTGAAATAAATAAATAAAACTTTTAAAAAAGAAGAAATAAAAAGGAAGATGAACATGGTCCACTTATGGTTATATCTGCCACGATCATAGTTTTCGCCACATGAGGACTAGAGAGCTCTATGATCTCGAGTCATTTCACTTCTGAACCTCTGTCTCCTCTTCTTCAAAGGAAAAGTGGAATTAGATGAACTCCAGGCTCCCTCTGACACTATTATTCTATCACAAATGAAAGGAACCTGGCAAAACATATTTGCCAATATTTGCTAAATGTTCTCCTTTTTCCCAATATTTCCTTGAGGTACATATAAAATAATAATTTCAACAGTGACTATAAGGAAAAGGACTTTTGTGTTTCTGGCATCTTGACTCTCAGTTTTTATGATGGGTTGACCTTTACAACACACACCAAACAAATGTTTGACTGTAGACTCTCTTCCCAAAAGTGATTGGCAGTGAGGTAGAGACTCAGTGATGAGTGAGGTGAGGTTGTAGAGAAAGAGGTAAAGGTCAAACCACGCAGGATCTTGCAGGTGGTGATTAAAATATTGGCTATTGTAGCAACCACCACTGAAACCCAACTGAAGGATTTTAAGCCAAGTAATAGCATAACCACTTGGCATTTCTGGAATATCACACACTGCCATGTGGAGAATAGAATCGAGGACAACAGAAGGAGACGTGGGAAAACCAGCCTGGAAGTCAGCCCCACAGTCCAGGCAAGTAACAGTGGTAATTTGGACTACAGTGACATCAGTGGATCCAAACAGAAGAGAGCTAACTCAAAACTATTTTGGGACATGAATTAACAGGACTGGGCATGACATTGAATGTGAACCATGAGAAAAAGAAGGTATCCAGAATAACTCCCAGGTTTCGAACATGAGCAACGGGTTGCTCACTGAGCTGGAAAAGCCTGGGAGAGAGGCATATTTAGGGGAAAACCATGGCTTCTGCCTTAAACATGTTCAATTTAAGATGCCTGGGAGATAGTCAAGTAGAACTGCTGAGATAGCATTGAAACGTGAAACTGGCCAAGAAAGACGCTGGGAGAGGGGTGATTTCTGATGCCTTGTGGGGAGTGTGGACAAGGAAGAGAAAGGGCCCAGAGCTGCTACCAAAGATGTTCCAACATACAGAGGTCAGGAAGAAGAGAGTAAGCCATCAAAAAGGACTCAGAGGGAGCTTCCAGGAGCTGGCAAGGACACCTAGAGGATTTGTAGTCACAGAAGCCCCAACAAAACTGTCTGTTGGGTTCTGTGATATGGTGACCACTTGGTGAGCTTGGAAAAGGCAGTTTTCAGGGAGTGGTAGAAGGGGAGGGGGGGAAGCCATGCTAGAATGGGTTGAGAAGCTGTCCGGAGGGGAATGCTTGAAGGCAGCTTCTGTATATATGCCCTTCAAGAATCTGGAATATGGAGTGGACAAGAGAGTTGAGTGGTAACTGAAGGGCAACTTGAAGGTCAAGAGATACTTGAAGGCTCTGTAGAAGGATCCAAAAACAAACAATAAATTGAAGGAATAGCAAAGAGCAGAAACAAACAGTAGAATGAAAACCAACAGAAGGAGATAAATCTAGGCACAGTT
>NC_048228.1:101000040-101007128 GCF_002007445.2 Ailuropoda melanoleuca
CTTCTCTCTCTCTATCTCTCTCTCTGTCTCTGTGTGTGTGTCCCTCTCACTCTCTCTCTCTCTTTCAATCTCCTTTCTTTCTTCCTGCTCCCTTTCTTGCTGCTTCTTTTTTTGAATGCCAGTCAGGTCCTTGCACAAAATCAATCTTGGAGTTAGTGTACTGAAACCCTTAGGCACACTCTCCTCAGCCTGGATTTTACATACTATCAAAGGACAGATTCACCAGCAGATTAAAGCTGTTTGAAGCCTTCTCTGAGTTTTATGCCTCAGTTGTTTGGAGTTAGGGACCTCTCAAGTTCTGGGATTTTAAAATATGCTTTCTTTTTTTCTTTTCAATTTTGTTGACAATTTCCATTAGAGCCCTGTTATCCCTCTGGATTGCTCCAGTATAGCTGCTTCAGAGGTTAAAGAATGCATTTGCCAAGGTTGGAAGCAGACTGGAGCCTCTGGAGTTCAATGTTTCACCTTAAATTCCAAACTTGTTCATGGTTCAAATTCATTTACACTTGGCATCAAAATCAACACATTCTATTTCTTTAAAAAAAGGGGGGGGCACTTCAATGGCCTTTAAGAAAATAACATAAGCAATGGACATTAAATAATTCATCCAAATAGCTTCCACGAAGTAAATGTGTAAATGAATAAGAATCATATAGGCTACATTTTACTTGAAATCCATCAAAAAATAAAAGGTTTAAAAGCTAGTCCAAAATTTCATAAACCCTAAACACACCGAGTTCCAACTACCTCATTAGTATAAAATAATACATTAGTCCAATTCACTTTGGGTGCTCAAGTGGAAACCTTTGGCGCAAATAAATTATTTGTATGAAAAGATGTCTGCTTCATTGCACTAAACGGTACTCTTGTGGCCCAAAGTGTAATGATGCTCCCAGCCGCTCCTAATGACATGCAGTAAAATCACACTGTTGTTTAAATAAAGATAGAGGGCTAATAGCAGTGCTGGGGACTGCACAGCAGAGGGGAAGGAGCGTGCCTGAATTTGAAGTTGGATGTGTGCTCTCGTTCTGGATCTGCCATATTCTAGCTGTGTGACTTTGTGCACATTATCTGACCTCAGTTAGTTCCTGTTTGCTTGTTTTCTAAATAAGGATGATAAAAACAATAAAAGGCGCTCTCTCTCTTAGACTTGTAAGGGTAACTTCCGTGAAAGTGACCAGCATGGTGACCGGCATCCAGCAAGTCCTAGGTGTTATTTCCCTTGAATCCTTAACTTCCCTGCACCTACCCCAATGTCGCTCAATCCACACGGGACTCCTAGCTGGTTTGCAGAGTGGAGCAGCTGGTTCCATAACACAACACATCTCATTGCCTATCCTTTGCCTGTGCCCTATTCCCTCCTCCAACTGCCTAGATTTGAAAGAAAAGTCTTACACAGCATGGAGAGAACTCAGAGATCCCACTGCCTTCCCTCTTGCTTTTATAGATGGGCGAATACCATCCCAAATAAAGGAAGAAACTAGCTCAATGTCTTTTAGCACCAGTCTTTAGCCCTGTGTGACTAAGTATGAGCTAAAGGGAACACATTGTGAAATGTATAGTGTCCTCTATAATTTAGGCAAGTTCACAGGGACAGACCAGGGAATTGGTAGGAGCTCATTCGGGAGAAAACAGCCAATATCTGATCATCCTTCAGTGCTTATTAAATTTCCCTCCAGCACAAACCAGTGCTAGAATTGTTGAACAGAGGGGCTTAAAATAAACATGGTCATAAGTCTAGGAAATGTGACAAAGATCTAATCACTAAAATACATATGATATACGATGCAGCAAAGTCAATATGACCTACCTGAAGAATCCAATTAGAAGGCTGCTGTAAATTGCATGTACTTGTTTTCTTCAAAAAGAGAGAAGTCATTTTAATCATCAATTAAACCAACATTTATGTATACCTAGTTCTGTAAGGGTATTATAGAAGAATAAAAGAAAAATAAAGTTCTATGCTATCGCCAGTGACTTCAAGGACTTTATGATTCCTTGAAAAGATAAAACACAGCCTTGCAAGCAGGTTATCAGTGTAGTAGAAACTAAATAGATAGTCATTGAAGTGAACAGAAGGGGAGACTATGTGGGTTATTCCATCAACAAATGATCTATGTTTTTAGCAGCTATGGTATGCAAGATACCGTATTAAGCCCTTGAAATACAGTGAATTAAAAAGCATTCTCTTTGTCTTGAAGGTAATGATACTGCGCTCTCTAGAAGGCAAGTAAATAAACAATAAAATACGTCCATACAACAATAACAATACGCATAAAGTGTGGGAGCACAGAAGAAGGGTACCTACCACAGACTAGAGACAGAAAGGAAAACTTCAGGGAAGTGGTGACATACTGAATACTGAGCATTAATATCTTGAGAGATCTCAGCCAGGAGCAGGAGGCTTCTACACGCATGAGCCTCACAGGGAGGAGACGGAGTTGAGAACAGAATCAAACTCTTAGATTTGAAAAGTCACTCTCCCAGGGAGAAAACTTTGAAGATTTGGCTGGCTGGTTGTGTTTGAGGGAATTTCAACAACTTGTCTTTTCATCTCTAGGGAAAAACTGAATCATGCAGAGCATAGACTTTCCATCATAAACCAGAGAGTAGGAAAGAATGAATAGCAACAGACGCACTTTCTCGCCCTAAAGAAGACAAAAGTCCTACCGGCTGGTGAGAAGAGAAAGATATGTCATGTGTAGACTCTGGAACCAGAATCAAGAGCAAGATCACAGACATCAGCAACAGATGCACCCTCCCAAAGAAGGAGGCAGCCACCAGAGAGAAATGAGACATGGGAACCAGCAGATGCACTCCCACAATGGCAAGAGACACATCATCCCCTGGCAACACTGATCACCCTGAAGGACAGAATGGGGAAAAGAGTCTTAAGTTGACCATGTTGACCTCCTGAATGGACCATGTTTAAATCCATAATGACTGAGTTGCCCTAAAATGACGAGAGAAACTTTTTCAGCATGAGCAGCAATAGGGGGTCCTGAGAAAATTGGAAATAAGGAAATGGGCTCATAAAGAACATAAAAAAAGAAGGAGAGTTGCATCCTTGTACATCTGAGTGCTGCGAGTTGACATCACACTGCGGTCAGAGTTATCCAGGTGAAGAAGAACACGTCGCACAAGTCTGGGGTGTGCTCAAGGCACTTAAGGTGACCAGAGCATCAGGTCCCAGTCGAGGAGCACTGGGGATGTAGTGTAAGCTTATAGGGCTTTCTCTGTTGGGTAAGGAGCTCAGACTATCCCACAGATAATGGGAAGCTGCTGAAGGGTGTTAATCAGAAAACCACGTCAGCCTTACTTTGGGAACTGCCCTTACGTGGCTGTGAATGCAGGGTGAAGCTCAGGATGAAAAGCCAGGCCGAGAGACCCTTCAGGGAGGATGCGAAATGCGCACTGAGATTTGAGAGATGGGCATATGGACTGTGAAGGTGACTGGGAGAACCCAATCAAGGCACAGACTGGGGAGTTCACACAGAATGTCCCAGAGGGAAGGCAGCCATAGGATGCCCATAGTCATGAACTCGAATAAGAAAGTAAAGGACTCAGGGATGGAGTGTTTGCCATAAGTTTCTCTTCTTCAGAATCCTGAAGGCCAGAAAATTCAGATGCTACACCTTCAGAATCTTGCTTTGTTTAGATCAGGACCGGAAAATTTCTATAGATGAAGTTTGATTGACACAGAGCCACGTTCATCCTTTTCTCTCTCTCTATAGTCTGTACATAGTGTATGGCTGCTTTCTCTTCAAGTGCGGAGGTAAGCAGTTACAACAGAGACTGAATGGCCTGCAAAGCCAAAAGTACTTACTATCTAGCCCTTCACAGAATTGTTTGTCAACTCCCACTTTAGATCCATGATTTCGGTTATCACCTGTCAACTTTCCTACTACATCACCAGGTGTGTAAACCGTGTAGTCTCTCACACCGGTGAAATGCAAGCCAGCATTGGGACACTAGGTTCTGAGAACTGGGTACACAGTTGAGCAGATGTGGACTGGAGTTCCACATCACTTCCTATCAGCTCTGTGACATCAGGCATCTCTCTGAACCTCAGTTTTCTCATCTGTGCAATGGTTAAAATCATAGTATTTACAATGTAGGCTGTTTTGAGGTTGAAATGAGGTAACAGACGAGGTAATACAACCTCATGAATATAGTGATTGTTCAAATGTTAATTATGATTATGATTATGTTAAATATGATTATGATTTTTGTTATATTGTTTAATATTTAGCTCCTGTTGTAAACCTGGCCAAAAGAGGAGAGATTTATGAAAGGTCATTTAAAAGGCAAGCCATCCATCTTTGCCCCAAGTTAGTATTCTTCAAATTTTGCCCAGAATCCACCCACACCAGCATCGCCTGTGGTAGTTGTATACAATGCATATGTCCGGGCCCACGTAAGGACTACTGAATCAGACCTTCTGGGGTTGGGGCCCAGAACATGCATTTTATAAGCGCCCTCAGTGACTCCTATGCATGATAAAGTTTGAGAACCACTGGTCTGAATTCACGCTTCTCAAACTAGGGGATGAAGCATTTCCTGTAAGAGAACATGGCTCCCCTGTTGGTGGCCCCAGTTTTAATATTTTGTGTTAATGTTAATGAATACAAGAAATTGAATAGCATGGCTTGGAATTTGTCATGTTATGGATACTAGGGCTTAGTGTGAGGCTTAGTAAGAGAAATTAGACTGAAGGATGAAATTAGGTTTAAAATTGAGTCCATTTCAAAGACATAAAGTAAAAATAGAAAGTGTAAGTGTCGCATATCCATGGATGAACAGAGATGGTAGTTCTAGAATGACACAGATATATGGAAGCCATGCACATGCTGGGGCTCTATGAAACCACAGCATAAGCATAGTGCACCTGCCTGAGCCATTTATTTCATGCAGAGATTTGTGGCAATACCATATTTTTATATTAAAACATACAGGGCTCTACTAAGGAGTATAATACAAAGTATATGAGAATCTTGAACATAAAAATACAAGACTGCAAAGAAAGTTATGTTATTCTCCCAGATCCGCCCATCCCACAGTCCTCCCAGCCTTCCCTCACCCCCTCCACACATACATTCTCTGTCCTCTATTGTTAGTATNTGGATGAACAGAGATGGTAGTTCTAGAATGACACAGATATATGGAAACCATGCACGTGCTGGGGCTCTATGAAACCACAGCATAAGCATAGTGCACCTGCCCGAGCCATTTATTTCATGCAGAGATTTGTGGTAATACCATATTTTTATATTAAAACATACAGGGCTCTACTAAGGAGTATAATATAAAGTATATGAGAATCTTGAACATAAAAATACAAGACTGCAAAGAAAGTTATGTTATTCTCCCAGATCCACCCATCCCACAGTCCTCCCAGCCTTCCCTCACCCCCTCCACACATACATTCTCTGTCCTCTATTGTTAGTATACTGAGATGGAAATGTCTGAACAGAAGTATGAACGGCACAGCTCTAGGACCCCAGCTTGGACCCCCCTCCCCAGAAGGCTGGGCCTGGACCTCAGCCCTTTGGCTCTAACCAGTCACCGACTCTGATGGAGCATATGACCGCTTCTGTGGGATGTAAGGATCTCATTGGAAACCTTGTCTGCTCTATCATTCAATGGTAAATCTGAATGGAATTCCATGTAAAGTCCCATGTGAAAATTTCCTTAAGACTTCACTCAAAGGGTAAACTGTGGCCTTCAGGGACTTATGTATCCCTTTCTGAACTGAAAAATATGGTATTAATGTAAATTAACATATGTATCATATTACATGCTACACTATAAGTAAATACACACTCACACAAACACACACATGCAGAAAACGCACCTCTCTGAGCGAAAGACACTTGCTGCCTGGTGAAATACTGCAATGCTATGATTCCCACACCCACCTCAAGTCCTGCACATGACCTTGGACCAGCACCTCCCACCTGATTCAAGGTGTCCTGTGCTCAACGAGAGTGTGGTCTGCTCAGACTCGAGCTGACTAACTGGATGGCTAGAGCCACCCAGCCCTGGAAGGAAGGATGTGCCCTGGGGAGGGGCGTGGGCTCTAAAGCTAAATTCCGCCATGATCTAGACACAAGTCTAGGCAACATAAGTCCTATGTCCCTCCATCCTTTACATTCCTGGAGGCTAGAGGTCTATAATCAAAGTGTGGGCAAAGCCTCTAAGGAGTGAATCCTTCCCTCCTCTTCTAGTTGCTAGTAGCTTCTGGTATTCCTTGGTTGTGGCAGCATAAGTAAAATCTTTGCCTGTATATTTCCACACCACATTTTTCCTGTGTGCCTCTCTATGTCCTCTCTTCTTACAAAAATATCAGTCATTGTATTTAAATATCCACCTGAAATCCAGAATGATTTCATCTCCAAATCCTTAACTAAATGCATTTGCAGAGATTTCCAAATAAGGTCACGTTTCGAGATTCTGGATGGACATGAATTTTGAAGGGACACTGTTCAACCCACTACAACCCCCTCAGCTTAAAAAGGGACTAATTCTAGGCACCTACGTCACCAGATGCTGTGAGTAGTAAAAGAGACAACACACGTAGGGGAGTGTTTAGCATGGCATCCAACATACAGAAAGCACTCAACCAATGGTAACTATTAATAATAGTGTGCCCAGATCTACCAGGCATTCACATTCTGTCCCTAGGGGAGTCATATAACCTCTCATTTCTCCATTCTCCCATTTGGTAAAAAAAGGAATATTGATGTTCAACAGTCCTGGGACCCAGGGTTCTAGTCCAGGGCTCAGAAGTGCTTTTCTGTCAAGAGCCAGATCGTAAACCTTTTGGGCTTCCTGGGCTATGTAGTCCCTGTTGGAACTGCTTAACTCTGCCATTGTAGTGGAAAGCAGCCATGGATAATACACAAACAAAAGGGTATGGCTCTTCTCAAAAGCATTTTATTTACAAAAAATGGACAGTGAGCTGGATTTGGCCCATGGACTGAGGTTACCCGCCCCTCTTCTGGTCTCTTCGGCCAGCCCTCCCAGGCCTTACTGGTTGACAAGAGAAGAGAAGAGAAGAGAAGAGAAGAGAAGAGAAGAGAAGAGAA
>NC_048228.1:101007337-101028191 GCF_002007445.2 Ailuropoda melanoleuca
AAGGAAAGGAAAGGAAAGGAAAGGAAAAAGGAAAGGAAAGGAAAAAGGAAAAGAAAAAAAAAGAAAAGACAAAACTCATCCATGTTCAGAATCCCAATGGGTCAATACCCAGAAAATTAAACTTATCCTGAAGAAACTCAGATTTGCTTTGGTGACCAAATGTATCTCCAATAATAAATGTTGTCCTAAAAGTCACTGTTCTCTCTCCCACTGAGATCAAAAAGTCTTGAAGAGGCAGTAAATCAGGTGGTTTGGGTTCTGTTTTTGAATCTTTCCTCTACATAGCCCTCACTATCTACACAACCATGTGAAAATTATTTGATGTCCCTGAGACTAAGTTTTCTTACCTATAAAACAGGTATAATAAAAACACCTCCTTCACAAGTTCTTGTGGGAATTAAATAAAATGGAGCTTACAAAGGCCCTTGGTACCAAGCCTGACCAGGAAAAAATACTCAGTCTGGGTCAGGTAGTATCATAACTAGCATTACCACTTCCATAACTATTAATAGTGCCAAGCACCAGGCCTTTTACTGGGCCTTTGCTGTTTAATTGGCATCTTTATGTTTCTTATGCATCTCCTGCCTGCAAGATTCTCCCAGGAATCCCCATGGGTTCGTCATCACCTCTGCCAATTATATTGAATTTGCATGTCCTTCCCAGTCTCCTACTACACTGAGGTCAGCTGTGGGATTCAGTAATGTCTCAGGCAAACGTTTCCTCCTGAGTCCCTAGCAACTTCCTAAATCGAAATATGAATAAGCCGGAGGTCTTCTGGCCCAATGTTTCTGGCCACTGCTACCTGTTTAGTACTCATTTTCTTAGGGTCATTTCTGCATAGTTACTGCTTTTTGATCAAATTACTAGCACGGGGATAATAACACTTACCCAGCACTTTTTATCTCCAAAGAGATGTAAAGGCCTTCAAGTCCATCTGTCTATTCAGTGAATTTTCCATCCTTAATAAAAACAAGTTTCAGGCACTGACTTCAAATGCTGATGCAGGTGAACCCGCCTTCAGGGGAGCAGGTGCACCACATGCATATTAATGTGCAAAAACCGGAACTGGGAGGCAGAGAGGATGCTTCAAAGGCACAGGATTTGGAGCCAGAAGATAACGGTTCTCTTTAGAGATTTCTGACTTTGGGCAAGTCATTTAACCTCAGCGTCTCAGTTGCCTAGTATGTGAAAATGGGGACAATAAATAGGCCTCCCCCGTGTCACCGTTTGTTGCAAGAAATAAGGGAGAAAATGGATGTGAAAATGATTTACACTATGATGTAGATGGTATGCATTCCTCATTCCTTCCCAAAGGGATCATTTTATCCACGTTGGGGCCCCTATGAATAAATCCAGAGGTTTGTCTCTTCCGCTTCTCAAACAAAATGTGCCAGCTGGTAGAGCATTACTCAGTTTCACACACACTACCCTAAGAGTACTTACCTAATCCTCAGAGCGTNTATGAATAAATCCAGAGGTTTGTCTCTTCCGCTTCTCAAACAAAATGTTGCCAAGTCCCTTCTGTCCCAAAGAGAAAGGGAAGAGAAACTGTTGTTCATTCATTGAGGAGTCGTGCCAGCTGGTAGAGCATTACTCAGTTTCACACACACTACCCTAAGAGTACTTACCTAATCCTCAGAGCGTCCTGCACAATAGGTGGTATTAGGAGTCCCATTTTACAGATGCGACAACTGAGGCACAGATGCGTTTCAAGTCTTGTTCATGTTTACTAAGACAAGGAGGGGCTATTTTCTTAACCAACAGTTTTGCGTATCAGTCCAGGAGCCCTGAGAGACACTATGTGAGGAGTCTGTGAGATCAGAAATGTTGTCATCACAAGACCAAAGCATTGTTTTCCTTTTGTACTGTCATTCCTTCACAAGTGTACAATGCAGTTTCTGGAACCTACATGTCATATAATTTCACAACAGATTGAATGCCTAAACACCTAGGAAAATCCTGCTGTCTCCTATTAAACCAGGAGAGATTTGCAAAGATGTAAAATGATGTAACTCTTTTCATTATTTTTTGTCTTGGAAAATAGAGTTATTTTTCATATAAAATGTGATTTATTTCAACATGCAATGCATTTTATTGTCATTTTTAGTGAATTAACAAATGCATGCATATTATGATGCATATTAATACACAGTGCATTTTTTTAATTTTCAGTTTTAATTTTTAATATGGTATCAGTTGCTATAAAAAATGGAAACAAAAGCTTTTAGGAGTCCTCAATACTTTTACGGGTGTAAAGTGGCCCTGAAATCTAAATCTTTGCAAACTACTGCTCTTAGCTAGACATAGTGCCTCTCTCAATCCCTCACAAAAGCTGTATTGCTATTTCTTGTTTTTGANTAATTTTCAGTTTTAATTTTTAATATGGTATCAGTTGCTATAAAAAATGGAAACAAAAGCTCTTAGGAGTCCTCAATACTTTTATGGGTGTAAAGTGGCCCTGAAATCTAAATCTTTGCAAATTACTGCTCTTAGCTAGACATAGTGCCTCTCTCAATCCCTCACAAAAGCTGTATTGCTATTTCTTGTTTTTGATGAAGAAATAGAAGTTTGGAGAGGTTAGCTAAGTTGTTCAAGGTCACATAACTCACAATAAAAATTTTCAAGAAACAGAAGTTCAACAGCTTTACAGTGACTCAAATTCTTATCTTTTTCAATTTACTGTGATTCTCCCTTCTTTATATGCTACCAGACACTCCAGCTGGTATAAAACTCTGCGGTTCAACTGCCTCTATGTGCATAAAAGACCGCAAAACCTAAACAGTTCAGAAAAGTCTTGTAATTGGCTTCCAAATCTCTACTTGTTTCAAGTCTAGATAACATTAGGGGTTGCACACATTGCTCATGATTCTCCCTCCTCCCTCCCACCAAATTTCCTATAACATGAAGATCAAATGCCATTCTGATCATGAACCTGACATTTTGCCACTACAGAGCATGGACAATGCTGTTTGTCTCTTCCTCCACTTTCATCTCCGTGCTATCAGAGCTCCAAACAGTTTAGGAGCCCAAAAAGATTTTTCATGGATTTAAACCAGTCATGGTAATTCTGTTCGACTTGACAGGTGGTTAGTCTAAAAAAGATTGTATGACCTCATGCTGGCCAATAACATGGAAACCAACCATTGGGTTGAATTTTTAGGAAACCACTGCTTTTAGGGAAAAAATAGATTTGAGGTATGGTGTTTTTCCTACTTAGAACAACTGTCACGTCTGTAGGTTTTCAGCTTTCTTGAAAAAATGAGGTTACCAACTATAAGAAAAACAACTAAAAGGATCACAATGATCTTTACGTTATTTAGCTGTTGAATTAGAACCAGCAATTACTTACCTTCAGATAGTTTGTGAGATAAATAAGCCTTTATTTAGTTAATTTACCCTTAGTTCATTATTCTGTTACTTGAAGCCAAACATACTACCAACTGAAAGATACAAAGAGGTTTTCATCAAATTTCAGAAATATTTCCCTACACAACAATCTCTTTGCCAATAAAAGTAGATGCAGAAATGACGTAGAAAATGGGATTTGCAGACAAGTACATTAAAATAGTACATACGTATGTATATTTTTTCAAGAGCTTACAAGAAAATATGAAAAAGGTGAGGAGAGAAATTGGAGAAATAAGAGAGAACCAAAGGGACTTTCTAGACCTAAAAAACACAATATCTGAAATGAAAACTTCACTACATGGGATTAATAGTAGATTAGATAGCAACAGTAAACAAACAAACCAAAAACATCAGTATGATCTGAAAACAGCAATAAAAACTACCCAAACTTAAGCTCAAAGAGAAAAAAGACAGTAAATAACTAACAGAGCCAAGGAAAATGAGGGACAATATCAAGTAGTCTAATATAAATGCAGCTGAAGTCTGGAAAAAGGAGGGAAGCAGAAAAGAATGTTTACAGAAATAATGGCTAAATTTTATTCAAATATGATGAAAACTATAAACACACAGTCAAAAATTTCAACAAGCGCCAAGAAAAATAAAAACAAAGAAATCTGTACTGAAACCCGCCACAATCAAATTGCTACAACCCACTGATAAAGAGAAAAATGTTAAAAGAAACCATAAGTTAAAATGACACATTATATTCAGAGAAACAAAGATAAGAGTGACGGCAAATTTCATATCACAAACAATGCAAGACAGAGGACAATAAAACATCTTTAAAGTGCTGAAAGGGAAAAAAATGTCATTCTATATCCAGTGAAAACATCTTTCAAAAGTGAAGAGTAATTTAAAATGTTTTCAGATAAGCAAAAACTGAAAGAATTTATTGTGAGGATATCTCTGCTACAAGAAATGTTAAAGGAAGTTCTTTAGACAGAAAGTCATACCATATGGAAACTTGGATCTACTCAAAATAATTCAGAACAGTTTAAATGATAACTATCTGTGTAAAGGAAGAAAGTTTTTCCTCATGTTTTAACTATTTAAAAGGGAATTATTTAAAGAAAAAGTAAACACAATGCATCACAGAGTTGATAACATGTAGAAGTAAATTCTATTACAATCCGAATATAAGGCCTGAGGGAGAACAGAAGTAGATTGTTTTTAAGAGTACTGCATCATAAAAGTAAAAGGATACAAAATGATACACAATACAAACACTAATAAGAAAACTGAGTGACTCAGGATGCCTGGCTGGCTCAGTTGGTAAAGCATGTGACTCTCGATCTTGGGTCATGAGTTCAAGCCCCAGGTTGGATGTGGACCCTACTTTAAAAAAAATTAAAAATATATATTTGAAAAAGAAGAAGAAGAGAAAACCGAGTGACTCTACCCACGGACAAAGTAGACTTGAAGATGAGGAATATTGCTAGTGAGTGATAAAGAGGAACATCTCATGGTAAAGATTCAATATGTCAAGAAGATCTAACAATCCTAAGTGTGTAGATACACAGAACTAAAAGGGAAATGGACAGATTCAAAGTTATAGCGAAGATTTTTACACTCTTCTGTAGTTGATAGACAAATTAGACAGGATAGAGTCACTAGAAGATGCAAACAACATTTACCTCCAACTAAATCCATAGTTGTAGAGAAAAACTGATAAAATTAAAGGGAGAAATAGACAACTCCACAAAACCCCATTTTCAATAATAGATACAGCAAATACACAGATCAACAAGGAAATAGAAGACGTGAGTAACTCTAACCATATTTAATAGACATTTATAGACTGTTCCACCCAGGGGCACCTGGGTGGCTCAGTAGGTTAAGCGTCTGCCTTTGGCTCAGGGTCCTGGGATCAAGTCCCATGTTAAGCTCTGCTCAATGGGGAGCCTGCTTCTCCCTCTCCCTCTGCCTGCTGCTCCCCCTGCTTGTGCTCTCCCTCTCTGCCTCTCTCTTTCTCTCTCTGTCAAATAAGTAAATAAAATCTTAAAAAAAAGGGGGGGCGCCTGGGTGGCTTAGTCGTTAAGCGTCTGCCTTCAGCTCAGGTCATGATCCCAGGGTCCTGGGATTGAACCCCGCATCAGGCTCCCTGCTCAGCAGGAAGCCTGCTTCTCCCTCTCTCACTCCCCCTGCTGGTGTTCCCTCTCTCACTGTGTCTCGCTCTCAAGAAAAAGAAAAGAAAAGAACGTTTCACCCAACAACAGCAGAACACACATTCTTCTCAGGTGTAATATAGAATAGGCCATTTTCCAGAATAGGCCGTAGTCAATCCGTAAAATAAGCCTCTATAAATCTAAAAGAATTGAAATTATACGAAGTATTGCTCTTCTACCACAATGGAGTAAAACTGAAAATCACAAAAAAGAAACTTGAGAATTTCAAAAATATGTAGAAATTAATCAACACATTCCTAAATAACCAACGGGTCAAAGAAGAAATCACAAGGAGTATCAGAAAATACTGAGATGAATGTAAACAAAACCACAACATACAGAAAATTTGGGGATTCAGCTGAAGTAGTGGTTGGAGAACAAATATAGCAATAAATGCCTGTTTTGTAGAAATATTTCAAATTAATAAACCAACTTTTCATTTTAAGAAACAAAAAAAAAAAACAAGAGCAAGCTGAAACCAAAGCAAACAGGGAAAGAAAATAGTTGGAAATAGAGATTTAAATTACTAATATCAGGAAAGAAAGACATCACTACCTACCTTATGGTGACTAACATAATATAATAAAAAATATTATTATTTAAAAAAATGAAAAAGAACATAAGGGAATATCATAACAACTTTACCAATGAAGTATATAACCCCAAGATGAAATGGACAAAACCTAGTAAGATACAAATTACTGAAACTGACTCCAGAAGAAATAGAAAATATTAATAAATCCATAGCAAATTAAGAGATTAAATTAACTGTTTAAAAACTTACTACAAGAAAAAAATCTTTGGCCCAGCTGGCTTTATTAATGAATTCTACAAATGTTTAAAGATGAATTAACATCAATCCTTAATCTTTCACAAACTCTTCCAAAAAGTAGGAGAAAAAGACATTTCCCAGCTTATCCTATGAGGCCATTTCTATCCTAACACCAAAACTAGAAAACAATATCACAAGACTGTGAAACTGTGGACCGATGTCCCTTATGAATATAGATGAAAAATACTGGGAAACAATACTAGCAACCTGAATCCAGCAACATATAAAAAGGATTATACATCATGACTTATCCCAGAAATACAAAGTTGGTTCAATATATGAAAATTAGTCAATGTGATACACTATATTAATAAAATAACAACACCCACATGACCATCTCAATAGAGAAAAAATTTTCTGACAGAATTCAAAATTCTTTCATGATCTAAAAATGAACAAATAAAAACCTCAAAAAGCTGGAAATAGAAGGAAATGTCTTCAACCTGATAAGGGTCTCTACAAAAATCCCACAAGTAACATGACACTGAGTAGTGAGAAACAAAGATGTTCCCCTAAGAGTAGAACACAAAGATGTCCAACCTTGCCACTTTCATGTCAATATTGTACTGGAGGTTGTAGCAGAGTAATTAGACACAAAGTAAGAACAAAGGCACACAGATTGGAAAAAAAGAAGTAAAATTATGTTTATTCACAGATTATTTGACTGTACATACAGAAACTCGCAAGGAATCCCCTAAATATTGAACTTACAAGTAGGCTCAGCAAGTTTGCCTGACATAAAGGCATTTATTAACAAGGCCTATGAGACATAGAAATATTGTCTAACTTGATCCAATGTCATCATGCCTTTTCACCTTCAACAGTAAAATGGAAATAATCTTACCTACTTCCCTGGTTTAGATGGATTCAACAAGACAATGTATGGAAAAGTCTAATTCAGCGCCTGACACATAATACATGCTCAAAAATATTAGTTCCATCTTTCCTTCATGATTAGCTCACTATTTTGCTACTTAAAGATGGTGCTTAATAACAATAATTTGATGAATTACAAATGTCCTAGTTCAGTTGGGTCACTTGACATTCATACATCAGCATAAAATAGGCTAATCTAAAACAGTTTATCTCCTAGTATCTGAGCTGAGCTCAGCCAGAATGGGAGTGGATATTAGTTAGGCAGTCCTGGTCCTGGTTTCTTTCCCCTGCTCCTGCCTTCACGGGGTGCTCGCCACATTCCATTTCTGGGATCAATTAAACCTAAGGATTAAATGCCCTCCGTTCCTCTGGTTGAGGAAAATAGGGTCAAGGGAAAGGGACAAACAGGAGAGTAGGGATGAAGGTTTAGACTTCCTGCCTTCTCCTCATTAAATTACACTCACTACACTCTATTCCCCGGGAGAGGAATATGACTTCTTCCTTCCACTCAACATGCCTTCAACCATTTAAAAAAAAAAAAAAAAGAGCGAGAGCGAGAGAGAGGGAGAGAAAGAGAAACCCTAACTTTTTAAGAGAAAGCTCTACAGCATGGACCAAAAAGAATATAGAGTTTAACATTCACATGAAAGGAGCCAGAAAACTGGAAGATGACATTGATGAGGGAAGACAGAATTATACATAAAACTATCACTGACCTCTTTCCTCTGTTTTCTCCCTGTGCTGCCAGACCCTAGATGCTCTCAAGTTTTCTTCACTCATTAATACCCAAAGTGTCATGCAGGACAAGATGTGGGGTAGGGGCAGGAAGGGGCAAAGGGGACTGTTCCTGTTGACTTCCAGTCAAAGACGTGCATTCGTGGAATACACTGCCCCATTGATTTCATATGGTCCAACCTAGTTCATAGAGGGGTTTGGGACCAAAGCCCCAACTAATAATGATTGTATCTTTTACTGGGCTGCCCCCTGTTATGGGTTCAATTGTGTCCCCTTGAAAATACTAAAGCCCTAACTCCCAGCACCTATGAATGTAACCTTATTTGGAAATAGGGTTTTACAGGGGCACCTGGGTGGCTCAGTCATTAAGTGTCTGCCTTTGGCTCAGGGCGTGATCCTGGTGTTCTGGGATCGAGTCCTGCATCAGGCTCCTCCTCTGGGAGCCTGCTTCTTCCTCTCCTACTCCCCCTGCTTGTGTTCCCTCTCTCGCTGGCTGTCTCTCCCTCCGTCAAATAAATAAATAAAATCTTCAGGAAAAAAAAAAGGAAATAGGGTTTTACAGATGATAAAGTTAAGACAAGGTCATTAGGTTGGGTCTTAATCCAATACGACTGGTGTCCTTATAAGAAGGGGAAATTTGGGGGGCACCTGGATGCTTCAGTCTGTTAAGTGTCCAACTCTTGATTGCAGCTCAGGTCATGATCTCAGGATCATGGGATAGAGCCCTGTGTCAGACTCCGCACTCAGCAGGGAGTCCGCTTGACATTCGTTCCCTCTCCCTGTGCTACTCTCCCCTGCCCCCCTCTCCCCCGGCCCCCCGTCTCTAAAATAAAAAAATAAATCCTTAAAAAGAAGAAGAAGAAGAAGGGGTAATTTGAACACAGAGACGAAGACAAAGGGAGAACACCATGCGAAGATGAAGCCAGAGATGAGGGTATGCATCCCATAAGCCAAAGAACACCGAAGATGGCCAGCAAACACCAGTAGCTAGGGGAAAGGCATGGAACAGATCTTCACAGCCTTCAGAAAGAACCAACTCTGCGGCACCCTGATCTTGGACTTCCAGCCTCCAGAGCTGTGAGATGCTAAATTTCTGTGGTTTAAGCCTCCCAGTGTGTGGGACTTTGTTATGGCAACCCGAGCAAGATAATACGTTCCTTCCCATAGGCAACGGGACAAGGATTGGGGTTTCAGGACTTTTGCTGTGTCTTCTGTGGAAGGTATATAAATGGAGAGGTCCCTGTTCAGCATTAGCAGTTGTGACCAAGGGCCTCTTCTTCTTGGTTCTGCCCCAGGAGAATGGTTAACGTCATTTTCTGATCTACCTTATCCTGATCCTTTAAATTAGGCCAGCCTTCCCAGGTCCCGGTCCTAAGAAGCATACCCTGCTCTGAGAGTAGTACAGACCTCAGTGGTTCATGTCCTGAGCTCTGAGATTAGACAGACTACATTCCCACACTGACCCTTCCACATTCCAGCTGCTTGGAACAGATACTTAACCCCTTTCTGCCTCTGTTTCCAGGATGGCCGATCCTGCTTCATGGGATTGTTTTGACGGACACACAAGCACAGTGTCTGGTTCCTAGCTAGGCCCATTAAATGTTTGTTTAACACATGCCTCGTGGGACAGCTATGTTACACACAATTGCCCCAGACTCCTTCCCCTTGCTCTCGTGTCCCCTATCCAAGAGTGTGGCTCGATACCGAAGTTTTGGAAAAACCCATGGCCTGCCTTTCTGATTTTGATTTTTGGCTTTCCCCACTGCCCTTTTCTGCTGTTCCTTCTAAGGTTTGGGCTTGTCCTATAGTCCAGGCCCAACCTCCAAACTCCTCCTGCTGGACCTACCCAGGGTTCTTCTTCTAAAGCCCTAAGCGAGAGACACTGATAATGCAGCTATCCCACTCAAACCTCCTCTGGAAAGCCCTAGTCATCATGGAAAATGCCTTGAAGAAGGTTACATAAGTGTTGTCTGTGGAGGTGGACCCAGAAAATGAAAAGATGAACAGGTGCACAAGCTAGTAGGTTTGTAGCGAATGGAATATATAATCAATTTCACTACTCAGTCTAAGGTTCAAAACTTCTAATGCTGGTCAGAACAAAACAAGCCTGGGATCAAGGTGTTCCAACTGTCATGCTTTGGCAAGCACAATGCAGAGATGTAATTGTGCACCCAGCATGCTTTGATGAACCTCATGCCCCCACCTCCTTCAATCACACGAGGGGCCTTGTCAGAACAGATAACCAACTGACTCCCACAGACAGGGTTGTGTGAGTCACCTTGCAGAAATCAAGACCCCAGCTGCTGAGAGGAACAATGTCAATACTGAGAATTTGCCGGAGACAATTTTGCGCACAACAGACTGAATTTCAGCTGGCTTCTTCTCTGTTTATTCAGAGTGGCAAACCCAGTGCCTTGTATGAGCCTGCTTATAACTGCAGTTCCCAGCCAGGGGAGACTTTGCCTCCTTGGGGAAGTTTAGAATGCCTGGAGACCCTTTTGGTTGTTGCAACTGGGAGAGGCAGTACTACTGACCTCTAGTGGGTAGAGGCCAAGGACCTTGCATAGAAGAACCCTGCACAACAAAGAATTATCCAGCCTAAAATGTCAACAGTGCCTCGGTTGAGTAGCCCTGTCCAGGAAGAAAGGACCAACATTATCTCCCTGACTTGTATACATGGCTCCTCACTGCCCATAGTCTGGCTCCAATCTGATTGAACAGCCTTATTATTGATGTTTGCCGTTGGCTAAGAGCATGAATGTCTGAGTTCAAATCCAAGCTACCCCACCAGCTTGAACAAGATACTTCTCTCTGGGTGCTTCTGTTTCCTCAAATATAAAATGGGGATATTAATAAAATTTGCCACCTAGGGTTGTTTAAGGACTAAATGAACTACATGAAAGAATCCATGCAAAGTGTTTCATTATCAAGCACTTAAGAAGCAATGTTAACTATGAGTTTTCTTAATCACTGCTTGACTGTATTTATTGTTATTTTTGAACCCACTCTTTTGGCTTTGCCACTGGATGAGAAGCCCTCTCCCTTCCACTTTCCCACCTGTGATCCGTCTTATCCTCTCTCAAAGTTAAGTACAAATGTTGGTTCCTCTAGGAAACCTTCCCAGACCTGCATGTAGAGATCAGCCAGTCCTTGCCCTGAGCGGCTTGGCATGTCATTTACTCCTGTGTCCACCCTGATGACCCACCAGTCTGCCAGCTCCTGCATAGCAGGGAACACATCCTACCACCCTGCCTGCCTGGGCTCATGCCACAGTTAATAGCCTTCCAATTAACTCTCGGGCTGCCTTTATCACCATTGTCAGCATTTGTTATATCCCTTACCAGCCTGAGAGCGCTTCCTTACTCTTTTGATTTGCTGCATGAATAATGAACCCTACAACATGCTAAGGTCGTCTCTGGTGATGAATGTCTCTTGGGCATGAGCATGAGTCTGAGGTTGTCAGAGTATCTATGGGTGGGTCTGGGAGTGCAGAGGGTAGAGTTCCAATGTAGATACTCTGGTGAAAAGGAATGAAGACCTATCCCCGGTTCAGATCCAAGGGACAAAAATAGTGGTCATTGCTGTGGCCGCTAAGATCTTTATTGATCAAGCATTGTGCAGACCTTTTCCATGAACTGTCTCCCTGATAGATCCCATGAGGGAGGTATCAGAATGATCCCTATTGTTATAATTACGTGACCAAGATCATATCACAGGTGTGATTGCCCAGGTAGGTCTAGCTGCCTCAATGTCTATGTTTTAATGATCTTGATTTACTGTTCCTCAAACATAAGTCAATTAGCATCATTCAAAGGATAGTAGAAAAATCTGGCTTCAAGTTAATAACCTTCTTTAGCCCACAGTGGCCATTATAAATGCCAGTTGGAAAGTTTTCTAAGCTTTTTCTTTCCCTAACAGCAGAAACCATTCTTCAAAGAAAACTTAAAAACAGATCTGTTTTGTAGAATATGTAACACAGAACTTTCTAGGTTGAAGGAGATGGGGAGACCTCTGGAGCCACACCACCTGCCACCCCCTCCCTGCTCCTGGTGCCCTTGAAGGAGTTCTGAGGAAGCAGGTAGTTCCACCTTTACATTTTGCAGATGTGGAAACAGAGACTCAAGAAGAGGAAATTATTTACTAGTGGTTACACTGCTCAAAAGCGGCAGGATCAGGAATTAATTCTAGGTCCCTTGGCCTTGAATTCAAAGTTCTTTCGAATTCTTTATGGATATGTTTTGTTGCCTCATTTATGACAACTAGACTTTCTTACTGAGAAGTGCAGAAATATAAAATAAAGCTCAAAAAAATCACCAAGGATTACTATGTCTCATCCAATATGATGCCTTCAGTTACAAGATGCATCCAAATTTGAGATGTTAAGCGCTCTGGAGCTCAGAGGCACGGATCATATGAATCTGTTATATCAGACTTGCTGGCCTAATGCTGTGCCTACTGCAGACCCACTTCCTATGACTGCTGATGCAATTTCACATCAGACCTCTGTGGGGTACCATCTATTAATGAACAACAGACAGACAGAGAGAGAGAGAGAGAAATAGGACTTGGGCCACTGAGAGGCAGAGAGGAAGAGCGAAAGGAAGGCAGGCTGTCTGATGCTCCCTCCCCAGTGCAGAGGAATTTACATGGAGAAGTATCTCCCTGGCAACAGTCTCCAGCTGGTCCCCATCTGTCCACCAGGTGGGTCCTGACCAGTGTGCTCTCAGTCCCCCTGCCAGGTAGAAACATTCAGAAGAGGCTGGGAGATCCAGCTCCACTAAAGCTCAGATCTGGAAGCTCTAAACTTAGAAGATGGTGATGTCTTGGCCACTCCCCCAGCCCATCTCTATAAAATTCACAACAAAATGACATTTTTCAGAATAACACTGAAATTACATTAATGCTGGGAAAAAAGGAACATTTCTGGACCCCAGAATCAATGAAATGTGGCATACATGTCAAGAGAATGTTTATTCTTTTGAATTTTGGTAGAAGACACTTCTAATGGGTTCTTTCTGTCCTTCAGCATTCTACATTCTAAGACACGGGTTCTAATAATTTTTTTGGATTATTTCTTATTTCCGGCACACAAATCTTTTCCACTTACTCTGTCCCTGTGGAAAGGAAAAAGGAATCTACTATTCATCCTTAGATGAAGTAGCTCCTGGACAAAGAATGGAGCTTGTTTTTCAAACACCTTTACTGAGGCAGAGTTGATAAGTAAACGACTGAGCATAATTAATGTATACAATTTGATGAGTTTGAACATATGCAAACACTCATGGAACCATCACCACAGTTAAGGTAATAGACATAGCCATCACTTCCAAAAGCTTACTTGTATCCCTTTGCTTTTTGTATTTGGTTTTGTTTTTGTGGTAAGAACACTTACATGAGATCTACCCTGTTAATAGATTTTTAAGTGCACATGACAGTATTGCTATCTATAAGCACTTATCTCTGACATAACTGAATATTTATACCTTTTAATTAGCAAATCCCCATTTCCCTCTAACCCCAGTCCCTGGCAACCTTAATTCTATTCTTGATTTCTATTAGTTTGACTATTTTCGATACTTCCTGTAAGTAGAATAATAGAGTATTATTCCTTCCATGACTGATTTATTTCACTTAGCCTAATGTCCTTAAGATTTAACCATGTTGTCACAAATGGCAGGAATTCCTTCTTTTTTAAGGCTGAATAATATTCCATTGTATATCTATACCATATATGTATTGTACCATATACGTATAATTCCATAAATGTATATTTTCTTTATCCATTTATCTTTGGATGGATATTGGGTTGTTTCAATATCTTGGCTACCATGAATAATAATGCTACAATGAACATAAGAGTATGAACATCTCTTCAAGATCCTGATTTCAATTATATTGATTATATATATATCTAGAAGTGGGATTGATGGACCATAGGATATTTCTATTTTTAATTTTTTTGAAGAATCTCCATACTGTTTTCCCTAGTGACTAAAGGATGGGGCTCTGGGATGGAAAAAGGAATCAGAATTCTCTCCTGGCCAAGCTAGCAGACCAAGTTCCTTCCCAACCACCACTGTCATAACTAAAAGTTCTTAAATTTTAAAAATGACAAATCCAAAAAACCAAAGCAAAATGAAACAAACTATGTTAATTGTGTTTGGAGTTAGTGGCTTAACCATTCAGAGAAAAGAATTATTTTAACTGACTCCTAGAATACAATAATTTGATTGTACATCTCTCTGAAGACAAAAACAACAACCAGAAAGGAATCTTAAAGAATTTTCAGTAAGTACATTGTTAGTAGTAATACGTATATCATTGTTTTGAAGCTACAAGACCTAAGCCAAGTGTTATTAATAATTTTTTTTTTTTGCCTAGATTTCCATAGGTTTAAAGTTGAAAATCATCAAGGTGGTCTCATGAGTTGGGGAAAGACAGTGGATGTTCTGAACCTAGGCCAATTTCCCCACCACATTTGACTGTGGTTAGTTAATTATTCAAAAGCAAGCATTCATTATCACAGTAATATTAATTTTCTCCCAAAGAAAACAGACTTATTTCCAATTATAAAAGGATTTATCCACCCACATGATTCGGCCTTTAAGAAATGTAAACTTGATCTTACTATCAGATGACAATGTGTCCTGGTTTGCCTGGAACTTTCTTGTTTTAAGCTGAGATCTCAAGTCTTCAGTCCCGGACATACTGGGACAGTTGGTCACCCTACCAGGCAAACAATTCATTCACCTTTTCCCTGGTCTGGCTTTCTTTTTAAAGCCCTTTATATCAGCTGGTAACAGTTCTGGCCATGTTTTCTAGAAAAGATGGCACCATGCCAAAATCTCCTACCCCCCATACTTCTCTCTTGATAGAAGAAGCAGCGGACAGTTGGAGATGGGTGGGATAAGGACTTTAAGTCATCCCACTGTAGCTCTCTTCCCTAGCACTGCTCTTAAAAGTCTCACTTGCCTTCCCAAAACTGCCATACCCCCAAGGCACCATTTTACTGACTACATGGAAGGGAAGAAAAAAGAATAGGCAATTCCCAAACCAACTTGAGTGGAGATCTGAGACAAAGGAAGGGGATGGTGTCATAAATTTCTAAAAGCTTAGGATCTATGAGTGTGTGACTGTTGAAGGGGGCAAGATCTAGGATGAGGGTGGAGGTGGCTTCTGAAAAGCAAAACAAGAGAAACATCATTTGGTGGCAAAAAGAAAATTAAAGTCAGACAGTTCATACAATGAAGTCATCCTGTAGGGTCTGGATCGAGAGGATGTGACCAGCTGATGGAGCCAAGATTGGCAGAAAGGAGTGAGGTTTTTAAGGAGGAGCCTAGGGAGCAGACCATGGAGAAATCCCATGAAAAGAGAGTATAGCCACCACTGCTCTTTCTTTGGCTTTAAAATACTTATTAAGGAGAATTATAAACATACATAAGAACAGAGAGAAAAATATAATGAAACCCCATGTATTGATTTCCAGCTTTCAATAATTTATCAATTCATGATGAATCTTATTTTATTTATCCCTCCCCACTCCCTAACTCCAGATAATCTCAAAGCATCTCAAGTATATACAAATCTCAAAATATAGACATTAGACTATTTCATCTATAAATATTTCAGAATATAACTCTCAAATAGAAGACCTTTCTCTCAAAGCATATTTACAATCCCATTATCATGTCTAAGAAAATCAACAATAACTCCATCCTAGCATCAAATATCCAGTCTGCTCAGAGTGCGTCCATTTCCTTATTACATTGATTAATATGTCTTTTAATTTCTTTTTATCGTTGTGCTTCCTCTACCACTTCTGTTTTCCCTCACAACGTAGTTATTGAAGTCATGTATCATTTTACCTTTACCAGTAAAGTTTCCCACATTCTAGATTTTGCTGAGTTTCAAGATTGTGGTGGTATTTCATATATTCCTCCATCTCCTGCATTTCCTGGAGACCATTAGTTAAATGTAGAGGTTTAATCACATTCAACTTCAACTTTTAGTCATTTTTTTTGGTATGGTGAGGTTCCATCAGGAGGCATCTATGTGCGTGTGAGTGTATTTTGAAGTGTATTCCGTTCTATTGAGGTAAAGGGAATAAGGACAAATGTTATGTTTCCTTCAATTTTCCTTTATTTATTAATTTTCTCAATAATTAATTCAATCCCTAGAATCTTCAAAAAGTAACCAGTGACTTTCTTGTTTATTTAAAATATTATTATGAGTCACGGGTTTCTTGTATATTTGATGTACTTAATTACGTTCAGCTATTATTCCTTTTGATGTTTATATTTTTCCATCTTCAGCTATGGGAAGCAACTTCACATTGCTCCTAAGTCATTTTATTTAATTTTATTTTTATTTTATTTTATTTATTTATTTTACAGAGAGAGAGACAGCCAGCAAGAGAGGGAACACAGCAGGGGGAGTGGGAGAGGAAGAAGCAGGCTCCTAGTAGAGGAGCCTGATGGGGGGCTCGATCCCAGAATGCTGGGATCACACCCTGAGCAGAAGGCAGACACTTAATGAGTAAGCCACCCAGGCGCCCCTCCTAAGTCATTTTAACATGACTCCAAGAGCCTTTGATAGCTTCCTTGTTTTCTGGCGTAACAACATGTCCCACACTCATCCTATACATTCCCTATCTCAGACCTGTACTAATGTACTTCTCCAAGAAACCCCAGTTCTTTTGTGAGAAATGTTATTTGGAGACCAAAATTAGGATGTGAAGGTCCTCATTGCTACTGGATGGATCATTCTTTCTAGGTTTTTTCAATGGACAGAACTAATTTTTTCTTTTTAAGAGAAAATATATCAGCAGTTCATTTTACTTGTATCTTCTTTTTCTAATGAGAACCTTAGTTCCCAATGACATTGACATTATTACTTATATTACATATGTAAGTACACATTTGTGTGTGCGTATGTGCACGTGCACGTATATCTACACCTATATATGACCCAGAAGGGACAGGAGCAGGGTCTCCATTCTCATGACAGAGGGCAGTGGGACAACACAATTGTGTGTACTTAAAGAAGAGTAGCTGGAAGAGGACAAGGAAAGAAGGGAAACACAAAGACCATTAAGGAGTGAGGGAGACTTCACCAGACACCACCCACCAAGCATTGTTCTAAGTAATGACTATGTAAACTCATTGAATCTCACTACTCCACCAAAAATAGGCATTATTATTATTAGCATC
The DNA here is from genome assembly GCF_002007445.2 of Ailuropoda melanoleuca. Taxonomy (NCBI): domain Eukaryota; kingdom Metazoa; phylum Chordata; class Mammalia; order Carnivora; family Ursidae; genus Ailuropoda; species Ailuropoda melanoleuca. Next base: position 101,024,563 of record NC_048228.1, read on the forward strand.
ATCTTATAAAAGAAAACTAAAGTACAGAGATTTTAATCCACTTGTTTAAGGTGAAATTGCTATTGAATAGCAGAGCCAAGATCCAACCTGGATATTGGGACCTTAGAGTACCATCATGACGCCATATGCCTCTCAAGATAGTTTTAATGACCGACACACAAATACACGCAAACATTCACACACACATATGCAGATACGTGATTTGCAAGGTTAACATTAGCAAACCCGAAATTATAAACATCTCATTATATAATGGGATTTGGAAGCCTGTAAGATTTTTACACAAACAGCACCACTCATAAGGGTAGAAGACCAGGAGGGGATTAGAACTGAAACTTTCTCTTCCTAGGTAGATAAATGATCAACAGATGATTAGATAGATAGAAGGATGGATAGATGGATAGATGATGATAGATGATAGATAGATGACAGATGATAGATAGATAGATGATAGATTCATCCATCCATCCATTTATTCATTCTTCATTCTGTAAATGAAGATACTGAGAGAGATAGGGAGGTTAAATAAGAAACTTCCCAAAGTCACTCACCTAGTAAATCTATGAATCAGAATTATGTATCCCAAAGAGCTTGTAACGCCTCTACTTTGAGGAACCCAGGGTGACAGAGGTGATGGATGGATAGTCTTCAATGTGGGATTCAGGTTGTCTGCTCTCAAGGTACAGTACTAGCATTATCCAAGAGGCTACCCTTCTGAACAGAGAATTCAATCCAATTTCCCCCCAAAATAAGCTAGAAATAGTCCATTTGTACTAAGCTGTCTCAGCGTAATGGGTGAAAAGGGGAAGTCCCTAATGCAAGCCAGAGCAGGTGCAGGAAGCCATCCACCTCCTCCCTGCCTCCCAGAGGGCCAATCATCACAGACTCGGTACCAGGAGGACCAGGAAGCAGGGCCTACAGCTGGGCAGCCCTCATGCCAAGAATGTATAAACACAGAATGGAAGCTGGAGGGAGAAAGAAGGCAGGCTTAGCACATCAGTTCCCCGACTTGCTCCCCGTTGGAGTTGGAGCTAGGGAGAGCAGACGTAAAAACAGCACCAGCTGGTGTGTTTCCTGGCAGGGACACCAGCCGCAGACTTGTCTGCCCCCAGACACATGCGTGCAGCAAACTTCCATCTGTAGCTCCATTCCCTTTGTTTACCAGGCCTACAAGGCAGGAGAAGGGAAGAAACCAATGTTTCAGAGGCCCAACAGGACCTGGTCTCTGCCTCCAGTGGAACGGGGTTGATGGATGGTAGGCTGGCAGTCAACAGATGAAGCCTCATTATACTTGTAAATCCAAGTATGAAATAAAAGAGCTCTCCAGGCACCTCTGCTGTCATGCCTGCCCTCAACAACTGCCCTCACACGCCTGCCCTGCCCACGCTTTCTGTCTCTCAGCAGCCCTGGCCGCTCCACAGGGTTGGGGCTGGGAAGTCCAGGACCAGCCGAGGCCTGCCCTGCAGGGTTGAGGGCAGGGTGGGAAGAGCCAGCCTTTTGTGCTACTTGGCCTTCTATCCTGGTCTGTCCACCCGACATGCTGACCCCTTGTCTCCCACGGAGGAACTGTAGCTTCTCACTTCTTCTTCCTCGGATGTCTCTGAAATGGGCATCAAGGAAGAAAGAAGAGAGACTGGGTGTCCATGCCTGACTTCTGACAGGGTTTTCTTCCTCTTTAAAGTTTACCCATGCCTCTTCTCTTTGCTTCTCTCCCTTGATATGGCCACACACCGTCTGCCGCCATGACAGCCGAAACATCCATGGCCAGTTCTCTCAGAGGACTCCAAAGATCAAGGAGAAAGATGAGACCCAAGGCTCTTTTCACAGTTCAGCTCAGCAAGCCTTTCTCAAGCACCGATCCACAGTCAAGGCCAGAGAGAGGCAAGATGAAGAACCAGGAGCTCTCTGTCCTCGTGAGATCACCTCAAATCCAGCACCGACACAAACAAGAAACACCTGATGTGCTGGGCATCTATTCATTCCACAAACACTGAGCACCTCCTTACTGAAAGGAACCGCATTCTGAATAAAAGTGGAGTCTCTCATGACACCAGTGGAGGCAGGCAAAGTGTTTTCCTAACATGACAACTTGAATTAAAACTATTTCAGACTAATATGTATCACTGTCTCATCCAACCTTGGTCAAGTACCTATTATATGTGTGGGTGGTACTGAGAGGTAGAAAAGTGGGGGGTACGAACATAATTGAGTCTCAGATTCAGGGCTTAAGTGGATCCAGGTCTTAAAGTGTATAAAATCAAGTGGAGAGACAGAAACAAGTAGCAGTAACTTCAGTTCCGGGTACCAAGGTACAAGTAAGGAAAAGAAAACTACAATTTATCAAGTAGCCACTTACTATGTGCCTTGTGTTTTACACACAAAATTAGTGAAGTGTCTTTGGGAGTATTTTCTAATCATCTACTCTATGCTCCAGGCCTGGTGATAGGGCCTTGAAAGAGATACAAACAAGCAAACACATCATTACAATGTAATAGAAAGTAGTGACAGGGGAAGTAGCGGCCACTTGATCCCAATTTGGAGAATCAAGAGGGCTTCCAAGAAGTGACTCCTAAGCTGAACCTGAAGAATGAGTCAGCCAAGCAAATCAGAAGAAGAGACTGTTCCTGNATAGCGGCCACTTGATCCCAATTTGGAGAATCAAGAGGGCTTCCAAGAAGAAGTGACTCCTAAGCTGAACCTGAAGAATGAGTCAGCCAAGCAAATCAGAAGAAGAGACTGTTCCTGGCAGAGAAAATGACACCTGCAAAGTCCCCTAAGCCATGGCAGGCATTTGGTCTCCTCATTTAATAAGAGAGGAAGCTGAGGTGAATCTGGGGGTGTTATGGAAGTTGCTCAAAATCACACAGCTGGTAAATGATGCAAGTAGAATTTGGATCCGCATCTGAGTTCCTTCCACCTATAAAAGCTAATAATAGAGAAAGAGAGAGAGGGAGAGGTCCCCACTGAAATGATCAGGGAGTGCTTTGATAAGAGGGTTAGAAGTGAAAGGAAGTAGATCCAAATGGAGGGAACAGTTAAGGTAAAGGGAGTGTTAAGAGACAGAATCATGGATTGGCCAGAATGTAGGGTGATGTAGGGGTTAGGAGGAAGTTTTTTGGAAGATAAAGTTGGAAAGTAGGATAGCTATATGCAAAAGAATGAAATCTGACCACTCTTTCACACCATACACAAAGATAAACTCCAAATGGATGAAAGACGTTGAGGTGAGACAGGAATCCATCAAAATCATAGAGAAGAACATAGGCTGCAACCTCTTTGACATCAGCCACAGCAACCTCCTCCTTGACACATCTCCAAAGGTAAGAGAAACAAAAGAAAAAATGAACTTGTGGGGCTTCATCAAGGTAAAAAGTTTCTGCACAGCCAAGGAAACAGTCATCAAAACAAAGAGGCAGCCCACAGAATGGGAGAAGATACTGACAAATGAAACTACAGATAAAAGGCTGGTATCCAAGATCTATATAGAACTACTCAAATTCAATATACGAGAAACAAATAATCAAATCAAAAAATGGGCAGAAGATACGAACAGACACTTCTCCAAAGAAGACATACGAATGGCTAACAGACACATGAAAAAATGTTCAAAATCATTAGCCATCAGGGAA
>NC_048228.1:101028695-101031771 GCF_002007445.2 Ailuropoda melanoleuca
GGGATGGGATGGGATGGGCTGGTGATGGGTATTAAGGAGGGCACGTATTGCATGGTGCACTGGGTGTTATACACAAGTAATGAATCATGGAACTTTGCATCAAAAACTGGGGATGTACTGTATGGTGACTAACAATATAATAAAAAAATATTATTATTAAAAAAAAAGAAGAAGATGTGGTCCATATATAGAATGGAATATTACTCAGCCATCAGAAAGAACAATTACCCCACATTTGCAGCAGCATGGACGGGACTGGAGGAGATTATGCTACGTGAAATAAGTCAAGCAGAGAAAGACAATTATCATATGGTTTCTCTCATTTATGGAACATAAGAAATAGCAGGAAGATCGGTAGGAGAAGGAAGGGAAGAATGAAGGGGGGTAAACAGAAAGGGGAATGAACCACGAGAGACTATGGACTCTGGGAAACAAACTTAGGTCTTCAAAAGGGACGGGGGTGGGCGATTGGGATAGGCCTGTGATGGGTATTAAGGAAGGCATGTATTGCATGGAGCACTTGGGTGTTATACGCAAACAATGAATCATGGAACATTACATCAAAAACTAATGATGTACTGTATGGTGACTAACATAACATAATAAAAAATGTAAAAAATATATTTGTAAAAAAAAAGTTGGAAAGAAAGGTGGTTGGAAAGATTCATCCATCAAATGAAAGATATCTCACTCCCACCAGCAACATTATTGAGTCTAAATGGCATTGGATATTTTAAGGGAAAGATAAAAAAGACCAAACTTTGGGTACTGTAATACAGAGACAGAAGAGCTCTAGGTATGGACCGAATGCTTGTGTCCCCACAAATCCATATGTGGAAACCATGATTCCCAGTATAATGGTATTTGGAGGTGAGGCCTTTGGGAAGCAACTGGGTTTGCATCAGGTCATGGGGGTGAAGCTCTCATGATAGGATTTGTGACCTTAAAAGGGGAGGAAGAGACCCAGGAGTCTTCTCCATGCCAGGTAAGGATAGAGCAAGAGGGCATCCATCTCTGCCAGGAAGCAGACCGTCCCCAGGAACTTCAGCCAGCAACTTGATCTTGGCCTTCCCAACCTCCAGAACTGTGAGAAATAAATTTCTGTTCTTTAAGCCACCCAGTCTATGATATCCCAAGCTGACTAAGATAGCCCTGCAGTAGGAGACACTCCTCTGACCTGAAGGGGTAAACACAGAATCTTAAACTCATACAAAGAAAGAGTGCAGGTACTCCATGCCCAGTGGGTCCAGAGCTACTGGCGAACTGTCACTCCCAGAATGCCTTCCAGTGGTCCGCTATCTTGGCCCACACTTCCATCTTTTCTTCTTCTCTTTCCTTCCTTCGTTGTGTCTACCATCCCTACCTATGAAAAGCATAGTTGAGTCTATTATTTCTTGATGTAAACAAACCCAGCTGCAAACAAAAAGGCTTTATAACAAACTCATCAAAAAAAAAATCACTTCAGAAAATACATTTGATGGAATATCTGAACATGTGCTGGATTTTTAATGATGGTGTCTGGCTACCAAACAAATTATAAATTAATAAAAATTCTAAAACTCATTCCTTCAAATTCAAGTTTCCACAACAAATTGATAACTATAGGTTTCTTCACACTACAAAAAGGAAGGGCTTTTGTTTACTATTAGTATTTGTATCTTGTCTTACTTTGGTGATCTCCAGTAAAAATCAAAGTTCTTGTGAGAGAAAAGAAAAGGTACAAATAGACCAAAAATTACTAAAAGGAGACAGGAGTTTGAGGGGGTCAAAGGTAGAGTAGGACTTGCTAGCAGTTTGCAATCAACCCTCCTGGGAGGCAGGGCAATGGAAAAGTGCATGACCATTGAAGCCAACAGACCCATGGATGCCACCAAATTCTCTGATTGTGGCAAGTCATTCCTGTCTTGGGAAGGTGAGGACACTGCTCCACGTCCTTCCTCCAGGATTGGTGTAAGTATTAAACAAGATGGTGCATACGCATCTCTTGCAGGACTGGGAGCACGGCAGGTGTTCAACGGTGGATCCCTTCTCTACAGTCAGCCCCTGTCCTGTAACACTCATAACACTGCCTTTTCATTTTCTGTTTTTTGGTTTTTGTTCTCTCTCCCATTCGATAGGAGCCACTTAAGAATACAAACCATGTCTTTTACATTTATATCTGGTAAATAATAGAGTGAAGAGTAGTCCCTCCATTAACCATTTCTCACATGCTTGACTTTTTAAGCTCTCACCTCAGTTAAGGATCTGAAACAGACACTTCAAAAAAACTAAACCCAGGGGTACAGGTTGCTCAGGGGTGTTGAAGTTCAGGGGAGAAGCAGCCAGGCTGAGGCAGGAGTCATCAGGGAAAGTCTTGGAGGGGTATGGAACTTGAGAGGAATCTTGAAGACTGGGAAGCCCTGCATAGAATTGGGGAAACCACTCCAGAAAGGAGGAAAATGTGTAAAAGAATGGAGGCAGAAAGAGCATGTCGCATTCAAAGGACAAGAAGAAGATAGATACCCTCAGGTTTTCGCACAAGCTATGGGAGGAGTATGGAACCACCGTGGTGCCCAAGGAGGGGAGTAACATGGTGTTACTGATGTTTGAGTAAGGCCAGACCCAAAGTCTCCCAATCTCCCAATATCCAGAAGAGGAATATTCCTGGAAAATATTTGTGCCTTATCTGGGGTTGTTGGAGAAGGAAGTTCACGGAAAAGAAGTGAGATCCCTGGAGCATCCTACATGAGGCGTTAGTACTGGTAGGTCCATTCCCATCATGCAGGAGCTATGTTGGCAGCAGGAGACTGACCGGGGGTCATCATGCACCAGCGTCCCAGCCCAGTATCCTGATGGACCAGACAGCTCTGATGAGGGGCTATGGCTTCTCAGCTCAGTGCCAACCTTGGAAGGATGCTATCACAAACCAGCCTGTATTAGTCAGGGCTGTCCAGGGAAACAGAACCAATAGAACATGTATATATGTAGAATGAGATATATTTTAAGGAACTGGATCACATGATTGTGGGGGTTGGTAAGTCCAAAATCTGCAGTGTGGGCCAGCAGGCCAAAGACCCAGTAAAGAGCCAGGGCTATA
>NC_048228.1:101031871-101060202 GCF_002007445.2 Ailuropoda melanoleuca
TTCTCCCAAGATCATAAAGCCTCTAAATGGTGGCGCTGGTGACCAACCCCAGATGCTGTTTTCTAAATCCACTATGTGCTTCTTTTAAACCAAACTGCCTGTCTTCAGAGGAATCAGGATTCTCTAAGCACAGAATAAAACTCAGAGAAGGAGAGAGGACAGAAAAACAAACACCACCGTTGAAACCCACAGAAACATGTAATTCTTGGTGAGTGGTCAGCTCAGAGGAAAACTGTGTCCTAGTGCCTTTTGGGTAAAAAACAGAAAAAAAGAAAAAAGCAAGATGTGCCTTCTGGTGCCCTCAAGGGCTGCAATTTTAGATGGATACATTAGAAGATCAACAAAGAACTTCTTGGGTGGGGAGCTCCTCATAGAACAGGTTAAAGTATCATAATTGCTCAGGTCTCGCAAATTGCCTGACTCAGAGTCCTGTTTATTACCATTTCCAAATGACAGAAAAGCTTTTCCTTCCTTTGTGATTGTCTGGAAATCGAACAAACTGAAAGGACCCCATTATCTGCTTCTGATTGCTACCCACAACTGGGTTTTCTTACAAAGCACAAAGGAAGAAAGACGAAAAGGCATCTTTCCTTTCCAACAGGAAAAATAAATTGTGAGCTGTTATGAAATTATGTTGTTACTATTTAAAGCCTCGCTATAAATCTGTGTATCTGCTGGGTTAGCTTGTAGTTGGCATACACATGGTCAATCTAAACCGAGAGTGTCTCATGATTCTACATTTCACTGGACAAAGAGCAAAAAGACCAGATTCAGCCAGGGCACTAACCAGCAGTGTGAGCTCGAGTGATGGACCTAAGCTTGCTGACCCCTGCCTTGCCTACTTCCCAGGAGTGTTGACACGTGGACAAGTGTTTTGCCAGCTATAAAGCACCATGTCAGTGTAAGCCATTATTATCACCATGGTTAAAAACAACAACAGTATTTATTTTATCTCCAATTTGTAATTTCATGCCATCATCCATCTGGGGTCTGTTCTGTTCTATAGCCTTTGGGACCTCTGTGGTCAGTGACAGTGAAGCTGGGTAAAGTCTGACACCAGGCAGGCAGGACCTGGAGACCCCAAATTATCATGGAGCTTTTACTTATGTAATATCATTGGCAGGGGTTTTTGCATCTATTATGACAGTAATTTCTGCAACTGTAGAAAACACGTAGAAATCGAACAAGCATAACCTTTGGAGTCAGAACGATCATGATTTAAATCAGGTCTCTGCTACACAATAGCTAAGTAACATGAAAGAGTTACACATCATTTCTGGAATGCCTTTTCTCATTTTAGAAAAGCAGGCAATTAAAAAGAATCATATTAACAAATGTATTTAAGGTACCACAAAATTACATAACAAATGTTATATAATAAATGCTAAACAAATGTTAATTCCCTACCACTTACGCTCTTCCCTCCACAATGCACCAAAACAGAAATGACATTTTCCAAACTGCACCTTCCCAAGCTGGATTTTCTTTCTGATATTATTGCACACCTTGTACGTGCCAGGAATTATGCTGGACACTGAACATACAAATGTGGTTAAAATCATCTTCCAAGTACATGATATTTGATGACTAGAATTCAGCTGAGTCCAAAACATTAAGTGAAGTGTCAAAACATACTCTATTGGGAAATGAAGATCCATTTGGGGCTCCTTTAGTAAAAATAAGGTCATGATGCCCATTAACATGGGGCTAGATCTGTCTGAGTGATTACCAGACTTTTAGCACCTAACAAAGAGGGACTTCAATAAATGCCTTATTTTTTTTTAAGATTTATTTGTTTTAAAGAGAGAGAACATGATGGGGAGAGGTAGAAAAAGAGGGAGAGAGTCTTTTTTTAAAGATTTTATTTATTTTTTGAGAGAGAAAGAGATAGCGAGAGAGAGAGCACGAGCAGGGGGGAGAGGAAGAAGCAGGCTCCTGGCTGAGCAGGGATCCTGACTCAGGGCTCAATCCTAGAACTCTGGGATCAGGACCTGAGCTGAAGGCAGATGCTTAACTGACTGAGCCACCCAGGCACCCCAAGGGAGACAGTCTTAAGCAGACTTCATGCTGAGTGCTAAGCCTGACTCAGGGCTCGATCCCAAGAGCCTAAGATCATGACCTGAGTCGCAACCAAGAGTGGGACCCCTAACTGCCTGCAAATCCCATGCACCCCACAATAAATGTTTTCTTAAGCCAACCTATTAGGAAACAGGAAAGAACAATAGGTAATTAACAATTACCCATTAATCAATTAATTACATTAATTCTGATGTGTTGAAAGACATCCTCCTGTCAACAAAATCTCCTTCCCTACACCTTCAAGGTGCAAGTAGAATCATCACCTCTCAGGCAAGAATGACTTTGTGAGGTTCTTGTTGCAGATGGTTGGACAACTAGATGAGAAATCAACTGTCCAGACCACATCCCTCTTTTCCTGATGCTGGCCGAAGGACCAAAGTCACACAGTTCAACACTAAAAGAGCCAGGGTCAACTCTATATTCTGATCCCCATCAGAATTTTTGGCAATGTGTCTTCAGACCTGCTTTTGACTAAATGTCTGCATAATCTTGAGGAACTGAAATCTGCCCTCGCATAACTACAGATACCCTGAAAGAAAAAGCCAGTTGAACTCCAAACAAGTTCTGCATTAAACAGGGCACATAGTGCCATGGTTCAGAGAGGCAACCTGCCAAACATGCAGCACAGTCCACAAATCTTGTAACCAGAAAACAGGGTTTTGTTTCCAGTTTCCTAGAACCCCCATGCCATTTGGGGACTAGTTTCAAGAAGGTGAGAGATTCAGTCCAGTCTCCATCACTTGTATCAACCAGGACAAGAACGGTCTGAATTTTTGCCCTTCATTCTCACTTTAAACCACTTTCACCTGCTGTAGCCCTTCTAGAAGGATGGGGGTGCTGGCAATCATTCCTTCTCCGTCCTCCGGAGCAGCTCCTGCAAACAGGTGGTCTTCATGACCCAGCCCAATACCACCTCACCGAGCAACTGCGGGACTCAGCGTGAATACCTTTGACTTCCCACCTGTAAATGCAAACCTACATTCATTAACACAGGATAACCTCGTGTTTACTGAGCTCTGTGCTGAGTGCTCTATGTATCTCATCTAGTCCTTATAATAGTCCTACATGTGGGTGATAGTATCATCATTCCCACGTTACCAGTGAAGAAAACAAGATTTAAAGTGTTCTATCGCTTGTAAACAGCAGAGCCCAATGCAAACGCAAACCACCTGGCTTGAGATCACATTACAGTGTCATCTTCCCCCTGCCACTTTCAGGAAATAGCATGCTTCTTCTCTACCCTCCAAGCAGAGGCCATCCCTCCACCCCATCTCCTCGCCCCTCTGCCTCCTCAGTCATGTTATTTTAGTTTTCCTCTCCTTCCTTTAGTTTTGACCACTACTTCTGTACTAATTCCTTCTGCACAGTATGCCTCCCTCTCATCTTATAAAAAAAAGTTGCTCAACCCTCTATCCGCCTCGAGTTCTGTTTCTTCTGCCTTTGCTCTCCTTTCCTTCCCAGCTGAGTTTCTTGAAAGATTCGTCTACATTTACTATCTCCCACGTCACTTACCACTGGCTTTCCAGTTCACCAAAACCAGGAGTCCTGATTATACCACTCCTGGGTTAAATCTCCCAGCTAAAGTCACTAGGCAACGCAAGTGTGCGTCAATAGACCAGACTCCCTCTCCATCCCGGCTCCAAACTTGTATCTCAGGTGTGCCTGTTGACATCACGTCTCATAGGCATCACAAATTGATGTGTCCCCTTGACTCCCCTCATGACACCGTAGGCTTCCCTATCTCCACTGGCACCACCATCACCCAGCTGCTCACTCCACACGTCCTCCTTGATTTTTCCCTTCTCTCAGCCTCCAATTAAATCCACTTGAACAGCAAGTTCTGATGTGTTTGCCTCCAAAATGTATTTCAAAACCATTCGCTTATCCCCATCTCCGCTGAAGCCCCGGAGGTCCAGGTGCCAGCACCTCACACCTGGACCACTGTCACAGCCAACAAGCTGACGTCTCCCCCAACCACGGCTGCCTTACCTACTTTTTATCCAACAGCTAAAGACTCTTTAAAATGGAAATCAAAGTATGTCACTTCTCGGCTGAAAGTGTTTTGGTGGCTTCTGATCTTTTGTAGAGCTAACTCCTGGTTTCCCCAAATTCCTGCAACTTGACTTTCTCGCTTCAGGTTAGGAGTATGGACATTGCTGTCAAAAGGATTTCTGTCACTTTCCATGCAATTTCGGTCAAGTTCTATATCTATATCTATCTATCAGACAGAGTTTTTCAATTAATCTATCATTAATTAAAATAATAATTACCTTCAGAAATGTGATACACATCAGAGTTGGTATTCAGATTACATGAGACAATATGGACCACTCAATAAATGGTGCTGTGAGAATCAGTCACCTGTTTTGAAAAATAAATTGCAGTGGATACCTGCATCATGGATGTAAACACATACATAAACAGTGATTCTAAATAGTTTATATATTTAAATATTACAGCCAAAACTTTAAAACTATTTATACATGTGTAAAAGAACATATTCTTATGATTCAGGGTGGAGAATATTTCCTCAACAAGATAACATCAATAAATAATATACAATGAAAAGATGAGGGGCACCTGGGTGGCTCAGTTGGTTAAGCATCTGACTCTTGATTTTGGCTCAGGTCACAATCTCAGGGTCGTGGGATGGAGCCAAGCCCTGAGTCAGCCTCCATGCTCAGCGGGGGGTGTGCTTAGGATTCTTTCTCTCCCTCTCCCTCTGAGCCTCCCTCCACATGCGTGCATTCTCTCTCTCTCTCTCTAATAAATAAATAATTTTAAAAATAAAATTAAATAAATAAAATAAAATGAAAAGGAGTGCCTGGGTGGCTCAGTTGTTAAGTGTCTGCCTTCTGCTCAGGTCATGATCCCAGGGTCCTGGGATCGAACCCCGCATCGGGCTCCCTGCTCCATGGGAAGCCTGCTTCTCCCTCTCCCACTCCCCTTGCTTGTGTTCCCTCTCTTGCTGTCTGTCTCTGCCAAATAAATACATAAAATCTTTTAAAAAAATAAAATAATAAAATAAAATAAAATGAAATAAAATGAAAAGATGAGCCAGAGGATATGAATTTGTAATATATATATTTATACACATATATATTATATCTGAGACCATATAGTAGTTTATATATATTATATATATATTTAAAATGGGACTAATTTAATATATGTGAATTATATATAATAGTCTATTACATAATAGATACATAAATACATATAAATAGATATATAATTTATGTATATGATTATATATAACATATAGGAGATATATAATAGACATAAGTATATGAGAATAAATATCCATAGAATATATTTGTAAAACAAAAACCAACAAAGGATTAGCATTTGGAATATATGAAAATTCCTGTATGTCAATAAGAAAAATACAAACAACCTAAATAGAAAAATGGGCATAAGTCATGAATAGGTACTGCATAGAAAACGTAAATTGTCAATAAACGTACGTAAAGATGCTGGACCTCATTAGCGATTAAGGAAACACAACTTAAGACCGCAATGAGATATTTTACACCCACTAGTTTGGCAAAAATTAAGAGGATAATACCAAGTGCTCGTAATTGGTACAACTGTTTAGGAAACCAGTTTGAGTTAGGCCAAACATGGACATAATTCTAGGTCCTTAGATACGCTATGGCCTCTGCTTAGAATGCACCTCTTCAAATCATCTGTCTAGAAAACTCTTATTCGTACTGTAAATCCCCGCTCAGAGAAAGACAATTATCATATGGATTCACTCATATGTGGAACATAAGGAGTAGCGTGGAGGACCACAGGGGACGCGAGGGAAAACTGAATGGGAAGAAATCAGAGAGGGAGACAAACCATGAGACTCTGGACTCCAGGAAACAAACTGAGGGTTACAGAAGGTAGGGGGGTGGGGGGATGGGCTAGCCGGGTGATGGGTATTAAAGAGGGCATGTGTTGTGATGAGCACTGGGTGTTATATGCAACTGATGAATCACTGAACTCCACATCAAAAACTAATGGTGTACTGTATGTTGGCCAACTGAACATTATAAAAAATAATAATAATAAAATAAAAAATCAATAAAACCCTGCTCAGATGGCATCTACTCGCTAAAACCTCAGAATCCCAGGTGTGAAATGCACCGTTTCTTCTGTGCTACCTGCATAAAATCGTACCATCCCATAGTGCATTGTGATAGAAGTCTGTGCTTACACTACTGCCTTACTAGCCTGGGAGCTCGGAGAAAGCCACGGCTGCGCAGCTGCCTCCGGGCTCAGCACTCAAGAGATGAACTTAAATGAACAGGCCTGCAAGTCCTCCGGGTCCCGTTTCATAATCACCGCACCCCCTTTATTCGGTGGCAGCCACAAGGGGTGCTGTGTGCTTCCTTTCCTGGAGAGCACTGGGCTCCTGCACCATTTCCGGCTTCTCTCTCAGCTTCACGTTCTCAGCACTCGGAGCTCTGGTGCATTTTCCCAGGACCCAACCCCAACGCCACATGAAACAATCCAGAGAACCTACCCACATGTGCAATAGAATATCCATCAAAAATAGCTCACTCTTGAGTGATTTCAGACTCCAAAGCCAGTTTTGATGTGAAAAGGACATTGAATTCCTAATTCTATGGACCCCTGTGGGAACCATTTTCCCATCAAGGATTTGGATGGAGGTGACCGCCTGTAACCAATTAAGATGTATGTTTGGTGTTTGGCAGCTCCCTGACCCACGCCTTCTGTCCCTTCATCACCAGGGGCCTTGTATCGAGTGGCAGATGCGGGCAAAGCAGCAGTGACTGGATTAGGCTGCAGCCTGTGTCATTTGGCTGTGTTTACAGTCAGCCCAGCTGCAGTCAGTCAGTCACTCTGACGCTTGGGGAACCACAGTAGCTTTTCTAAGTCCACGTAGGATGCTTCATGGCATAGCAGAAAGAACATTACAGAAGAAGCATCGAGATAGATTTCCAGCTCCACTGCTGGGCCATTCTGTGGATTTTCTCCCCCCAAAAATAACCCCCCTGGACCTCACTCTCCCTGTTTGGAAAATAATAACTATTCTGCCTATTTTCCCAGGGCAAGGAGAGGTTTTAAGGATTAAATGCAGTGATGAATTTAAACTCTAAGTTAATATACAAATATTATATATACAAATTATGCAAATCATATATACATTATATACAAATTATATATACAAATATACAAATTATATACAAATTTGTATATATACAAATATACAAATTAATATTAGCCAACATTTTAATGCTTTTTATATGCTAGACATGATTCTAATTTTTTATATGTGCTGAATCATTTAATTCTACTAGTAATTTTATGAGCTAAGTACTATTAGCCCATTCTAAATATTTAAAAAAATAAAGGCACAGGGTTCCTGCGCCTGTCTCAGTCAGTTACATGACCCACTCGTGATTTCAGCTCAGGTCATGACCTCAGGGTCCTGGGACCAAGCCCCACATAGTGCTCCATGCTCAGCAGGGAGTCTGCTTGAGAAGTCTCTCTCCTTCTCCTTCTGCCCCTCACCCCCGTTTCTCAAATAAATAAATCTTTAAAAAAATAATAATAAAGGCATGAAAAAATTTAAGGATCTCGCTGACAGAGCCAGTAATGGCAAGATCCAGGATCTGAGACTAGGCTCTTCACCACCTGGTTAAGCTGCTACAAGGAACATCCTAGGAATTGTTTTCCTATTGCATTAGATTTACTTTTAGTAATATCTATTATACCAAGAAATTTGTGTGTTGTCCATGCTTCTATAAAAGCACTCACCATTTTGTTCTAATTTAGTTTTTATATGCGTGTCTCTCCCTGCTCGAGTATGAGGGCAGGAATTATACTGTCATCTGTAATCGTTCCAGCACTGAGAACCAGGTCTGACTTATCATGGGTAGACACTCTAGAGATCTGTGGGCTGGATAAACAGAAGAAACAGGACAATGGACAGACTGGGTGGATGGATGGGTGGATGGACAGACGAACAGAGAGACGGATGGATGGATAAATAGATGACTAGATGAGTCCCAAATTGTCAGTTTTTGTAGAGTGGTACCTGATCATATTGAAACAACAAAATTATGTATTTTCTCCATCCTCACTGAGTTTTTTTATGACTTTAAATTATTTTCTACATAGAAAACACATTTGCTTTTGTCATAGTTTATTTAAAAAAAAAAAGAATTAAGTTTTGAAAAGGACACAAGAAATGGAGCTAATCCAGTGAAGGAGAAAGGATTTGCTGTGACCTCTCGAGGCAGGACTGATTCTGTCATTTAGGCACTTTTGTACTTGCTTTCTCAGAGTGCTTCAATAGTCTTGAATATCTTTGAATCCAGAGCACACTCACTGCGGTCCAGAAGCAGCCATGCGGTACCGTCAGACTGACATGTGCAGACCGGCGTGTTGGCCGCATCCCAGCCTCTCCTCTTGCATGCGCTTCCAGTCCCACCCAGCAGTTATCTCTGCCTATGCTCTTCCCTCCTTCCTGAGAAAGGTTCAGCTGCTGGTCCTCCCTCCTCTAGGGCAAACGTATTAATGAGAGAGCAAAGTATTAACTTTACCCTGACTTTTGTATGGAAAACATTTCCTGTTTAACAGAAGAGCTCTTCACTGGAGGCACCAGCAAATTTCCCTTTTGGGAGAGTCCCACGAAGCGAAGCGGCTCAAAATCTGTTCTGCCAAAACAGAAGTATGACCCTCCAGCCAAAACTTCCAGCTTCTTGTGAGACTAGGCTCTTTCTCTCTATATTCTTGTATTCTATGGAGATCCATGGGCTCTTTTCCTTACCATCTTTGGTTTCATCCTTCAATATACAGAAGGGGGAAAAAATCAAGGTTACTGGGGGGAAAAAAAAAGAGGGAGGGGAGATGGGGAGGAAATGCCGGATAAATAGTGTGGCCAATATTTATCGAGCACCTAGGTCCCAGTTCTTAAACTACTGCCTCTCAACTCCATACCCCCCTTCTGTGCTTTGCTCTGATGTTGGGATTGAGGAAGCAAACTGTATTTCTTTGTTGCCAACTCTTCCCTTCCATGCCCTGCCCATCGGGCTGCTAGAGAGATGGAGATGGCGGAGGAGAAAGAGGCAACAAGCCCCCTCCTGCTTGACTCCCTGTTCCTGTCTGTGTCGCGCAGGCAAGAGCTCTTTACCTGGGCAGCAGCCGTTTGTTTTTGTTTCCAGTTTGTTCGTTTCCCACACTCTCAAGATTGGTCTCACTGTGCCTTCTCAGAAACACATGGTGCTGGCCAGTGTCCCCTCCTAGAGGCCTGGGTCCCAAGCTCCTCCCCCTAGAATCCACATTCTGATAACCCCCCACATTCCTTCATTCCCCAGTTACTATGTCTGAGCAGCATCAGTGGGGATTTTTGGCTTTTGTTTGTTGGTAGGCTATTGTTTTGTTTTTTTCCATTTATTCCTCCAATCCCTGTTTAATCAATCCCCTATATTAAATTCTTTTCTGTTAAAATGTCAGTTAGAATTTCTCCTTTCTGAATGAACCCTGACTGATTCAGTTTCCTATGTGCCAGACACTATGTGCCTTTCACACCTATAATTGCATTTTCCTTTTACACAACCCTATAAGGGCATTATCCTCTTCTTTATGGATGAACAAACTGAGACATGGAGCAATCGAGCTCTTGCCCAGGCTTACACAGGCTTGCTTGTGGTGTTGGAAGCTTCTAACTCCAAGGAGGTCCTATCTAAAAATATCTATTTCCATGCAACTTAGGCTTTCTGAGAGTGAATCCACGTCCTTAGTGCCAGGGTCCTTCTTAGAACCAAAACCGTACGCACAGTTCCCCGAATAAAGAAGCATGCCACAGATGGCAAACACAGAGATTTATTACTGCCAGATGGCTGCAACGTAGGGATGAGACAAGAGGGTACCTGGAACACGGGAGACCAGCACAGCAATCCAAAGTTATTTCCCACCTACACAGCTACAAAGGAATCAAATTCCAATCAAGAAATGATTGTGCCTTTCCCCAGAGTTTCTGATGAAAAAAGCAAATGAAGTTCGTAGAGTTGGCCAGAAGTCGCCCCAGACTGTAATGTTTTCCTTTTCCTTGTAATACATCATGTCTCTCTCTCTCTATTGGCGTCACTCTCTTTTCTCCTTTTGTGCATCTCTCCATCTTGCCATCTCCTTCAGCCATTTTCATTCCTCTTGTTCCATCACTTCGTCACCCGACCTGTCTCTTCTATAAGTAAAATAAATTCTTGGACGACAGCTTCATCCTTGGGGGGAGAGATTCAGTTAACTTTTTGAACTTGACACAGAAAAATATTTCCAATACTGACCTTCTCATCGAGAAGTTACTTGTAACCCAAAATCTTTTGAAGCCCTAGTAATGCCTCCTATTTGTTTTGTTGGTGACTGAAAGGTGTGTGATGACAAAGTTACTCTTACTCAGATCATTGGGCCTCAGGAGATTTGTGGTGCTTTCCTTCCACACAAGGAACCATGACTGGCCATATCTTTATCTTTGTCTTTAACAAAGTTTTAATTCATTTCCAATTATTAAAAGCCAAAATGAGGGGCACCTGGGTGGCTCAGTCTGTTAAGCCTCTGCCTTCAGCTCAGGTCATGATCCCAAGATCCTAGGATCGAGCCCCGCATCAGGCTTCCTGCTCAGCGTCTGCTTCTCCCTATCCCTCCGCCCCTCTCCCCTCCTCATGTTCGCTCTCTCACTCTCTCTCTCTTTCAAATAAATAAATAAAATCTTTTAAAAAAATAAATAAAATCAAAATGATGTGTCTTACATGTCTCCCTCCACTTTTTTACTAAATATACTGCTTTTTAGTTTTGAGAGTCATATCTCATCTGAGATTCTTGGATTTGGCATTCTATCCAGTATGGCTTTTTCTAACCATTGTTTGAAAAATAGCCATTTTTAATGGTGCCTACTGATATCTCAGAAAGAAAGAAAATGGCCTCATTTCTTGTTAAAAACTTTATCACTGAAAGTCACAATTACTCTTGGGAAGAGCCTGTAGTGGGTAGCCATTCTGCTGTACCTTAAAAGGCATCTTGCTGTCTGACAGGGGCATTCTGGGAGCACGCTGTGGGATGGCACCAGCAACAACCTCAGTTAATTCTCCATCCTTGTGGGTGACCCGAAGGGCCCTCTGTGTTGAGCATGTAATGTAACGGGAGTAAGACAAATGTGGGTGTGACTCCTAGCTCTGCAGTTTACTTACCCACTCAGAATCTCAGCCATCTCATTTTATAAAATGTAGATAAATGCTACTGTTAAAGTTAGTAAGAGGGAGGTGATACCCATGCTAATATAACTAATTGTGCCAGAGACAGCATTAGATATTGGTGAGAACATTCAATCCACACAGCAATTCTTCAAGGTGGGTCCAAGTTGGTGTGTTTTATTTTATATATGAGGAAACCAAATCTCAGACAGCTAATGAAGTTTCCCAAGCTCCAAAACAAGTAGATAGTCAACCCAAGTCAAAATCAAATTGTCCATCCCAAAGTTATATATTTTCCCCAAACCATGCTGCTTTCCAAAAAAGAATAGATGGGTACATTTGCAAACAGGCTGAATGGTAATGAGGTGGGAAGTCTTTTGCCAGAGCTCTCTAAATTACACCATAAGTCCCCTTCAAGGCCATGACAGTCATGGCAGAAGAAGGATGTGGAAGACGAGCAGAGGAGGGCACAGCGTCAATGGCAGGGAGAAACTCTCAAACAGTGAGGGAAAGACAGGCAGCAGATGAATGTGGTGGACAAGTCTGCCTTCACTGGCATCCATGAAGGGCATCACCCAAGTGCGTCTTGGTCTGGTGCTATATAATATTGTTGAAGCATGAAGATACCAATATACCACTTTTTTCTCTCCTAAGGATTCTGGTCCAGTTGGAATGTAGACACAGGTGCTAGATAGGAATTAAAAGACAGTGTCTGCTTTATTACTGGTAGAGATTAGTTATAGAATGATCCTTGAACTCAAGGCCAAAATAGATCACTGAAATGACTTACTTCTTTCCTTGCCCCGTATTTCTCAGGAGATTCTCCTTCCAGAGGAAACTAAGATGTTGGCCAAATGAAAGAATCACTTTCAACACTTCAACCTGGACCCTAGTTTTTCCCTAAAAGGAGAGAGATATTGGTGTAATTATGTATCAGCTAAGCTAGCCCCAGAGGGAAGAGGAAACAATCCTCCTCCAAACGTATTAACATGGTATTATAAAATGTACAACCCTTGTTATTAAGACAAAACAAAATAATACTCTTTCGTTTGGGTTCATTATGAACAAAAAGACTTGCCTAGGAGCCTGACTTTCCATATGTAAAATTATTTCCATGGGAAAATACATTTCACCTACCAAATAAACCAACCCCAAAAGGTTGGGAACTCAATCCATTTATCAGTATAAATACAGTCCTGCCTTCTCACAGCACCCACTATTTCTTTTGGGGGGGGGCATTTTATTTTATTTTATTTTTTACTTTTTTATAATAATTTTTTATTATGTTATGTCAGTACCCACTATTTCTAAGGGAAGGTCAGCTCCAAAGTTCTCACTTTTAATTGGAACCAAAAAGAAAAAAGTGCTAAACTCTAGGGATCATTATAATGATGGGGAAAAACGCAAATTCCATTGACTCTTTTTCCCCTTCATCACCTTCTCTGTACATAATACCCTCTGCTTATGTTTGTCTTCCTTCCAAAGACCTAATTATATAGAAATAGAAACATTTTTAAAGATAAAAGTGCTTGTTGATGTTATGTGAATTCATTCTGTTAGTGTTTGGGAAGCTAAGTGTTTGCAGGGTCCAGGGAAAGAGAATTTGCCAAGTAATTCCCCCAAAGAGCTAATTTGCTACACTCTGTTTTTAGAGATTAGTATTCTCACTTTGGCTCACTGTGAAATAGGATCTACTTATTTCTGCCTCAACTGTGCACACAAGAAACTAGTCCGATTGTAACTTGATTGTCATTGTGGAACAACACTTCATTCTACAAATATTCCCTGAGAATTTCATGTTTAGGGAATCATCCTAGTAAGTAGCAGTATAGAGAGTTTCAGCAATATAGAGAGTTTCAATATCAATATAGATAATCCATCCAACACTCTAGCTTCTCAGTTCTTTGACTTTCTCTCCTACAACAATTGTGTCTTCCATCCCATCTCAAAGCCCATCCCATGTCGTATCCCAGAGGACCACATTCTACTGCTATCCCTCTAAAAGATCAACTGGAAGAATCCCACACTTACAACCAACTCCATCTCCAGCTCTCTCCTGCTGTGCTCACGCCCCAACAATCCCTCAATCCCAACCAGATTAAGATTCATTCAATTTACTGTTCCTCACCCGTCACCCGTTTGTTTTTATTCACGTAAAAATCCACAGCCTGTCATTGTAGTCAGTCCTCTACATGGACTGGCAACTTTTATCCTCCCCACTCTCACTTGGGGAAAAACAAAAAATGAACAAACAAACAAACAAAAAAACATGCTTAAAACTAATCCTCAGCTTTCTTTTGTGCCTGCAAACATAGCAGGAGGAAAACACACAAGCACATGGGAGCTTCCACTCTGAATTCCCAAGTACTGACCTCCAGAGAGTCTCACTGCTGCTCATGAAATGTACCACATGCCCCCTTCAAACAGCTCTGCCGCCTTCTTGGCTGCCTATTTCTCACCTTCTTATCTCTCCTCAAAGTTCTGTCATCTTTTTCTACTTCCTTACTCTTAGTGGATGGCCTTGCACCTATTTAATTGAGTCAGTAGGGCCATCAGAAGATAACCTCCACATGATCCCACACAAATTTACCACACTAAATGCACCAGAACCACACGTACTGCATCTCCTCCCATGTAATAATGGTGTGCTCCCATCTACGGCCAACCCTTCCACATGTGCACTAGATCCTATCCCATTTCACCAACTCAAGGAAACTGCTCCAGCAAATCTCCATATGCTCTATCATCAATCATTTCCCCTTCTGGGTCATCACCAGCAGCATACAAATATGACATAATGTCCCCCATCAACCACTTTCAGCTACAGTCCATTTCTTTCACAGAAAAGCTCTTCCTATGTTCTGTCTCCACTTTCTCTTTCCATCTTCTCTTGAACACCCTCCAGTTAGGCTTTCAACCTCATGTCCTCACCAAAACTGATTCAATCAGGGTCACCAATGGCCTTTACTCTGCCATTCAGCCAATTCTCAATTCTTTTTTTTTTTTTAAAAGATTTTATTTATTTATTTGACAGAGAGACAGCCAGTGAGAGAGGGAACACAAGCAGGGGGAGTGGGAAAGGAAGAAGCAGGCTCACAGCGGAAGAGCCTGATATGGGGCTCTATCCCACAATGCTGGGATCACGCCCTGAGCCGAAGGCAGACGCTTAACCGCTGTGCCACCCAGGCGCCCCCAATTCTCAATTCTTACCAGACTCAGCCTATCAGCTACATTTGACATGATGACTTCTCCCTAATCTTTGATATATTTCCTTCACTTACCTTCAGGATACCACTTGGTTTTCCTCCTAACACACTGGCCATTCCTCAGGCCCATTCACTGGTTTTCCTGACTCAGGAATGTTGGAGTGCTCAAAGACCTGTTCCTTGGATCTCTGTTCTTACTTATCTACACTTACTTTCTTGGCTAGGTCAACTCATCCAATCCCATGGCNTGATATGGGGCTCTATCCCACAATGCTGGGATCACGCCCTGAGCCGAAGGCAGACGCTTAACCGCTGTGCCACCCAGGCGCCCCCAATTCTCAATTCTTACCAGACTCAGCCTATCAGCTACATTTGACATGATGACTTCCCCCTAATCTTTGATATATTTCCTTCACTTACCTTCAGGATACCACTTCGTTTTCCTCCTAACACACTGGCCACTCCTCAGGCCCATTCACTGGTTTTCCTGACTTAGGAATGTTGGAGTACTCAAAGACCGTTCCTTGGATCTCTGTTCTTACTTATCTACACTTACTTTCTTGGCTAGGTCAACTCATCCAATCCCATGGCTTTAAATATCATTTATATGCTGATGATATGCAAATACTCATCATTAACCTGGACATATTGCCTGAACTTTAAACTCTTATATTCAACTTCCAATTTAAAGTATTCCCCTAGATGTTTCATAGGCATCCCAAACTTCACATTTTTAAAACTCAGATCCTTCTCTTTTTCTCCCAAACTGCCTTTACCATAGTCTTTTCCATCTGAGTAAATGGTAGCTCCATTCTTACAGTTTCTCAAGTTGAAAAGTTAGAGTCATTCTTCACTTCCATGATACACCTCGTTTTCAACAAATCCCCGTTAACTTTAATGTTGAAGAATATCTATAATCAGACCACTCCCCACAACTTTCCATTACCACCCTAGTCCAAGCTGCCATAATTCCTTTTTTTTTTTTTTTGGATTATTATCACAACAGTCTTTGAACTAGTCAGCTACCCTTCCTTTTTCTGTCCTTGCCTCCTTACACTCTATTTCCCATATAAGAACCAGAATGACCTTCTAAATTATAAATCAAATTATTCCTCTCCTCTGTTCAAAACTCTCCAATAGATTTTTGCATCACTCAGAATAAATTAGGAGTCATTACTCAGTCCTGAAAGGCCCTTGGTGTCCAAGGCTGACTCCCTCCCTCTCTGACCTCATCTCCTACTGGGGTCCCCTCTCACTCTGCTCCTGCCACATTAGCTTCATGGCTGTTCCTGATCCATCTAAGCACATGTCTACCTCCAGGAATTTGTCCTGACTGCTCTCCATGTCTGGGAATTGATTCCTCCTGACACCCTCTTAGCTGCCACCTGCATTTCGCAGAGGGTCATACTCCAATGTTAGTATAGTAGAGAGGATTCCCCTAAGTAACCTGTCTAAAATATCACTGTGTTCTCTTCCTGGGTTTTATTTTTCTTCTTAACAACTATCCCCATCTGACATAGTAGATAATGTCTGGAGCTTACCCTCCCAACTAGAATGTAAGTTCCATGAGATTAGGAACTCCTTATCTTTTCTATTTTTTTTTTAAGTAGGCTCCATGTCCAGCATGGAACCCAATGCAGGGCTTGAACTCACAACCCTGAGATCAAAACCTGAGGTGAGATCAGGAGTCGGATGTTTAACCGACTGAGTCACCCAGGTGCCCCATCTTTTTGTTTATTACTATACCCCCAATGTTTAGAACAATGTCCCTAGAGGCTTCCAAAAATATCAGCTGAGTGAATGAATGAATGGACAGCTGAGTAAACTCTTAGGCTGTGGGCCTGTAAAAGCTTTTGCAGAAAGACCTTTCACACAGCCAGGCCATAACACAAGCAGAATAAAAATCAGAATCTGCTTCCACCCTGTGATGCTAGCAGGATTCTCCATACCCTTAAACAGAACTTTGTGAGAAATGCTGAGTTAAGAATCATCCTGAACTGATTTGGTTCACAAAAAAACTTACGATTTTTAAATCAAGTCCGATAACAAATACCAACTGTGACTTGAGTATTCTACCCCCAAAAATATTAACCTTGCTTGATGATGAGCAAAAATCAAAAGGATCAGGGATGCTTTTGATTGTTCCCTCCTTGCATGAAGATAATGCCCAGACTTGAACTATTCCTAGCAGGTCTGTCCCACCAGGAAACATGTGTCTCATCCATCATTCTGGCACTGTCCTCTTTTCTTTGCCCTGGGTCACTAGGAATCATCCTCTGCACATGACTGATATGGCCGTCATTCAGACAAGTGGCACTCCAGAACCATACATTTTCTGTACAGGTGCAGAACTGAACGTCGTACAGGCACTGAAACACACAGACTTAGAAATTACCAACGCCTTCCCCACTATGTAGGACCAAGAGCACAGGCCAACACCTAGACTTATCCCCCATCTCCCTAAACTAGAAAGCATCAAGTAGACAGCTGTGGTTCTCTGCTAACTAACAGGAGATTGAACATCGTTTGTGTCCAGTCCCTGGATCCATCCACATACTCAAGTCAACTCCATTACTCTATTCAGAAGGCATGTTTCTCCTCGAAGTAGCTGCTACGTGAGAGGCACCTGGCTGACTCAGTCGGTAGAGCTTGCGACTCTTGATCTCGGCGTTGTGAGTTCGAGCACCATGTTGGGTGTAGAGACTACTTAAAAGATAAGCAGCTGCTACATGAACCACAGATAAGACCACAGGATTTAGGTCAGACAGAGATACGTCTGAATCCTGTCTCAGATCCTTATTGACTCTGAGACCATAATTAGTTACTTCACCTCTCTGTCTCTTCATTATCAGTAAGGTAGAAATAATACTAATGTCGATTTCATAGGCTTGCTCAGAGATTTACTCGGCATGGACACAAAAAGCCTTAGCACAGTGCCAGACGTATACGGAGGATTCAATAAATAGATTAATTTTTTTTTATTTTTACTTTTCAGGGCTCTTTTCCTTCTGTGGTAGGTTGTTTCCACAAACGGCAACAATGATCTTTCATCCCACATGCCCATTTGCAACATGACTTTCACTCCTCCTGTAAGCAAAAGAGTCTATTTCCCACCCACCCACTCCTTGAATATTTTGGGCTGGCCCCGTGCCTTGCTCTGATGGAAAGAACACAGCAGAAATGGCAGAAATGGTGTTCTGTGATGGCAGAGCCTAGATTTTGAAAGCCTTGGCGCTTCGTTTCACGTTCTTGGAAGCCAGCTGCCACGCACAAGCTTGGGCTAAACCCCGGAATGATGGGAGAGCACTTAGACAGAAAAGCCACATGGCAGAAGACGGGTGCCCAGAGACAGTCGGCACCAAGGCCCCAGACATGTCCCAGAGGGGGTTTGGAGCACAATGGTATGATTAGTCCTCAATCTCTCTGGTGCAATCAGATCTGAACATTCACATACTAAAATACTGTACATATTACTTTATCTTCAATTACTTTCCTTTTACTTCTTTCTTGGTTATATTGAAGCATTATGTTGATTTGTTTTGAAATCATATTGTGGATGGGTTGTATTATCTTTCTGGTAAAGTGAAGAACGAGTTATGAAATATTAGGTACTAAAAGGAGGCATAAGGTAAATCACTGCCTCTGGGCCATCTCGCCTAGATCCAGGAGCCCCCCGATGGATATTTGGTTACCCATATGTTATCTATATAAAAACTAGTTATGATTTCTCACAAACTCAATGATTCATTTCTTCTCTCATGGATCTTTCTGTCTAGGCCAGGGGTTTTCAACATTATTTAATCCAAGACCTTTTGATTAACATGAAAATAATCTCTCTCTCTCCCTCACGTGCGCGCGCACACACACACACACACACACACACACCAGATTTTACTGTGAAAACATCCTCTGCCTCCAGCAGAAACCTACCGCATCTAGTCCTTGCACTAGACAGTAGACAGCAGGCTCCTTGAGAAAATCAACAGTGTGGCTCATTCCGGAGCCCACCCCTTCTCCCAGAGGGCCTAGAACATGGCTGAGCACTTAATAAACATTTGGTTTATTTCTTCCATGTTGGCTTCATAACACAGAAGAAAATATTGCCTGAAATTAATATCAACTTGTTCAAATTCCTGACTCACTGTTTTCGAATCTCCAGAGGAAGTATGGACTTCAACACCTCCCTCCACACACATACAGAAATCCAAGACTCCTAGGAATTCTCCCATACTACAAATATCTCCACATTAGATGATTTTTGTACAAAACCAAGTTAAGTGCCTAGAAATACTCAGGGAGGTCAAATTAAATCTTTGGATAGCAGCGGTTTACAAAACATCTTTAGATGTTTAGATGTTAAATTCTTTACACAATTTGTGTCAATGCTCCCACAGCTCCCTGAGATGCTATAATTATCCCCATTTCACAGATGAGGAAATCACACAAGAACAAGTGTGAAGTGGCTTGAGAGTCAAGGTCATACCTTATCCAATGGCAGAGCCCTGTCCTTGAAGGCTGAGTCTAGTGTGCTTTCTGTTACATCCCAACCAAGGCTGTAGAAAGGCTACAGTGGCCTCAAGCAATTACTTCCCTTTCTGGTCCTCAATTTTCCCATATGTAAAATAGGGACGACACTATCACCAACATCACCCACTCGTTGCAGATCACAGGAGTTTGCTACAAATCAACTGCTTGGACCCACACTGGGCCATAATAAGCACTATTATTATCGAACAGCCTTTTAAAACAGGAACCCAAATTGGTAATCATGATTTCGTGGCCTCTGCTATTTCCGACAGAAGGGATTTTTGCATGTTCATGGGAGATTCGGCCCTGACGAGGATGGGGAAACAGGAAGTACACTGACTGTGTCACATGCCTCCTGGAACGAACTGTTTTGTATAGCCTGTTAAAAGGGGCTTTCAACACTTGTGATACCCAACACCTATTTCCATTATTCATTTATTATATTTATTATTCTAAATCCTAAAAGCATGTTCCCAGCCCTGAGGCCATGGAAACCCACAGGGTGAAGCCCCAGCATTGCTGACTTTTCTACCAGGTTTCACCTCCAGGGCTGCGGGGGAATCACAGAATGGAACGCGTCTTAGTGATTCCATGGTGACACCACTCTCCACTTCACTGAGAAGGAAACTGAGGCACAGAAAGGGGAAGTGGCTTGTTTTCTTAAGCTATTCCCAGCCAATGCTGTAGCCATTGCAAACCACATGTGAACCCCAATATCCCCCCTAACCTCACCCCCGTGCCTCTCTGCCTTGCATGTGCACCATCCTTCAGCAAGGAATCCTTCTCGCAGTATCGTCCACCAGGCTATTTCCGGCTTGTCCATCCCGCTCAGCTCAAGTCCCCATTAGGTCTCAGCTGGACTCTGGTCACAGACTAGTCTCCCTGCTTCCATTCACCTTCCTACAGATCAGCTTCATTTTCTAATGTAAATCCCACCATCATGCTCTCCTGCTTAAACCTTCCAATGGCGTCCTGATACCTTTAAGATAAAACCCAAACTTCTTGCTCTGCCTCCCAGGTCCTGCAGAATCTGGCCCTGTCTACTTTTCATCTCACTTCCTGCCATGCCCCCTGCCCTGTGTTCCACCCACACTGACCTTTCTTCTGCTCCCTAAACACTCACATTCTTGCTGGGAGCCACTTGCTCTTCCTTCTCCTGAAACTCTTGCCCTCAGATCTGCACAGAGGTAACTCCTTATCATTCAGATCTCGAGCTCTTTTCACTGCCTTGGGATCTTCCCATTACCACGCAATTATTCAGGTTCCCATACCCTGAGTATTTCTCTGATAACATTTCCAAGTGTCTAGAATTATGTTTGTGTATTCACTGTCTCTCCCACTGGACGCTCTATTCTATCATGGAAAGAATAGGCTCCTGTTTGCTAATAATCTTTAGAGTCTTTCACAGCACGTGGCACAGAGTTGGTGCTCAATAAATATTTCCTAAGTAGATAAGTGAATTAACATCCAGTCCTGCAGGATACGCGAATCAACATTCAAGGCCAGTGTTTTCAAAAGCTGCGTAATGGTGATTAATAGGTATGTCAGTTCTCCATTTTTCTGCTTTCTACTGTCTGTCAGCTGAGATTTCCCATGAGAATCCCAAAATATTGATCTCATCATAAAGGTCTCACGCATTGCTTTTCTACAAGGGATTCATCGTTCTACTCATTCATTCCGAGTGAATGTCTACCCGCCCCCACCCAGGATAAGACTTCTCATCCTCACTTTCCAGCTTTATCTTCTGCTTTCTCCCAAAAGTGTAAGAAACCCCACTCCCTGTCTCTTCTTATGTCCCTGATAGATGTTTTGCCCACCCGGTGTTGCCTAGAAACTCCCTGTGCTTTTACTTCCCCACCAATCACCACCAATCAGATGGGGCACAGGGTCAGCAGTAAAAATGAAGCCACCATTATATCTACAAAGAAAACACATGGGTTAGATTCAAGAGCCAGGCATTAACCCCTACTCTGCCACTCACTTGGCATGATATGTTGAGAATGCCTCTTAACTTCTCAGGATCTCAGTTTTCTTATCTCTAAAATACAATGTGGTCACCATGAGAATTTTCCTCTCAAATCTCCCACCGCATGGAGTATAATTGACCGAGGACCCCAGTCATGCTGTCTAAAATCCTTCACCTCACTGGCATCACCAGCCAAAGCCTGAGAGCAGCAAGGCCACTTCTGGGAGAGGCAGGCACATTCCTGGGAGATGTGGGACTACATGCACCAGTGACTTTGGCCGAAAGACTCTCCATCAGCTTTGCTCAAACTTCCTTTGAATTGCACTTCCATTGAATACTTCTGCTATTCAATCCTTCCTTCCCTCCTCTGTGGTAGTAAGACCTGCATCATGGTCTGATGGCTCCCCCATTCTCCACTTCTCCTTCTCCCTTTTCCCTGGAGGGTGATTTCCATAATCAATCTCCTGCACGATCAATCCAATTTTAGTATCTGCCTCTTGAAAGACCTGAACTAACACATTGAGGCAATACCTCATCTTCTTTCCTCCTCTATTGTTGTGAGATGGTGTCCGTGAAAATGTTTTACAAAGTACATGAAGTTTTATAAGGTGTAAATCATCGTATGAAAGACATAGCATCATTCATTCATTCATTCATTCATTCAGCAGTTAGGTACTAAACACCACCATGAGCTGGGCAAAGGATCTGGAGACACAGGGGAATAATGTTCCTTCTGGAGCAGATCACAGGCTAGAGGAGCTGTCCAGATCCCTCATGACCTTGCACTTAGATAATAACACAGTTTTAGCAGGGAAATGGAAAAGAAAAAAGATAGAGTAAGAAGGAAAGATGTCGGAAGGAGGCAAAAAAGAAGTAGCCATTATTCCAAGGCACCCGAGTGTTAGATCGTGCCTGTTCAAGCGTATGTGAGCGTTTTTTAAATTGCGCTCAACTAAATGCAGTCCGCTGCTCCCCTCCTGCCAGAGCCTTGCAGCACCAGCGCAGCTTGTTGGGATGCAATGGTTGTAACGCTTTTGCAGGGAAACTCTTCAACTGTTGTCACCATTTCATGGCCCAGAATATTCAGCTCAACAACAGAACCTCCAAGAGAATATGCTCTGTGTTGTAATTTTCCAAAGGCGACACGATTATAAAACCCAAGCAGATGGAAAGACGATTACAGTGGACGAGAAAAGCTGTTAACAGTTTCCATTTGTAGACAAAACCATTATTTTTTAACAGATCGCTGCCAGAATTTGATGAATCTGGTACTCTTTGCACCCTCCGCTTTGCAGAAAGCCCCGTAACTCTGTCAGACTTTGAAAACAGTTGCAGGATGCTATTTTTGTACATTTGTTTATGTCGAAGGCATTAGCTCATAGGGTTTCACATTTAGCTTGCTGTTAATCTCTAAACTGCCATTAATGTATACTTTCCAATTCTGAAAATTGGACTTCAAAATAAATGACTGCATGATCATCTTTTATTTAAAATATTACTGCATCCCATCACTCTGTGTCAAGGCCAAGCTTGTTTATGGGAGTGCTTGATTACATAATTACTTATTAGAAATCATTTGTAAGGAAAATTGATTGGTGTACTTTACAGCAAAGATTTCACCAGAAATAACCCTGTCTCTAGCTGCAGGAGTGGAGCACCAGGTTAGAAATGACACAACAACTTCAGGAGCCTGTCACCATCTTGTTTATTTCTCATCACAGGAAGGAGTCATTGCCCAAGGAGCAATGAGGGACAGAACTGTTGGCTGTGAATAAATGTGGTCCATAGATCAAGCTTTAGGCAGTGTGGTGGGGTACTCAACAGGGATTCATGGGGCTCAAATTCTAGCTTCAACCTTGCTGGTGACTTCTAGGCAAATTGCTCAGCTCCCTCGAACCTCCACTCCCCCATCAATAAAATGGGATTGGAACAGTTGGCTCCTAGGGTTCAGAGTGGGCAATGTCTGCACAGATGCATTGGAAGTTGAACAGAATCTCAAGCCTCAGGTGAGTTTCACCCCAGACCAGAAGACTGATGGATGAGAGGTGGATGGCAGGTCCTCCAAGATGGTGACAGGATCACTAAGACCTTGACCACTCAGCTTCCATGCAGCCGTGGGGGTCCCAGACCGAGGATCTCCATTCCATTCTATCATGCTTTCCTGTCTGCACATTCCCTTCTCCAGCCAGTGACCACTTTTTTTTTTCATGATCTCTGCCAATAGGAAAATTTGTTCTGCAAAATATGTATCCGAATCTGTCTGTGGCAAGTGTTTGCAGCCTGTGTTTCTAGTTCTGCAGAAGATTATCTGTGTCTTGTATGATCTGGGAGTGAGGAAGGCACACCAATGAAAACCTCAAATATTACCAGACCATGGAAATAAAATAACAATAACAGCAATAATAGTAATGATGCTGTCCTTCCAACAGTATTGGTTCTTCTGGGAAACAAATTCCATAACCATAAGGATTGTCATAACCCTAGAAGTGTTTATTTAATTTAAGGGATTTTTAAAATTAACCTTTTATTTGCTTGTTCTCTCATTCCTGAAATAACTCAGGTTTGTTGCAGAGAAAGAAAGGAAATGCACACAAGCAAAATAGAAGAAGAAGAAGGGAAAGGGGAAAAGGAAGAGGAAGAAGAGAGAACTATTCTTAATTCCTCTTCATAATCCCTCCATCCAAATGGAACCGCCAGGAACATCTTTTTTTTCTCTCATTCCTGAAATAACTCAGGTTTGTTGCAGAGAAAGAAAGGAAATGCACACAAGCAAAATAGAAGAGGAAGAAGGGAAAGGGGAAAAGGAAGAGGAAGAAGAGAGAAACTTAATTCCTCTTCATAATCCCTCCATCCAAATGGAACCGCCAGGAACTTTTTTTTTTTTTATTTTTTTTAAAGATTTTATTTATTTATGTGACAGAGATAGACAGCCAGCGAGAGAGGGAACACAGCAGGGGAGTGGGAGAGGAAGAAGCAGGCTCCCAGCCGAGGAGCCTGATGTGGGACTCGATCCTGGAACGCCAGGATCACGCCCTGAGCCGAAGGCAGACGCTTAACGACTGCGCTACCCAGGTGCCCCCGCCATGAACATCTTCTTATATTGTTCCCTGCGAATGTACACCTAAAAACTTACAAGACTGAAATCACATTGCGTATACTGTATTACCACCTGCATTTTTAACTTAACTGTATATCATAAATCACTTCTCATGTTATAACATATTTCTCTGCACCATGTTAAACAGTTGCGTTGTCTTCCATTGTAAATATGCACCATAATCCATGCAAACATACCAGAAACTTCTTTGTTACTATGTCTTTTCTGGCATTTTTCTGAGAACGTTGTTTCCACTCTGAGGGTAAACCTAACACCTGTACCCAGAACAAAGATTATCTTAGAAAGCAGATATCTTGATTGAGATTGCAAATGAAGCCTTTCCTTGTCAATTCATTTGTCTCTTTACCAGGTGACAGATTTCTTCAGACTGTTACCTCCACCTGCTGTATAACACTTGTGAGCTTCCTGAGGGCATCCACGATGCTGTGCTTGCCTTCTCAGTGCCAGGGACCGCCCCAGGGTGCAGCACATTGTACACCTTGATAAATAATTGTCAGAATGAGCTAAGACAAACTTTCCCCCATCATGAGTAAGTGCTTACTTATCGTGCAAGCCCCAACTCAAAATCACCTTTTTTCCCCATGAACACATAGCTTGAGTTTCCTTCCACAATAATTCCACAGAATTTTATCCAGCTCCTTTAGTATTTATCACAACAAATGTTCTGTGTGTCAGCCTATCTTTCCCTCTATATCTGTTTGTTCCCAGCACCTATCAGAGTCTGGCATGAAATAAAATGAAAGAACAGCCAGAGATTGGGGTTTTTTGGCAACTGGCATAAAGTCATACACAATGTTGGCACTAAATAAATGTTTGTTGAATAGAATAGAATAGAATAGAATAGAATTGAATTGAATTGAATTGAATTGAATTGAGTTGAACTGAGCTGAATTGGTGCTCGGATTTCCAATAGCAGAACTGAACATACCACTACCTCTTTACTCTGGTTTGAACCTTAATGATCTTACTGAAGTCCAATGATGGATGAGTATGGCATAAACTCTTTCCCCTTTCTCACCTCTCAAAACTCAAAATGCTGACACTTTTCATGCCCTGTTGATTCTTCTCCTTCTTACAAAGGATAAGGTCAGACACGGTTTACTTGCAGTGATTGTATCGATATTCATTCTAGAGACGCAATTGGATCTTTCCCTTGCAGGTGAATTGTCATTGACCTTTACTTGGAGAGACAGATTCTGACCATGGGATGCTTTAGGGAAAGTCAAGACTCAGTATTTAAATGCGACCAGCCCAGTAAGCTAAAATCTTTACCCTGGCAAAATTAACTCTCATCATCATGTCTAAGGAGTTCTTACGTGTCACTTCCAAAAGAGTTATATACAAACATGGATTTGAACACTAAGCAAAGGAATATGACATTGTTTAACCTTTCAAAACAAAATCTGTATCCTTTTTAAGCTCAACACTGGTATTATAAGTCAGGTATGTAGCACTCCAAAGGATAGTGAGAACAAGAGCTAACTGAGTGAGCAAATCTGAGCTGTGTAGGAGTATAATTCCTTACCTTGGAACAGGGCTGCCCAATTTGTAAAATGCTTTAGTAAGTATTAACTCAGTTGTCCTTGAAAGCACTCTTGCAAGAAAAACATATTCATCCCCATTTTACAGAAGATAAAACCAGGGCTCAGAAAGAATAAGGAATAAACTAAAAATAACAAAACTAGTAAGAGGTCTGTCATCAAAACCCTTGCTCTTTCTACTATATTTTGTTACTATGTAATTTTGTTTTCATGAAATAAAGCTGTTCAGAAACGATTTCCTATGCAATATGTCATCTGATACAAATCCCTGCTGCTGGGAGCATTGGCCTCTGATAGTTCACACCTGAGTCCTTCCCCAAGACCTTTGGCAGAGATGAGCTGTTTCACCCCATGTTACACTGTTTTCTCGGGGACAGCCAACACCCAGTAACTGGGAGATGTGGGGGATACAAAATCCAGCTTCTACCTACGTTAGGACAATTCTGTAAGGCCATCCCAGCTCCAAAACTCCCCCATGAAATCAGCTGAGACCTCTGTTACAATGCATTAATTCCTCCCTCTCACCTCACTCCCTATCTGGTGTAGTTTCCAAAGGTACTCCTTGATAACCTCCTTCCCCATAAATCTTTATTTCCAAGTATTTCTCAGGGAACAGAAACTGAGAGAGTTATTCCTAGGAGTGGCCAAAAGAACGGATTTTTAAAGTGGGACTTTGGAGCTGGGACTTGCCAGCTGGTCAAAACAGGGAAATCCATCACAAGGAGTACAGGAAGTCCTAATAGCCCAAAGCATAACGTAGCAGGAGTTGTTACAGTTTTGCTGGTGGAGAACCGAGGCAGAATGTCGGTGAAAGGGAATGAACAGCAGGGCAATAGCTCAAGTATTGCTGAGATTTAGGGGAAAAAATAGTAACAAGGCCCATGGAAGCAAATGGTTTTTATTGGGGGTGCATTAGACAAATGCAGTGAAAGGCTGAAGATGCTCATCACAAAGTTAAGGCAAAGTGCACAACCCAGAGGGCCTCCCTGGCAGCATATAGACTCTTCATCTCCTGCAGCCAAAGGAGAGAAAAAACACTAAGGGTCAGACGCAAAGCTTAAGTATAGAGGTTGTGGAGTTCAGAGAAGATTGAATTTTAACCCTGGAAAGTCTACTCTGCCTTGGTGTGGAAAGAGTATGACCCCAAGATGCCGGATAGAGACCTTGGTGTCAGTGCCTCAGAAGGAATCTGAAGATTCTCCCACCCCCTATGGCCCTAGAGAAGTGACCATGCCTCCACGTTAAAGCTTAGTTCTCCTAGTTCTTGCTTGAAAACGTTGCGGAAGTTTCAAGATAACATGAGCCACCTGCCTCTCCCAGGTTTGTCTCCATCTTCAAGCCTGGCCACCAGACTAATAGCAGGGTCAAAGCACAATATCACCCAGCCAGGGAAATGCTTGGCCTGCATGGGGGAGGAAAGGGACCTGGTCAACAGGTACCAGCAGTTTCTGGGCAAGTATGCACAGGGCACTGGATCAAGTGCATGTAGGTGAAACATAATTAGATAAAAGAGATTTTGTTGATATGGGAGTCTACTAGTAATAAAAGATTTTACCAGTATTAAGACAAATTTCAGGGCCAGGGTAGAGTCTTAACTTCCTATATGAGCATATGAGATGCTCATGTCATTAAGGAGGAAATGAAAGTTATTGTAGCTTTTCAAAATATCAATTAGATAATGGAGATGTGCAAAATAACACAAGATGCTACATGTCTATATATTAAAAGGCGGTCCAAGTGACTGCATGGTAGGAAGACCAGGTATGGACCAAGAAATCAGCCAAAGACAACTTAAAGCACACCATGGACACAGAGTTCTCAAATGTGATAGAAATTTTAGAGAAGCAATCTAATGCTTGTATTCTTATCACTCAAGTACAGATTAGAGGAGACAATCATAATCCAGAAGCAGTAAAAATTCCTGGAGGAATTTCATTGGTGAAAGAAAATTTTTTTACCTGGTGTTTAAAAGAAGACAATTTAATGAGTAGAGAGCTTTAATTGTTTGTTTTTCACTTTTACCTTTGACCAAAATTTGTATATTTGTAACCACATGAAGAAGTTAAAAAATTAATTGGTTAATTAGTTAATTATGCTATTGGATAAATATAGAAATAAAGATTGCAGGAATGCCTGGGTGGCACAGTCAGTTAAGCATCTGACTCTTGATTTTGTCTCAGGTCATGATCTCAGATTCATGAGATCAAGCCCCACATCAGGCTCCATGCTGAGTGTGAAGCCACTTAAGATTCTCTCTCTCCTCCTTCTGCCCCTCCTTCCTATTCTTTCTCTCCCTCTCTCTGTTTCTCTCTCTCTCTCTCTGTCTAAGGAGGAGGAAGAAGAAGATGATGATGATGATGACAACGGCAAAATGAAGCAATCTGAACAGATACTTTGACCCAGCAATTCCACTTCTGGAAACATAACCTACAGATATCTTACAGACATCCATGCCCACGTGTGCAAAGATGTATGCAGAAAGATGTTCACTGTAGAATTGTTTGCATTGGCCAAGGGGAAAGATAAAACAACATAAACCTGTGGGGCTAATTAAATAAAGGATGTCATGCTAATATGATGGGATACCAATGAGTCATCCCTTTTAAAAAGTGAGTTATTGTGTTAGATTGTTGATTGCGCTAATAGCTCCAAAATACAGTTTTAAGTGGGAAAAAATGTACAGAACTA